>NC_071469.1:58205877-58508908 GCF_028500815.1 Rissa tridactyla
ATAGCACTTCAACTCATCTCTTCTTGGACACGTGAAAATAAGGAACCCCCTGGAGTTTGCAAATTTGTTTTCTACTCTACACTTCCCACCCCTTAGTTTGGATGAGTAACCTTCACTGGGTCTGATATTTCAGGCCAGCAGGTCCAGAGAGGTGATTCTGCCCCTCTACTCTGCTCTAGTGAGACCCCACCTGGAGTACTGCGTTCAGCTCAGGAGCCCCCAACGTAAGAAGGACGTGGACCCAACAGGGCGAGTCCAGAGGAGGGCCATGAAGATGCTCAGAGGGCTGGAGCACCTCTCCCACGAGGACAGGCTGAGAGAGCTGGAGTTGTTCAGCCTGGAGAAGACAAATCTCTGGGGAGACCTTATAGCAGCAGCTTTCCAGTATCTGAAGGGGGCCTACAAGAAAGCTGGAGAGGGACTTTTTACAAGGGCATGTAGTGATAGGAGGAGGGGTGATGACTTCAAACTGGAAGAAGGCAGATTTAGATTAGATATTAGGAAGAAATTTTTCACTCTGAGGGTGGTGAGGCACTGGCACAGGTTGCCCAGGGAAGCTGTGGATGCCCCATCCCTGGAATTGTTCCAGGCCAGTCTGGATGGGGCTTTGAGCAACCTGGTCTAGTGGGAGGTGTCCCTGCCCATGGCAGGGGGTTGGAACTAGGTGATCTTTAAGGTCCCTTCCAACCCAAACCATTCTGTGATTCTATGATTTCAGGCTGGGTGCTGGGGAAGGGACACTTTGCCAGCTGTGTGGCGTGGGGCTGGGGACCGCCTGATGTGCATCTGCAAACTTGAACCAAGCAGGAAGGTGGTGTCATGTTAGACCTCTGCAAAGTCAACACACTGACTGGCTCAGACAAAATCCTCTCCTTGGCCTGGGTGGCCGCAGCAGGTCCTGGCAGCAGGTGACTCTGCTGCCTCTCTGCATTCTGCCCACGTCCACTGCTGCTGGGCAGGGACACCGTTACCAACGGGGATGCCCTCTGAATACAAAGCGGAGGCGGGATGCCACGCTCTCCCACCGGAGCCAGGGGGGAAGCCCAGGTGGTGGCAGGGTAATCGCATTGCCACGGCGAGGCTCGGCGCCTTCCCCAGCGTGGCATTGCCTGCCATTAAATTTCCTGCGCCCCTGTCACCCACGTGATGCCGCTCATCATTGCCTTGCCCCCCGGCTCGGTGGGGCGCAGCAGCGCCGGTCTGGCTTGGGCTTTTCCCTCCAGCCAGCAGGTTGCCCTGCCTTTGTATTCGCCGCTCGTTCTCTGACGGGCGGTTGTTTACCTCCGCTCCGAACCCTCCCCTCTCGCGACCCACATTATTGTCCGTGGCAATCCTCGTTGCCACAGAAGTACAACTCTGAAAGTGAGGAATTAATTGCCTTAGGGCTCTGATCGTTTTTAACGGTGCGGAGATAATCTGTCAGACCCAGGAACCGTGCTAGCACGGAGCAGCTGTAGCAGCAAAGATCCCCATCTTTATGATCTTATTTTTAGTCTCTGCCCTTCATTTTCAGAGCAGAGAAACTTCAGGGTTCACAATTTGGGTGCAATTTGAGTTTTGCTCTGCAGATACGACTTTAAACCATGATGTACATTGATTTTGATAGCATGCAGGATGTACCGGGCCTAATTGATCAGTTCTGCTTGCACATTTGAGCTTGTTTGCTGTACTCCCTGCTTTGCCTTCATTAGAAGTGAATGTAACACTCAGGAAAGTTTCCAGAATTGACAACTCCGGAAACCAAAGTTCCAGCTGAACAGAGCGAATCAAAGCAAATTTATTACGCCCCATGTGCTCCCTGCGGTTTAACCCCATGTCCTTTAGGTCGGCCTTATTTCTGGGATCACCAACAGCATCGCCCGTGAGGGCCAGCCCCGCAGGTGAGGTTGCTCCGGTCTGGTCACGCACCTGCTAAAATGTGCAGTGGCTTGAAGAACCCTCCCAGTGCTTCCAGCTGGGCCCTGTGGACTTCTGCTCTCTGCTGACTGCTGCAACTGGTCTGCTGCTGAGCCGGGCTGGCCTTCAACCAGTGGCCTAAGAGTAGAAAATACCCAAGGGTGGTGGCAAATGGTATAGCGCCTGCGAGGGAATAGCGCGCCTTGCCACCAGCAAAAGACTGGGCCCAGTCTGCCCATAAAGCTTCCAAAGCTTTACCTGGACGGTGCTTATTTTATCAAGTCTGTCTTCGCATATTTCATTACAGAAACAGCCACAAGCAATGTATTTCTCTGTATGGAGAGATCCAGCAGGTACTGCTGTACATGGTACTTGTGTTTTGTTTGCAGTTGAGGGACCTGCAGAGGACATTGAAGGAGAGAGGCTGTGGGAAAGGGAGTTCTCATGCTACTGGGAGGCACATTTCCCTGCAAACCCTGTGTAAGTAATGAAAAGAGAGAGAGGGATGAGAAAAAGAAAAGAGGGGGAAGTTCCCCCAGAAAGCAGGTCTAGGTTAAGTCTAACTCCATCACAAGGAGCCAGGAAAAAGCCCCGTGGGAGCCAGCCCAGTACCTAGGGAGCTGAGACCAGCGATCAGAGCCTCTCCTGACCCTCCTGTGTATGGGACTCGGTGTTTGCTCATCCCCTCCAGCCTGTCTGCTGCCGGCTGCTCCCAGAACCACGTCCGTGCGGTATCTGTGATGGCACCAGAGCTCCACATCCCTTTCCTACCCTCTCCATCGACGTCTTGCACAGTTTACTGTAGAGAGGGATTGCTGTTGCTGCTTTTGTGCAGATAATCAAGAACAAATAGTTCCTAGACGCAAGTCTGGTGTCCTTGAGAGACTTGCTGATGAGGGGAGGAAGCCTCTCTGCAGTCAGCACTGTTACCCTGCGTGGGCTGGGGGCTGCAACGGGGAACCACAGAGGTGACTGTCATACAAATGATGATGATGACGATGATGACAAGAAAGCAGAAGAAGAAGAAAAAGAAAAGGAGAAGAAAAGAAGAAAAGAAAAAAGAAGAAGCTGAAGAAGAAGAAAAAGAAGAAGAAAAAGAAGAAGAAGAAGAAGAAGAAGAAGAAGAAGAAGAAGAAGAAGAGAAGAAAAGAAGAAAGAAGAAGAAAAGAAAGAAGAGAAGAAGGAAGAAGAAGAAGAAGCTGAAGAAGAAGAAAAAGAGAAGAAAAGAAGATGAAGAAGAAGAAGTAAAGAAGAAGAAGAAGCTTTCAGAGACATGCCAACTCCTCTTCTCACACCTCATCACCAACATCAGTGGCATTTCCTTGGCTCTAACCCCTCAGCAAAGGTCTCTCCGCACCGCTGGGGGCTGGGGCACAGGCAAGGTGGGCTGTGGCAGCCACAGGTCACTGCTGCCGCCCTGCCCTTTCCCCTTCCTGCACACAGTCACGCTTTTGTTCTTCGCTTCACTTACCTAACCTGACAGACTGGAAAAGCTGCCATGGGGCCTTGGAAGGGAACCCTGCCTGTCATCCAGCGCCAGCCCCGCTGGAAGCAGCATCCCTGCCAGGGCAGGAGCTGTTGGTTTCCATAGGCAGAGCTCAGCATCGCCAGGTTGAAAGCTGGGGAAAGGGAGAGAGGAAGCTGCAAGGGATATTTTTACATGTAGTTTCTTCAAGTAATGGTTTATTGCCATTTCTGTTCCAGGAGCAGGCTGTTTCGGGGCTTGTAAATACAGCCTCGCCAGTGCTTGCTGCTGAATAATAGCTGGATCAGACTTCTGATAAATTGAAGCCAAAACCAAAGTGCATTTGGCTGCTGATATTTTCACGTATCTGCTTAGAGGCAGATTATTTTGCAGTCCTTGTACTTATCAGATATGTTAGACAGGTAAGCCTCGTCATTTTAGTTTCTCTGAGTGAGCTGCATCCTCTCTCGGGATAAGTGGGAGCAGCTCAGCTAACTTGAATGGATTTTATACCTGTCTATAATTTGGTGCCCCTGGAACCCCGTCTATTTTAAAAGGCCACACATAGAGGTCTTAATAAGAACATAAAAAAGACTTGAAGCCCTTTTCCCATTTGGAAGTACACTGGGCACTGGGATGCAAAGGGATGCAGCAGCGTAGGAGCCAGCACAGGGAATACAGCCTATAGTACATCCGTGTCACCCAGCAGCCTGCCCCAGCACTTTTTGGGTGCAGGATGGTGCTTTTAGGTGCTGGACAGATGTGCCTTTCCAAACTTCTTCCAGTGCAGGTTTTTAGACATGTGATTACTGCTTTTACACTAATAAAAAGAGACATTTGCTGCAAGAGAATGGGGTCGAGGGACTGGTAATCATGAGCTAGGAACCCTTTGCTTCTGGGTTACTGGTTCAAACCCAGGTGAGATAGGTGGTGACTGGGAGTCATTACCACCTGACAGCTGCTAAGTAGCTGGTGTCAACTGCTTGGGTGTCGTTGGTCAACTTTCTGATTAACAGGTGTCCACATCTCAACACCACAAAGAGAACTTAATTATCAATCAGCCTCATTCCTGACAGTGAGTTAGTAGAAAGGGGAGAGGTAAATTACTTAGTCACCAAGATGGGCTTGGAAGTATGGTCCAAGCCAGGACGGAGGTGTTGCTGATGGAGGTAAAATGTTTTGTGCTAAACTGCCCCGCCCCTCCCCTCCCCTCCCCTTGGATAAACAGAAGGGTTAAGCCTTTGGAGGTACCAAGCCTGCACTTTTCAACAACTTCACACACACCTTATTGCTCCTGCTGTTTACTGTGATAGTGCTAAAAGTCCTAGTCTATTGTTTTAATTTTAGGGAAATTGTCCCTGCCCACCTAGAGCTTTCTGTATAAGGCAAGAGACGGCAGATCTGTATCTACAGCAGCCAGACAAAGAGAAACTAAGGAGACTTTTTTGATCACATCATTGAAGTGCTCTAAATATAAGGCTAATAGCTTTAAAAAAAAACAACAAACCCAAACAAACAAACAAAAACAACAAACAACCAACACCAAACCACCAGAGGTTTAAAAATCTCAGAACTGCAATTTTTATATATTTGCATTTGACAACTGAAATGCAAAAGGCTTGATACAGCAAGAAATGCAGCTTAGGCTTAAACTCACTCCTTTGGCTAAGTAAGAATAGGACGTGCTTTCACTCACAGCACCATGAGTCTTAAATAAATCTTAAATGCATAGCTGGGAAAAGGTGAAACGGGTTTGCAATTGATAAATGAGATCAGATCTTTTTAATGAAAACCATTATGTTAACTGATTATGTCATTATTTAATACTAAAATTACAATGAGAGGGCAACCTGGTGCCTAAGAGAGTTTAATATTTTCCCCTCTCAGACCCTGTCTTACAGTCTTGTATAACTTGGGCTATGAACCTAACGCAGACCAGTTGCTGCAGAAAACAAACTGGACAACTGAAGAAAACTGGACAACTAATGAAAGTTCTTGCCTGTCCCCGTGTTACTTCATTAGCGGAACTCCTAAATGCGATCTGGGCCTCAGATCGGTTGTCATCTTCCACCTACCAGGTACGAGTGGTCAAACCTCGCTGAAGAAGTGGAGGGAAGTGTCTGTCTGGCAGCAGGCATGGCTGATGGGTGATATTGAAAAGCCTGCTCCCCCTGAGCTGGGCAAAAGGTGTCCATCATACAGGGGCAGCCATCACACTCTACACACGCCTGTCACAGCTCATGTCCAATGCAGGAATAATGCTGAACTGCTCAAAAGCACTTCTAAAACAAACTTTTTCTAGAAAACAGGAGGAGATGTTATTTCTGCTATAGAAAGATAAAGGGTGGCCATTTATACATCATCTACACAGCTCTTCTTTTTTGTTCCATTAGCGGGAGCTAAGAGCAGGACTCTTGTTGTTAAGTCACTGACTACACTTAATCACTGCTAAGGAAGGTGACTCCCCTGTAACCAGGATGGCCAAAGGAAAGTTGAAGTGAAAATGAAGGGAAAAGGGAAACGGAGCAGGATGGACTCGATGATCTTTATGGTTGGACTCGATCGTAAAGGTCTTTTCCATAAATGACTCTATGAGTCTGTGAGAGGAGCGGGTCTGTGTTCCCCGAGGCATAAGGAAAAGAGGCACACTGAAGCTGGCTTTGCAAAATAGGCTCTGAAAAAAATAATATCTTAAAGGACATGAGGCCCCCACGCCCCCATCCCCATCACCCTGGTCCTCCAGGTTTGGGGAATGCCAGGTTCAGGGAACAAAACCCTCACCTGCAGCTGGGGACTATTGCGAAACATTCCCGTTTGGGTTTCTTTCTTTTACACACTACTGAAGGTATTACTTTAAGGCAAACTATCATTTTCCCACAGCCTTGGCAACGCTGTCATTAGAGAGATCATAATATGATTATTACTGTATGAGAATGTGAAATCAGCCATGAACCCAATGAGGTTGTTATCAGTGTCCAAGCTGATTCTGTTATACCAACAGCGCAGAGAGGGAAAAATATATTTGTTTTTTTTCAAAGCGATTTACTTGTTATAACTTAAATTATCTTTTTTTTGTAGTCTTAAAAGAAAGGTATGATTTTTGTAGCTACAGATTTATTTTGTTTTCAGTGGTGCGTAAAATAATCCCTAATAAATTCCTCATTCTTTACAAAATCTCCATACTGCTAATTGGGTGATCAGATAAAATTCTTACTCAGTTACAAAGAAACAAGTATTAGAACAATTTATTTACAACTGCAATGATATTAAAATTAAACTCAAGCGTGAGAGCTGCTTCTTTCTGAAGGTCTCTGAATGTCCTTCCAGTTTGTAAGTAATAAGTTCTCACGGGACACATGAATTCATGCCCTTAATCCGTTCTGACTTTAAAAGTCCAGCTTCTTTTATGGAATGTCTCATTATACAAGCTCTTGCTTCAGCAAATGCACTTCCATCAGTTTTCTCTGAAGTCTGTTTAATATAACATCTTCTGAATTATTTAATGGGCAAACATATGGATTAAATAAAGCAAACACATCTACCAGAGCTTCTATATGCTTGACAAACTTTTCACCAAAACTTTCCAAACTTTCTATAGCTCACGTGTAAAATCGCTAAGCCTCAGACTTGGGCAGCATTATGGTCCCTGTGCCACGGCACAGCCATCCCTGAGGCCCTGGCGACAGGTCCTTGGGGATCCCTCCCCACGCTGCGGGAGGGGCAAATCCTGGAAAAGGAGCAAGTCAGAGGAAAACTGTCCGGAGGCTAAAGATGGCATCAATTAGTGCAGCTTCCAGATTGCCCTGGTGTGTGGTATGGCTTGGCCAGCTGCTCTCAGAGTTCACGTCCACCCGTTTCCCCTGCCCCGTTGCTCCCCGGTAGCCACTGTTGGTTTTCACCCACAATCACAGCTTTTTTTTTCTGCCATGGTTTACATTTCTTTCACTGCTCTGAAATTCCGTTCAAGATTATATTTCCACGTTTTGGAGTGATATATATAGCCCACGGTGAATGTTTACCCACGTAAGTGTAAGCCAGTCTGGAGTCTGCCTCTGATTAATTTGAATTTAAATCTGCATTTCATTTCTCCTGACCTTTGAAATCTCCCTTATGACTACTCATCAGAAAACCTTGATATGATAAATTAGAAATTCTTTTAGATCTTGGATCAGATTGGAATAATAATCACCCTGCTTCCCAAATACCCACTGAGGCTTTGTTAGTTTGTTTCCAGAAACTGCGGCTAGTCTAGGCCACAAGAGTTGCAGAAATTAACCCGGCAACGTTTCTCGTGTGAATTTAAGTGTTTAAGTGTAGAAAAAAATAGCCTCCCCCTCCCATGTCTCTTTCAGACTTTAAAATCCAGACAATATGACCACAGTTTTAGATTATTAGTGACCCTTTCCTGAACTGCTCTGACACCACGGTTTCTTTACATGCTTTGATTAGTTTTATTTCTAGCTGAAACTGTGAAGTAAACGCAGCAGCCGGCTGCGTCTGTTAAAGCTGAGAAATTGAACTGGTGTTTTATTATTCATAGCAATTTAGGTACAAACCAACTGAAATCAAATAAAAAAAAACATCCCCAAAGTAATTGCCGTCTGAGCCAATTATCAGATTTATCTGTTGGTGCTGAACAAAAAAAAAAAAAAAAGGCTAAAAATTTAACAAGGTGTAAAATAAAACCAGGCTCCAGCCAGAAGGTGCTGGAGTCGGAGCAGGACAGGCACAGCGGGGCCAAGAGCCTTGGGAACCTCTGGGAGCAGAACAGCTGATATTTATCTTAGGATTTACCTGCTGGAGAGCAGCTCTGTCGAAAAAGACCTGGGAGTCCTGGTGGACAACAGGATGACCATGAGCCAGCAATGTGCCCTTGTGGCCAAAAAGGCCAATGGCATCCTGGGGTGCATCAAGAAGAGTGTGGCCAGCAGGTCGAGGGAGGTCATCCTCCCCCTCTACTCTGCCCTGGTACTGTGTCCAGTTCTGGGCTCCCCGGTTCAAGAAGGACAGGGAACTGCTGGAGAGGGTACAGCAAAGGGCAACAAAGATGATTAGGGGACTGGAACACCTCTCTTATGAAGAAAAGCTGAAGGATTTGGGTCTCTTCAGTCTGGAAAAAAGACAACTGAGGGGGGATCTTATCCATGCTTATAAATACTTAAAGGGTGGGTGTCAGGAGGATGGGGCCAGGCTCTTTTCAGTGGTGCCCAGCGACAGGACAAGAGGTAATGGGCACAAACTTAAGCATAGGAAGTTCCATCTAAACATGAGGAGGAACTTCTTTACTTTGAGGGTGGCAGAGCACTGGAACAGGCTGCCCAGAGAGGTGGTGGAGTCTCCATCTCTGGAGACATTCAAAACCCTCCTGGATGGGTTCCTGTGCAACCTGCTCTAGGTGACCCTGCTCTGGCAGGGGGGCTGGACTAGATGATCTCCAGATGTCCCTTCCAACCCTACCATTCTGTGATTCTGTGATTCTGTGGTTGAGAGAAGCGGATGGGTAACCAGGAGGGACATGAGTGGTATATGCCTTTTAAATGATCTCTTTTCCTAGTAAAGGGATGCAGTGTTTAGGAAGAAGTCTTAGAAGCTGTAGCTGGCCACCACTAGCCCTGTTGTTAGTGCTGGGTTGCTAAATGGGCAGGGATACCAGGAAAAAAAAAAAAGACTTGCACAAGTTTAAGGTCTCATTAGTCCATTAACTGGAATCATTTGGATTCACATCTGTAAATAGTCCGTATCCTAAAACAGGGGTCTATAATCTTGTCAGTGACATTCCTCCCAACATCTTTGGCCTGCAAATTGATGCAGGAGAGGTCAGGCTGCCCGCTGGCGGCAGCAGCGCATCAGTGCTTTTCTCCATGGCCTCTGCAGCCGGATCTTCAGCATTTGGGCCCGTGTGGGGCTGGGATGCCAGGGAAAAGGAAAAAAGATGGATAACGCAGAGCTGCCAAGCACAGCACAGACGCCCAAGTCTTCTTGGAGCAAACCTGGCTCTGGCTTGGCTAATGGCAAGCTGGAGCTAGCAATACTAGCCAGATCTGAGCTGGCTTGTACTGATACACCCAAAGTCTGCAGCACTGCAAAGTGTCCCAGCAAAGTGCAAGGGGACAGCTGTCCCCCAGCTGGTAGGACCAGTGGATGGAGGAGCCTAGGGCTGTAGGCTGAGTCCCTCTGCCCTCTTCATCACCCACGGGCTGGTGGCAGCCAGGGAGACCACTTATGGTGGCAGCTGAGGAGTGATGTGCCATGCAGTCATGCAGGACCTGCACCTCGACCCTGTTTGTTGAATTAGTGCTTTTTTCTCAGCTTCTGCTGATCACTTTTAAAAAGCCATTATCTTCCTCAATGGTCCTTTCTGCAGACTCAGCCTTGACCGCTCTGGGAAGGGTTATTTCCCACTCCTCCCAGTGTCTGCTGACCCAGGGACAAGCAAGATTACTTCTGAATCCCATGTCTGGCAGATAAATCAGCAGAGCTGCTGGTCAGGCTGGGCAGGCAGCTCTGGGCTTGCTTGTACCACCAGCCTGCAGCACTGACAGCATTTTCTCCTGAGCCCACAGGCCCCCACCTGCGTGAATGGCCAATGTTCCTGTGATGCTTTCTAGGGGTCCATCAGCTCCGTCATTCATTTCCTTTAAATGCTGCTCATCACTGCACATACGTTGTAAAAACTCTTCCTAAATCCTAGTTTATACCTTCTTTAATCTTCTCTTTCATAAATTCCTTCCCATACGCTGCAATTATCTTTAATATTTGGAGGCATTGCACTAGCACCTGGGATCCATCCCTGGGGACTGGGGCCAGCTCTGCTGCGTGCTGAACGAGCACCCACAGAGTCACAGAATCACAGAGTGATAGGGGTTGGAAGGGACCTCTGGAGATCATCTAGTCCAACCCCCCTGCCAGAGCAGGGTCACCCAGAGCAGGTTGCATAGGAACGCATCCAGGCGGGTTTTGAATGTCTCCAGAGATGGAGACTCCACCACCTCTCTGGGCAGCCTGTTCCAGTGCTCTGCCACCCTCAAAGGAAAGAAGTTTTTCCTCATGTTGAGATGACACCCAACAAGTTGCTTTCAGTCCCAAGGAGCTCACCATCCAAATGACTGTGCTGTCCTTTGGAGACAGGAGCTTCAGCCTGTGAGCTGTCTGTAGCGTACCGCTGTAAACTCCATTTGAGTGGTGCACCCTTGGCTGCATTATCCACCGTCTTTTCCTTTTTTACTGGGTTATTTTAAACTTTATCACTTGCAAGCTCGGAGGACAAAATACCCTGGCTGCAATCCTGGCCCTAATGAAGCCAGTGCTGCCATTGACTTACATGGGTGAAGATTGTGCCTCTGTGATCAACGGAACACGGGTCTGAATTCTCACAGCTGTATTTATTTTGGATTTGGTGTTTTGTTCAGTGTCAAAATAATAGAATTACACCTGTGTTAAACAAGATGTTGGCAGTCCTTCATGTGGCTACACAGGAGACAGAAAATCATTTTCCCTCTAAGCACCATGATACAAATTTTCATAAATCTACTTCACAAGACACCTGGTTTAGTTTCAGCAAGAGTTCATGGTCCTTTTTCCTAATGAACTGTGCTATGCAATTAAATTTTATCATGTAGAAGACCAGAGCAGGTCAGCTCCAAAATTTCACTTGTTAATGCTAAGCACACACAATGAGCTTCTTAGAAATTCAGCATTCTTTGCCTGATTTGCCAGTTAACTTTGCTTCTCTACAAAGATGACTATGAGTCCAACGTCCTAGAATAATGCAAATAATAAGAGCAATTTAATTTGGAAGCTATTAGAAAAGTAACTTCAGTTGATTTGCATCTGTGCTTGCAGCTAAGTCACTTCCCATTGCTTTTACAGTGGAAGGTTCCTCCTTTCTAATACACAATTTAATATTTTACTTTAATGTTTTAACAGTCATTTATTTGACTCGGGCAATTCCAGTCCCACCAAATACGGCGAAAAGGCAGGTCTGGAAGCCAGGTTTGCATCTTTGAGCTCAGTAGGAGTTTTGCAATAAATGTCATGGATTGCCAGTGGAGCCTTCAAGGAAAGATGGTATAACAATGTATTGTATTTACACGCAAAATTAGCCAATTACTCAAAAAGGTAATTTTAAGCATTTTAATGCATTTTTAATTTCTCCTCTTCTCTTCTCTTCTCTTCTCTTCTCTTCTCTTCTCTTCTCTTCTCTTCTCTTCTCTTCTCTTCTCTTCTCTTCTCTTCTCTTCTCTCTTCCCTTCCCTTCCCTTCCCTTCCCTTCCCTTCCCTTCCCTTCCCTATTCCATTCCATTCTATGCTACCCTATTCTATGCTATCGTATCCTACCCCACTCCATCCTATCCTATCCTATCCTATCCTATCCTATCCTATCCTATCCTATCCTATCCTATCCTAAGCATTTTTTATCTTTTCAGTGGTACACTGGATTCCTGTACCCTGTTGAGATCTAGTCTCCTGGACATGACAGGTTTTTGACAGGGGTGGAGCAGGTTGGAAGAGTGACTTGCATTTTATGCCAAGGTCCTAGTCCTGGAGGTTTCTGGTCAGCAATTATAAGTGTCATAGAAATATGATGGAATTACTGACTGCATCAAAGTTGTATCTGCCGCATGGTTTAAATTCAATCCACGGGGCTACAAGGTCTTTGAAATGGCCCCAGGTGATCTAAAAGCTTGACTCTGCCAAAGTGGCAGAGCTTGTGGGACCCAGTTTTGGGGGCTCAGTGCTGCGACAGGACGGGAGGAGACTGGCAGAGCGTCCTCTCGCCCAAGCCCAGAAGAATTTTCTTTGCACAGGAGGAGTCTCTCACATATAAAGGGCAGCTCGGACGTACAAGCCAGAAGGATGTGAAATTAATAGGGGGAAATGGGACGACAGGAAGGCAGCATGCGTTCATGTGCCTGCGTGCAGGAGGGAGCATGCTGGCTTTATCTGCAATTTTGAAGCATGGCTCTAATAGCAGCAGACGAATAATCCAAGCATATATTACTGCTCCTCTGCTGTGTTGCTCATTGCACAGACAATGTGGTGATAAGCACGGAAAAATGCCCAGGGAAAGAAATCCAGCAAAAAACCCAGTGTCCTTTCCTACGTCCACACCCATTCTGCGGCATTAGCCGAAGCAGACAGATGCCCAGACACCATCCTGTATCAGCCCATCCCGTGAGCTCCGAGCAGCGCTAACAACACGTGAGTAATTGTAAGGCACAAGGCTGTTTTGTTTTGCGTGGAGCGTATCTCCGTTTGATAGTAACCGTTTTAAAGTCTGGAAGAATTTTTCCCTCGCTAAGCTGATTTTACAAGCAAAGAGAAGTGCTTGTCAGCAAAGGTTAATGTAGCTGTCACTGCAGGAGAGCCCTGTGGGTAGAAAGAGTCTCATCTGGCTGTTTTTTAAAGGGCAAGAGTCACCACTGTGAAGGGGGAATTTTTCCGTTTCTAGGAGCCTTTCACATGGCTGTAGTGAACTGCTGCATAAATTAACTCTTCTCCATCGCTTTTCTATTTTCATGATTATCAATATTTGTTTCTCTTACTTGGATTTTAAAGTCTTATAAGATGTTCTTCTCCAAAATGAATAAAATCTTTATTTGAGAGGATGGAAAGAGAACTTCTGGGTGTTTTTATGGCTCGCACTGGTACCATATTAGAGTGCTGCAAAGCAGGGAAGGACTGTCTCCCCATTTTACTGAGGAAACAGGGGCAAGGAGAGACTAAATGCTGGAATTAGACTACGTACTCCACGCTCAAGCCTTGCGTGTCACAAGCACCTTTAATACATGGTGGTGGCATTAGAAATACCCCTAAATTGTGTACAGCAGTTGTAATAGAGAGAGGTTTGGCCATGTCAGGCTGGCCTGACCATGGGAGGGTCTCACACTGGAGGCATCCAAGCCCTGGGGGGAGCTCCCACGTAAGTCCCCAGGATGTCACCAGCACAGCCAGGGGACACACACGCTCTGTGTAACAGGAAAAGCCCAAGAATGATCCCGAGACTCCCAAATAGCAGCTGGCTTTACTTACCCCTGGTTGCCAGGAGATGGAGTCATGCAACATGAAGTATAGATGCAGGTTTTGCTTCGTAGATAGGATCTTTAGCCGAGATATTCAGGAAATCTCTCAGAGCATCCAGAGAAGGAAGCTGGCAATGCTGTACACTTGGATGGAGAGGCATGGAGGGTGAGAGGGCTAACCATGGGTGCTCTCTTGTGAGGATGGTGCTGTGGACAAGCCAGTTTCCCATGTGCAGCGAGCTAGAATAGAGGCTAATAAAGACAGCACTGTATACAGCTCACATGGCAGCTATTTGTACAGTAACAGCTCTGAGGCGTTACTAATTTAATTTGAAGCAGACTCTGAGGTGAAACCTGGATTTAGACCCACCAGAGACCAAAATACTGTATACGTGCTGCATAAAGAACAGAGGAAAAAAGCACTAATACTAGAGCCAGATCCATCCCTTTAGCTCTGCCATGTCAGATACAGAAAAAATCCATATGGTAGCAGGCTATGTGTTGTTTGGCATCTCCACAGCCTGCCTGAGACTCTGCTGACAGAAGTGGGTGTACCCTGGTGGAGCTTCATGCGTGAAAGCTCAGTGTGGCTCCGAGATTTGCATTATCCCAACAGATCAATCATTTCTTCCAGTGCAGTCTGGAGACAACCGACCCTGGAGCACCTCAAGGCCCGCCCTGGGCTTAGAGTGACCCTGCAAGGCCACCTTCTCTGCTCACCACACAAGGGCATTTGGGAGTACGTGCTGGTTTTGGCTGGGATGGAGTTAATTGTCTTCATAGTAGCTAGCATGGGGCTATGTTTTGCATTTGTGCTGAAAACAGAGTTGATAATATAGAGATGTTTTCATTATTGCTCAGCAGTTCTTGCACAGAGTCAAGGCCTTTTCTGCTCCTCACCTCACCCCACCTGCGAGCAGGCTCGGGGGGGCACAAGAAGTTGGGAGGGGACACAGCTGAGACAGCTGACCCCAACTGATCGAAGGGATATTCCATACCATATGATGTCATGATCAGTGTATAAAGCTGGGGGAAGAAGAAGGAAGGGGGGACATCCGGAGTTAAGGCATTTGTCTTCCCAAGTAACCATTATGGATGATGGAGCCCTGCTTTCCTGGAGATGGCAAAACACCTGCCTGCCGAGGGGAAGTAGTGAATGACCTCTTTATTTTACTTTGCTTGCGTGCACGGCTTTTGCTTTACAACAGCTTGTGTCGAGGGTGATTCTCAATAGATCGCAGCGAAGGAGCTGCTTTGCTACGTACGAAACCCTGACCCAGAATCAGGTCATCTAGAAATGACTTAGCACCAGGTGCCCCACAATCACACGGTACACAACGGGGGAGAAGCAGCGCCGCATCTGTCCACCCCTCTGGTCCCGACCACAAGCGGTGCTCTGCACCGAGCCTGCCCCATGGGCCCCCCCAATAGCTTTATCTATTAAACCCACGAGTTTTCTCACTTTTGCTCTTCTGATTCTGTCCCCCATCCCACCGTGGGGGGAGTGAGCGAGTGGCCGTGTGGTGCTTGATTAGAATCATAGAATTGCCTAGGTTGGAAGGGACCTTTCAGATCATCTGGTCCAATGATCAACCTAACTCTTGACAAAAAACATCACTAAACCATGTCCCTAAGCACTACGTTTACCCGTGTTTTAAATACCTCCAGGGATGGTGACTCAACCACTTCCCTGGGCAGCCTGTTCCAATGCTCAATAACTCCTTCAGTGTAAACATTTTTCCCAATATCTAATCTAAACCTGCCCTGGTGCAAGTTGGGGCCGTTTCCTCTTGTCTTATCGCCTGCTACTTGGGAAAAGAGACCGACCCCCTCACCTGGCTACAACCTCCTTTCAGGTAGTCATGGAGGGTGATAAGGTCTCCTCTCAGCCTCCTTTTCTCTGGGCTAAACAATCCCAGCTCCCTCAGCCACTCTTTGTAAGACTTATTCTCCAGACCACTCACCAGCTTCGTTGCCCTAAACGTTACCGGCTGGGTTTAAACCACGATAGGGTAGTAAAGAACTGCGGGCCCCTGAGAAGCTACTCTCAGTCAACGGATAAATGGTGGCTGTATCATGGAGCACTGCCTAAGTTATGTAAAACAGGGTCAGAATTTAGAAAGGGCACTGGATCCTCCGCAGCTGATGAACAGCCAAAGCACCCGAAGCAGTGATGCTTTTTTCAGTGCTGATGCTCGCTCAGAGGGGATTTCCTTCTGCTCCTGACCCAGATGTTGATACAGTGAACCAGGCTCTGCTCAATCTAGCTTGGGTTACTGCAGCACGCCCCAAGGGCATCCTGAAATAGCAATGCTGGGTGATCTCCAGTGACCTCTCAGTTACCTCTGCATGTAACTCAGGCTGTTAATGTTGACATCTATTAGCCATAATTAGTTTAAGACCTCCTTACCTCGCCTCCTCCTTGCTGTGATGGCTTGGCCATCAGGGCGGTGGGAGAAGATCAGGCCATCGCTTCCCAGATATGACCTGCTCGGGGCTTGCAGCAGGTTGTTGCTGGGGAAAACACCTCTGCTCCTGCACTTTGCTCCTTCCTGCCTGCAACGGCCAAAGCTGCCGATCCCGGACCCCCACCAGGTCCCCCCTGAAAATCCTACAGCCAAGGGGGAGGCCAGGGAAGAGCCAAAGGCAGAAACTACTTTGAACACACGTGCTCCTACAGCAACAGATACTATTTCTCATGAATTAAACATCAAATAAATACAGCTCTCACTTTATAGTTCTTTCCAACAGACCTTCGAAAGCTCTGCAAAAATAAAAATTCTATACAACACCGAGAGTTTGTACCTGAGCCTTGGACTGTGGATGCAGTCCTGCCTTTTTGGCTGTCACTGTTGCATTGCTGCGTTGCTTTGTAAGTGCCTGCCATGTCTCTTTTAGCATTTTGAGCTGTGTCAGGTTGACTCATAAATCATAACTGATATACAGAGATATGAGTCTTTTTGATTATGGCAAAATAACTCTAAGTGTCTGAAAATGCCATTTTTTTAAAACCTAGGGTCCTTTAGGTCAATAAGAGTTTAGAGGGGGATTTGCTGGTCTGAAGGCAAATACGGAGAGTGGGAATGCCAAAGATGCAGAAGCACGTCAGACACTGAGCCTGTGTGGAGACCAATGGAAGGAGGCCCCCAATCCACTTGGGACTCATTGTAAAAGGCTTTTCGTCCTGAATTTAACAAGATTTAGGCTATGAGAGAATTTAACGGTCCACCGTACTGCTGCTCCATTACAGGCCTGTCTGCAGGGCAGAGCAGGCAACAGAAAGGGAAGCAAGCTGAACCTGTTCAGAACCCCCCTCAAGTTTCCATTTATTGCACCCAGAGCAGGTTTTGTCTGAGGCTACGAGCCCCTCTGAAGCCAGCCAGTCCAGCTCTGCAGTGTCCCCAGACCACTGTGGCCCCTGCTGTTACTGGGAGAGACGCTTGATGATACCCTACGGTGGCAGATAGCAGTTCTGGGGTCAAAACCCTCCTCAGCTTTGGGGAAAGAAATCATCACAGGCTTTTCTTCTTGACTTTGCCCAGAGAATGTGAAAGAAAAGGCACAAAATCAGCGGATGGAGGAGTGTGATCCCCTTGGCCTTCTTTAAATGCCATACTTCTCTAAATAAGCTGAAAATCTGCATATTCCCTTAGCAGAAAATGTCGTTCCTTGCATATTTCATGAAGACACTGGATTTGATTGGAAACCAGTGGCAGGGTGGTTACGAGCTGCCTGCTGGTACTGGGGCAGTTATGCAAGGGACATAACGACCCCAGAGCTGCCTGCCAATTTGGGTCAGGATTTGGGGCTCCTACGCTATGCATAATCAGTGCTTCTGTGGCACCGGTCCTCCAGAGGAGAGCCCACTAAGTTGTCCACGTGGACCTGGTGTAACTTCTGCTTTTTTTCCTTCCTCTTTTTTTCCTTCCTAAAAGATTGTTTGGTCCCCAGACAGGTCTTTTATGAAACACGTGTCTGGGGGCTTGGTAGAGCTGGCAATGTTATGTACCTCGTTGCTCAGTCAGAAAGGTTTCGGAAATACTAAATTTGCCACCTCTCTGTTTCTAGACCAGCACCTCTTCCCTTTTACTGCAAGACCTGACTACTTTGGCGAAGAATTTTTTGAGTTACAGCTTGCTTTTATTGGCCATGCCTTCTATTTTCAGCTATTAGAAAATATCCAAACAACCTGTTTATTAGCTCTTTGTCCTTCGAGAGGGGTGGAGTAATGGCAGCATTGGCTGCTGCTAGCTTTGTTCTTAAAAGTTACATTTTTGTGGTTGTTAATCAAAAAAAACCCTTATTCCCTCCAGACTAGAGATGGGACTGAATGCTCCTGGGATGAAGGCACAGATCCAAACTGGATTTTTCCTTTTCAATCTATGATTAATCACCATTTCTTTCAATGGAATATACTTGCTTCTGTAAGCGAGCTTTTTCACCTCTCAGAGGGGACTAAAAAAGCAGGGTATTTTATTATGCCTTGGATCACTGATGAGGAAAGGCTCATTTGTACAATTCACTGAGCAAGTCTTTTGGTCTATTTCTTGTTACAGACAAATTATATGGTTATATGTAATCTACAACACAAAGCATTCAGATGTTACATAAAATCAATACAACACTTTCTGAAAAGAAACGTACATTTTAATGCCTTTATTATTTTTTCTTGTGACCAAAAAGGGGAAAAGATCCTTGTACTGTAAAATAGACAGAAACCGTCCAAGGGTTGTTACTCATTGTTGTATTGCTGTTACTGCAGGGAAAATAGTGGTAATTTTAAAAAAATAATTTCTGCATGATCTGCTATTGCGTGAGCCGATAAGAAAACATGTTCTTCTGTACGCGCGACACATAAGGAATGATTACTGCCCATATGGTCTTTTTAGGGCCCTTGTGATAGAATTGCTATGGTAGGAAGTTGTGAAGCAAAAGAAATGAGGGAGTTATCTGATTGCTGTAAAACCCCGACATTTACATCCTGCCTGTGTATAAAACAAGCGTGAGAAGGAGGGGAAAAGCATTTAGCAGCAGGGCACCTATATGGGCATCCCGGATATCATATGCAAGGCTAAGGCTGAGCTCTGCTGATTTACACCGTCTGCGGGGCTGCCCTCGTGCTCTGGACAAACATTTGCTGTGACACATGACACGGAGCCCGGGGACGTGCACCAGAGGGTACAGCTGAAGCAGGAGGAGGCGCTTCATCACAACAGGATTAAAGGATATGAGGGACTCGCGTGGTTCCATTTACTGGGAGAAATTAGGTCTCAGATGCGGCAGCGGCTCATTTCATTCCACATCTGAGTCATCCCAGCATGTCTAGAGGCAGCAGGATCTCCGCTTATCGAATCCTCTGACGGTATTCTCCACAGAGCACGTGATGCCTCCTGCACTGGGCTGGCTCCTCGGGTTTCTTGCATTAAACGCTTCCTTAACATCAAACTATGTCGGTAGGGCCTGTCGCGGCCAGTGGGACTTCAGCTACCGCTCAGCGCATCTGTGCGTTCCTTGACAAAACCATCTTAAATGAGAAGACACCCATTTGGTTTTGACTGTGCTGTAAAACTATTCCTGCATCTTTCCAAAGACTTCATATATTTTATTTATTGTTGGTGTAGAATGCTAAAAGCTGTGTGAATGAGCATGCACACGCACATCTTTCTCTTGTTCTCATAACAATAATCTGTCCTCAGTAACTCTGCCAGTAAGGAAAACAAAACACTTAGAAGACAAATGAGGAACAGAAGGGCTTCACGATCAGATCCGTAATAAGAAAGCAAAGCCTAATTTCCCCTACAAAGAGTTATAGCCCTGTATTTACTTCCTGACTGTTAAGTTTTAAGGGATGGTGCTCACATTCGGCATGGGTATGAGCAGCGTGTCCTTTGGCTATTAAAGCTTAGAGCATTAAACTCCACTTAAGGATGGAGCCAGACATTGGTCGTTTGATCAAATGCGATTTGATGACATTTCAAATCAACGTGCCCCCATTCCCTCTGTCCCATGAACACTAACGAATTCCAACATATGCAGAAAGAGTGGAAAAAAATCCGAATATTGCTCAGCTTGAGGGAAATAAAACTGCCTTTTTGAGCTGCAGAGTATCTGCAACTATCAGTTCCTTTAACTGTTTCTAAGTATTTCAGGCTTGATACCCCAAAATGATTGGGTTTCTTTTAAATGTGTGCTTTTTGTGCGCTAATGTGTTGTTTGCAAGCAAATACTGCATTTTCATACCTGGTGACTTCAATTTCATCCATCGATACAAATACTGATTCTAAGAATTAATTGAAGTCAACCAGTAAAACTCCTGTGGACTTTGGTGGGAATAGGAGCAATCCAGTATTTTAATAAGAAAAAAACGAAACCAATCTTCAACAACTGATATACAGCGCAAAATATTCAATTGATTGATTTAGGTCATTAACCACAAGGATGAATGTTGAAATTATCCAAATTAAAAATGAGTCATTTTAATACAAAACCTCCTGAGTGGCAAGATCCCGAACTACAACGTGATCTTGGTGAATACTGCCCAAATCAAACCTCATCCCCGTGCTGTAATTGCTCCACAGATGCATGTTATTTCCCTCAGGCAGCAACAAGGGCAACTTCAAATTTAGCACGTCAGGTCAAGGGCAACATTTCCCCTCCTGAGCTTAGTTTCTAGCGCTGGCTCGGCAGAGAACTCAAAGACTCGGCAGAGACTAACAAAGCAGTGATTAAAAATACCAATAAACTACACGTTGAAAGATTGCCATGATGTGGGTGAGCACGGACTATCCTCGTTTTATGAATGGGAGAATCCAGGCAAAAAAATAGGAACTTGTGAATAGAGTAAATTAAGTTTCCAGGCAGAGCTGGAAAGAAAAAAACCAGAGCTGTGTGCTCCTACTCACCACAGCACAGATCCCTCAAAGGCAGCCCATGAGCTCCTACCCGTGGCCTGGGAAGCCTCAAAATACAGCGGACAAGAAGATGTAAAATAAGCCATCCTTGGCAGAATTGTCTCCTTATGGAAGCCGGGGCAGCTACCATCTCCGTTTCAGCAGCGCCTTGCCCAGGAATCGCTGCGCAGTCCCCAGCCCGAGGGGGGACCAAAAAATTGCCCTGCCTGAACGAGCAAAACCCTGGGAGTTCTGGCCTGGGGGCACATATCGTAAATGCACACCGAGGTATATTTTATGCCATTTTGCAGTGATGAGCCGATCAGATCTGTAGTTCTTGTTCTACGACTCACTGCAAAATATGTGCAGCGTTTAATTTTCCTTTCATTTCTAAAACATTGCATGGATGCCAAACTCATCAAGAGCTGTAATAGCAAATCAAGAGGCTATAGGATAAATCTCATCATCACAGAGTATGTTTGGTTACTGTGGTCCATTCTTTGTATATTAAGCATTGTGGTGTTAATTAATAATAGTTAAAAAACATCCCAAACACTGAGATGACAGCCAGTGGCAACCACAGGAATAATGCGTTAAATGGGATGAATAGGGATGTGCATTTACATTGGTTCTTTTTACACCAATATGGAATTGCATAACTGCATACTCGGGGTTTTTTTGCATGGCATGCGAAGTTTTCAGGGGCAGCAGCTAGAGCGTGTGCTTTCCGATGGTCTTACCAAGGTCATCCACAAAAACAGTGGTTTTAAAGGACCAAAAACAAAAGGGCAGAGAATTCTCAAGTGAGATCATCAGGTATTCTGGTTGTCTACTCATACGCAAAGTTTTTAGTGACCTTAGCAGCAGTTACATAAGCATATGGAGAGGAAAACAAACTCGTATTAAATGCTGTAACACATATGGTCTCCTGACAGGATGTTCCAAGCCACGCAGTGATTTTACAGTCCATATGCACTGTACAGCAGTTCCTTGGTCTCAAAGCAGGAGTCAAAAATAGCATATCAGCATGAACTCTACATTCTTTGTCTTTTATGGGCACTCTGCATGTTAATAATGAAATACATAATACACTGTGGCTAGCTGCGTTTAACAGCAAAAAAAAATGCCGTCTACTTGGGACTCAATCTTACTAGCCGATATCATATCACATATGATATACGATGTGCAAAAAAACCAGCATTTGGAGTAAATACTTTCCTGACGTGAAGCACTTTAAGGTAAGGAAAGTATCATCAGCAATTTTATTTTGTTTGGGCAGGGAGTACCTGGAGAGCACGGAGGGAGCACCCTTCTGAACAGGAGGAGTATCTTCATAAGGGGCAATATGTCTCCTGGGCTATCTAGGGCCACACGGTGTAACGACTACACCAGACCTCTCCTCTCCAGCCTCAAAGCGGAGTCTAATCAGAATCTCACCCCAGGAAGAGATCGCAAAAGGATGCCAAAGGGCACAGAAGCACTAGTCATACTGAAGCTGTTTTCTTGGTAATAAATATGTCTGTCGGCTGTACAAACTCGGAGTGCTATTAGCTGAATCTAATCAAAATCTCGTCCTAGGATGAGACTGCCAAAGGATGCCAAAGCACATAGAAGCACTAGTTGTACCAAAGCTAAGCTTTCTTCGTTATAAATAGAATCATAAAATCATAGAACGGTTTGGGTTGGAAGGGACCTTAAAGATCATCTAGTTCCAACCCCCCTGCCATGGGCAGGGACACCTCCCACCAGACCAGGCTGCTCAAAGCCCCATCCAGCCTAGTCTCGAACACTTCCAGGGACGGGACATCCACAATTTCCCTGGGCAGCCTGTTCCAGTGCCTCACCACCCTCACAGTAAGGAATTTCTTCCTGGTACCTAATCTAACTGTACCCTCTTCCAGTTTGAAGTCATCACCCTTCGTCCTATCACTACATGCCCTTGTAAAAAGTCCCTCTCCAGCTTTCTTGTAGGCCCCCTTCAGATACTGGAAAGCTGCTATAAGGTCTCCCTGGAGTCTCCTCTAATATGTCCATCAGCTGTATAAACTCAGTCTGCTATTAGCTGAATCTCTTCAGAGTCTCACCCCGGGATGACACTGCAAACGGGTGCCAAAGGACGTAGAAGCACTAGTTGTACCGAAGCTGTTTTCTTGGTTATAAATATGTCCGTTGGCCGCATAAACTCAGAGTGCTATTAGCTGTCATATTTTGGTCATACAAAAGATTCAACGACCCAGCCCAGCAGTCAACACTTGAGGAGTCAGTCTAAGAACTTGTTCCCAGTATGACATAGCCCAGTGTTAACTGGTCCACTACGACACCCTGCCCTGACTGCGCAGCCAGGCACCTGCGGGGTTGCGGTCTCGGGGGGGGAACCAGACCAAAAAACGCCATTCCAAAACCAACACCGTAAGGCTGTAGCGAAGGAAGCCGCGTCCCCCAGCACTGCCGAGCCGGCGCCCGTCGCCCGCGGCCGCCCGTCCGGCGCGGCGGGGACACCTCGGGGCGGCGGGGACACCACCTCGGGGCGGCCGCTCTCCGCGCCCGGGGCCGGGGGGGAGCGGGGCGGCGGGGCCGGCCGAGCCTCCGCGCCGCCGGCAGCCCGCTCCTCCGACCGCCGCCGCCGCCGCCGCCGCGGGGAGCGGCGCAGCGCGGTGCGGCCGCCCTCCTGCGCGCCATGCGGGGTTTGCGCGGGGCGCGGGCGGCGCTGGCGCTGCTGCTGGCGGCGGCGCTGGCCCCGGGGCCGGCCCGGCCTCACCCGCAGTGCCTGGACTTCAAGCCGCCGTTCCGGCCGCCGCGGGGCCTGGCCTTCTGCCGCCGCTACACCGACTTCGGCTGCTGCGACCCGCGGCGGGACCGCGCCCTGCTCCAGCGCTTCTACCGCCTCAGCGCCCGCCTGGACGCGGACGCCTACGCCGCCTGCGCCGGACACCTGCAGGACCTGCTCTGCCAGGTGAGGCGGCGCCGGCCGCCGCGCCCCGCGGCCCGGGTGCCGCAGGGGTGCCGGGGGTTCTGCTGGGCGGGGGGTCCCGCTGCACAGGGGGCTTCGGCCGCATAAGGGGCTTCGGCCACACAGGAGGCATCAGCCACAAGGGTGGCTTCGGCCACGCAGGGGGCTTCGGCTGCACAGGGGTCTTTGGCTGGACAGGGGGCTTCCTCCGCCCAGGGGGCATCAGCCACACTGGGGGCTGCAGCCGCGCAGGAGGCTTTGGCTGCACAGAGGGGTTCAGCCAGACAGGGGTCTTTGGCCACACAGGGAACATCAGCTGCACAGGGGACGTCCTCCACACAGAAGGCATCAGCTGCACAGGGGGCTTCAGCCATGCAGGGGGCTCCTGCTACACAGGGGGCTTCCACTGCACAGGGAGCTTTCACTGCGCAGGGGGCATCAGTCATACAGGGGGCTGCAGCCACACAAGGGGCTTTCACTGTGCAGGGGGCATCAGCCACACAGGGGGCATCAGCTGCACAGAGGGCATCAGACACACAGGGAGCTTTCATGGCGCAGGGGGCATCAGCTGCGCAGGGGGCATCAGCCGCACAGGGGGATTCAGCCCCTGCACAGTGCTGTGGCCACGCAGGGTGCTCTGGCCCAGGCATGGGTGCTTCAGCCCCGTCACGGTGCTTTGGCCCAGGTGTGGGTGCATCCAGCCATGCAGGGCTTCATCAAGCCTGGGTATGGATGCTCCAGCCCAGGCGTGGGTGCATTGGTCCTTGGGGGGGGCAGTGGTCCAGGCACTGGTACTTGGGACCTCACAGGGGTGCATGAGCCATCGCATGGGCACATCAGCCCAGGAGTGACTGCATCCACCCCTGCAGGGCTGCGTCAGCGCAGGGGCTTTGGACAACCCAGGTGGGTGTGAGCCGTGGCGTTAGTGCCCGGCCCAAACAGGGGTATGTGGACCCCCCCACAGATGCATCAGCCACAGTGTTAGTGCCTGGGCCCAGGCAGGGGTGCATTGGCCCACGTATGGGTGCATCAGGGATTAGTGCCGCAGCCTAGACATGTGCTCCCAGGCACTGTGAGGAGCGACTCTCCACCACACGTTTTCCCAGCGAGTTTTCTGCCTCTGGCAGGTGTTTGAAAGAGGAATAGGCATGTTGCCCTGCTTTAATTTATGAGCAACAGTGCTCCGAGATAGGTGTGTGGGCAGTTAAAATTGCAGACTCCCCTCACCCTGCCAGGGTTGGATCCTTGGACCTGGTGAAGACACCCAGGAGGGGACCTGCCTGCACCAGACATGCCTCTTGTTACGCCCAACTCATGGGATCAGGTGTTTTTTTTGTACTGGGTTACAGCATCCTGAGATGCTTTTAGCATGTGCCAGGTGCTCACAGTCCTGATGACGGGTGCAGAGCAATACCTGAGGATGTGGCTGGGAAACCTCTGTGGTGGCCATCCTGCACGGGGGGAAATTTCCACTCTAGGTGGATGCTCTGTGGCCAGATACGGTAACAGGATTGATCACAGTCTGCGCGGAACCAAGCGTCTGACCCTGTCATCAGCGGTGGCCTCGTATGTACGAAAATGCCCCTGAGACAGAGCAGTGTCAGCTCTGTGCTGTGCGAGTGTAAATCTTAAATTAATTCCGACAGCGGAGTCTCGTCTGCTGCGCTCAGGGGGGATCAAAGTGGCTCTGCAGAAATCCTGCTCTTAGCGTTTTGCAGGGTACCTCTTGTGTTCCTGAAAGCGTGAAAAGAAAGACAACCCTCTTCCACAACACCTTCTAGAGGTTTGACTTTTATTTCATCTTGCGTTGTACTGAGAGCAAAGAAAACAAAAAACCCTTTGAATATATTCCCGAACCAAGCGGTGTCCAAAAGTCCAGTTGCAGATGGGAAACCAGTTAGCAGTGCCTGCTAAGCGCTCCTTCTGCCTCTGGAAGCGATAAGTGAGTCTCCTGTGCCCATCAGAAACCCAACCATCGAAAATTTGTTCAGAAGCAGCAAAATATTTCAATGTGGGGGAAAAAATGATTCACTGAGATGTTCTGATGAGCTCAGTGCAGCACCAGCCCAGACGTGGCTACAAACTGCCGCCTCTGGCCACACAGGCACGCAATGGAAGTTCAGGCATTCCAAGCACTCCGGAACGCTCTGCTTCCATTCATTCATTATAGATACAATTTATATCCTAGACCTGAATTAATAAGTGGATTTTGGTGACTTATTTAGCACGCTCATGTCTCTTTCTGCTCACAATTCGCGATTTCTCTCAAAATGTGATCAAATTATTTTGCTAAGTGCCTCGGCTTGTACTTGTGGTGAGGATTCCTACCTTCTCTTAATTTGTGATTTTCTGCGGAGTGCTGCATCTGTTCCTCGCAGAAGGGCAAGTGGAGGAGCAGAAACACCCTTCCCTTGGTGTTGCCCATCATCCCCCAAACCCAAAATAGTGTTTCCCCCCTGCCAAGAAGCAGGCTGAAAGGATGCCTTTGGCCATGGAGGAGAAGAGGGCTGTGGTGGGACATCCCCCTGGCTGCCCTACAGCCTCAACACCTTTAGGGGGTATTTTGATGGGGGCAGCGGGTCTCAGGGACGTGCGTGGACGTGGATTATTGTGGGGTGGGATGCAGGACACCAAACCACGGGAGAGCAGAGGCCTCATTCTGCTTCCCGGAGAACAGCTTGCTTAAAGGCTTGAGTTTCCAGATGGAGTGGGATGGGGAATGTCAGGGATTACATGCAAGTTAGACGCTTTCCTGAGGAGTCCCGTTGCTTCCTCCCGGCTGGTAGCAGCAGTAAATAAGCCATTGTTTGATGTGGGTGTTCTTCCAGGCTCGGACTGTTGCAATTCCTCAGATAAATGAACTGCCTCGGAACTCCTGGAACAGATAGGATGGATTTGGCTAACTTGTCTTAATGTTACTTGTTTTGTTTTCTGATGAGTTGTTTTCGTGGTGCGAGCTTGTTCCAGCCCTACTGAAGTTACTGATCATCTGCCCAGTAGTTTCCTTGGACTTTGGACCACATCATAGTTGAAAATGAATGAACAGACCGTGTCATTTGGAAATGAGAATTTAGCTCTATTAGCGATGCTGGGCTGCGTGCGAGCGTAGTTTCCTGGTGTTTTGAGTTAGTGAATGTGACAAGACGATGCAGAGGGTGAAGGACCACAACATTTTATTCAGAAGCAGCGAAATTCAGGATCAAGTGTCAGGCTCCATCTCTTGTGGAATAAAAGTTGGAAGGTATTCTAAATGTGTCTGGAAAATACTCTAGACACGTGCTTGGGTACTGTCTGGTGATAGATCTCTGTACATCACCGCCAGCGTAATGCCACTGTAAGTAGCCGTATGCCACCAGGACCGTGGTGAGGAGCGGAGAAGCCACCCACAACTGCTGTTCAACCACACCTGAGGCGGGGGTGAACAGCCCGCAGCAGCAAAGGGATGCGGAAACCGTTCCTTTGGGCTATTTTTAGTTCTGATGCTGAAGCCAGGAAACTGCTTTGTAATGCCCAAGATCCCTGCCTGCTTTGAAGGAGGCTTTGAGAGAACCAGGCTCAGCCCGGGTGCTCAAGCGCGGGGTCTTCCTCTCTCTGAACGTCAAACCTCCGCGAGCAGCAGCAGACAGAGCTCCTGTCCAGCCCTGCCTTCACGTGCCCTTTCCGCCTCCTTTCAGTTTGTATTCTGAGGCCAAATTTTCAGTTGTAACAACTCCATCGGCAAATGCTCGGGCTCTTTCTTTCCCTGGCAGACCTCGCGTGACCGAGCTGAGTGCCACTGCCCAACCTGGCCCCGAGATTTTGGTGCGCCGTGTCGCACGCCATCTCCTTTTTACCACATTAATCGCTGCTCGTTTGAAGGCATAATAACCTTCATTTTGCAATGAATAGTTTGACATTCCAGGAGGAAAGCTTATTGTACGCTAACGATCTGTTATATGGCCTCTCAGTTTATTATGGTATGTAATGGCAAATAAAATAAAAATTAAATATTGTGTGTACTTCTCAGCCAATTTAAATACTTGAGTATCTTGGATGTTATATCTTTTCATCTATTGAATAGTGCTGTAATCTGCATTAAGAAATAGCTCCCTATAGATCCTATATAGATTTATATAGACATATAAATCCTATATAGATTTAGAAACAGCTCCCTGTATTTTTTTCTTTTTTAACCAAGCTGGTTTTCCTTGGAAGAAATGCCACCTAGGAATTAAAAAAAAAAATGCAGAATTTATTCAAGAAGGACAGTTTCTCTTCCTACCTTTCTTGGCTTCGTTATTTATCTGCCCTGTGAAAATAACTGAGCCTCAACTGAGTCATGTTATGTTATTTGGAGAGCACTTTTGAGATGCTTGTCGGGAAGATGCATCACAGCTGGAAAATAGTGTGTGTTCATTACAAGGAAAGTCCTTGCAGAGCAGAACTGAGTCACTTCGTTCAGTTTGTTGTTTATAGACAGATTTACTGAATTGCAGCGGCTTTTTACATAAGGAAAATGTGCCTGTCGGAGTTCTTGTAGTGGAGAATACAATGAACTACGTGAACTCGATTCAGCCCTTAGGTAGATTTCCAGGGCTGCACCTTCCATAAAGTAGGGCTGTGCTGCAGCCACTGCCTGGATTTTGGCCAGTTGGTGCTCACTCTCTGAAATCCTGTAGTCTGAGGGTCCTCTGCAAGACTTGGTGACCAGTGTCATGACCGTGAGGTTCATTTCACCCCTTCTAATCAGGTACATAAAGTGTCTGTAGGCAAATACCCACCAGCAAAGGCAGTTGGACCCGAGCAATGCTGGTGTATGCAGTGGTAGCATCCTAGGGCTGGGTGCACTGCACCGTACGAAGGATGGGTGTCCTTCTCCTCTCCTGCACTTTCTCATCCCGTTCCTTCCAACCTATAAATCACATCTGTGTTTGAGGCGCATGTCTGGATTGTCAGATGACGAGGTATGGAAGTCACAGGCTTTCACCCCGCCAACCTTTCCTCTTTTCTCCTCAGCCTGGAAATGCAAGGCCTGGATCTTCTTAGCTAACTCCTCAGTTTCACTGCCACGCTACGGTGAATCTGCTCATTATTTCATAGTTAAAGTCAGAGCATCCAAGATAGAAAAGTCTCTTTTCCCCCAGTACAATCTGCTAGAGCGATGTAGCAAGATATATGTCATCACTGGTTTTCTTGTGTTGCCGCCGTGGTTGGAATAAATGAGTAACAGGATGAGGAAGCCAGCTTTCACCAGGAATACTGAAGATAATTTCTGTGAATGCTGAGATAAACCCCACTTCTCAGATCTTTTCCTCTGTTAATGTATCTTCAGAATAAACCACAACATATGTTGTAATTAAGGTGAAATTTCTCCAATTAGTATTGCTGCTCAGCTGTTTCAAATCTGCTCCAAGAAATGGCTTGAGGCTTTTTCTCTCTCTCCCTCTAGGAATGTTCCCCATATGCAGCTCACTTGTACGACGCCGAGGATCCCTCCACCCCCGTGCGGACAATACCGGGACTTTGCCAAGACTATTGCTTGCAAGTGTGGCAAAAATGCCGCTCCATTTTTCGCTATCTCTCTGCAGACCAAGAGTTGATTGCACTGGAGAATAACATGGCAAAATTCTGCCGCTACCTGTCCTTGGAGGACACAGACTACTGTTTTCCACATCTGCTGGCTAACCAGAACCTTAACCAGAACCTGGGGCTGGTGACCGCCGACGCAGAGGGCTGTCTCCAGCTCTGCCTCGTGGAGGTCGCCAACGGGCTGCGCAATCCCGTTGCGATGGTGCACGCCAACGATGGTACCCACAGGTTCTTCATTGCGGAGCAGGTTGGCCTGGTGTGGACCTACCTCCCCGATCGATCCAGGCTCGAAAAGCCATTTCTGAACATCAGCGAAGCCGTGCTTACCTCACCTTGGGAAGGAGACGAGAGAGGTTTTCTAGGTATTGTCTTCCATCCTAAATTCAAATTTAATGGTAAAGTGTATGTCTACTATTCAGTTGAAGTTCGTTATGAAGAGAGAATCCGAATCAGTGAGTTCAGAATTTCTCCTGCTGACATGAATGCTTTGGACCATGGTTCTGAAAGGTATTGTACATACGTTTCTCTGGCAAATGTATTTAAGATCTCCAAGGGCAGCTTGTGCATTTTTAAAGGCTATTAATGAATGAGGCTTATTAAGCTTAATATTGTTCTCGCATTCCAGCGTGGTGGCAAGTTTGTCCAAGTCCATGTCTAGCATATTGAGATAGGGAATATGCCTGTCCTCTGTGGATGAACTGCAAGGATGAATCTTCTGACATTTCTCAGTTCTGGTATGTCAGAAGATTTAACTGAACATTGATTAAACATTATTTACAGTTAGTATGTTGGGGTTTTGTTTTTTGTTTGCGTTTTTTTTTTTTTTTGCTATTGTAATGATTACCCTTTAAAATAGACGTCTGCAAAGCAGGAGTGAAATTCATTGCAAACCCAAAGGTTTCCAAAATCAGTGTAAAAAAACTCAGAGATACCAAGCCAGAGATGGATTTGGCCCCACATTTCTTTATATGAATGACAGCTCAACCCTGTGATATTACACATTTAATATGAAATTAAATAAAACACAAACCACTGTGCTGTTACTGAGTGCATTTTGATTGAAAATTTCATATTGTTTTAGTCTCATCCTGCAGTTGATCCACATTACTATGGACAGATGACAAGAGGTTTGTTTGTGGCATCAGTCTATAGATTTATAACCTGTTGCAGAACGACGTAATAGAACCACTGTTATAAGAGACACTTGAATATAATTAATGTTAAGATTTTTGCTTTGTTTACATGGGTTATATTAGGGGCTTTCCAAATACTCAGCAGTGGACGATTCTAGCTCAGAAATGCACGTAGCCTAATGGAAGAAAGGGGATGCTGGTTTATAAAGCAATTAGAGCAATTCAGTGTAATGAGCACTGTCGGTACAGGTACAGGGAACTGAAACGTGGTCCTCAGGAGAGCCAGACTGGAGTTTAACCCTGCAGATGTCGGGGCCCATGAGCTGTCTTGTTTAAAAATCCTCAGGCTCTATGTTTGTAACATTTTCTGTGCTCATTCAGCTGATGGTTAGTGCGGCGAAAGCTTAAGAAAACAAAATTGTGGTCCTGTCGTGCTTGTGTAGGCACGGGTCCCGCTGACTTCATCCGGAGTTGCTGCCCAAGGGGCAGCTCAGGCCGGCACGGGCTCTGCATTCCCTTAGCAGGAGGCCATCTGTCTGTCTGTCTGTCCGTCTGCAGATTTTTGCTCAGTGTGTTTTTGTTTTCTTCCATCTTCTTTGTGAGGTTGAGGAGGGTGGAGTCTTAGGGTCACCTTATCCCAGAGGTGACGAAATAATCACGTAGTTGTGTTCCTTCCCACAATTTACAATCTGATTGCAAACTATCAGTACTTTCCAAAGGGAAAAAAACTCGCTAAAAAATGAGGTGGTGTAAGTGATTGCTATCATTTGGTTTTTGCAGCTATTAAGAGCCGCTGTCAGCATGAAATCTGGACTTTGTTTCAAGCTGGAGCGAAATAAACTTCAATTATTATACCTGGGAACATCCACTGCACGTATTTGTGGCTTTACCTTTCTATAAAGTTATACTTTTATATATTTCACCCTTTTCTTACTATGAAAGGGATGCCAGGTGCGTAAAATAAACAGATAAAAGTAAGAGTTAGGTTTTAAAATTAAGGTAAAGGTTGTTGGTACTGCTTTGAATAACCGTTGTAAAAATGCAAATTTGTTGGTGGGGCTGCTTTTAACCCCTCTTAAAGCTCATAAAGTCCTGTGTATGTAATTGTCATTTAAGGCTTCTTCTCTCTTTAAGAATTTAACTATTAGTTAATGTTTGAAAAGTTTTGCATTCGCCTTGAATGCGCCTGGCAGGATTGTGCCGAGTGCGGTACAGATGCACAGATGGACTGGAGTCCTTTCTCTTGCAGTTTACAGTAAGATTTAAGCTGAGATGCCTTTTCTTAAAAAAAAAAATAAAACCAATAATAATAAAAAAAGAAGTTTAACAAGGAGGAAGAAAGAATCAGAGGAAAAGTATAATTAATTAAAAGTATATTCTGTCATGTGATTTCCCAGATTTTCCTTGTTACACAATGTGGTGTTTCTGTAATCTGGGAAATATGTTGGAATATTATTTAAGGTTAGAAAATCAGCTGTGCCTAAGGAAAATTCAGTAACGTGGACTTGCATCAGATCTGATCTGTAGCCGTTTCCATGTGTTAAAGGCAACTTTGGAGTGTTGTTGCTCTGCCTTTTGCGTAGGGCTTGTGCAGTGGGTAACGCCTCCCTTTTTTTGCTCAGGATAATCCTGGAAATAGAAGAACCCGCTTCCAACCATAACGGAGGGCAGCTGCTCTTTGGAGATGATGGCTATCTCTATATATTTACTGGAGACGGAGGCATGGCTGGGGATCCTTTCGGGACCTTTGGTAACGCCCAGAACAAGTGAGAGCCCCTAAAACCTTGTGTGCGCCGGGTGTCCCTCTCCTGTCACCCTTGGGTTGAGAAGAGAAACCGGGGGAGGTAAATCGGGGTGGATTTTCTCTCTCAGGTTTACTTTTTCCCTAACACCCGCACTGATGCCTGTGCACACACGTGGGTATATATATATAGACCTCCCGTGTAACTCCAGTTTTCTGAGGGGAGGTTATCAAGGTGTGTCTTTCTTCCCTGTGAGCAGCGATGGCTCCCTGAGCCTTCCAGCTGTCCGCTCGGAGCACGGTGTTCTGCAAGTAGAAGGCAGGGTTCCATGACGTGGGAAGAGCGGACCCATCCCTATGGGAGCTCCAAGCCACCAGCTTGCATCCGCAGGGCAGCTAGTGGTGGGAAGTCAGTGCCACCTGAAGGCTGTTTGGTGGCCTGGGACACACGAAATGGTCTTGAAATGGTTGGTTTTTTCAGAGATATTGGAAGACTTGTCTTTTCCAAACCAGAAAGAATTAAACCCTTGGCTTGCCAAAATCATAGAATGTGTTGGGTTGGAAGGGACCTTTAAAGGTCATCTAGTCCAACCCCCCTGCAGTAAGCAGGGACACCTTTAACTAGATCAAGTTGCTCAGAGCCTCATCAAGCCTGGCCTTGAATGTCTCCAGGGATGGGGCCTCCACCACCTCTCTGGGCAACCTTTCTGATGTTTAACCAAGGTCTAGTTTTATTTCTTTTTTTTCTTTTTTTTCCCCTTCTGTCCTTTTTTCTCCCAATACAGATCAACCCTGCTGGGCAAAGTGCTGCGGATCGATGTGAACAACAACGACCGGGGCCCTCTGTACCGAATCCCTCCCGACAACCCCTTTCTCAATGACCCCAAGGCTCGCCCCGAAGTCTACGCCTATGGAGTGAGGAATATGTGGCGCTGCTCTTTCGACAGGGGAGAGCCTCAAACCAAGGAAGGGAAAGGGCGTCTCTTCTGCGGGGACGTGGGGCAGAATAAATATGAAGAAATCGACATCGTCGAGAAAGGGAAAAATTATGGCTGGAGGGCGAGGGAAGGATTCAGCTGCTACGATAAAAAGCTTTGCGCCAATTCGTCAATGGGTAAATAGATGTTCTCTCTAAATTACCTGCCTGTGCAGTTTTCTGCGCCGTCATTTTTAATTCCTGCCTTCAGAGCCTGGCTGCTTGGTGGAAAACACACATTTCCGAGATGTAAATCTAGGCAGTCTCAGTCTAGAAGGGAGCTGACTTGGGGATAAATATTGAAAGTCCAAATGTTGCCATTTTTGAATTAGGTAAATGAAACACGCTAGCTGGTGTTTTTCTAGGCAATCTGTATTGTTAGTCAAATTGCTTGGTGATTCTGGGATTTAGGGGGACAGTTTCATCTTTTCCACGTAAAATAAGATTTCCTGCAGAGAAAGATATGGAGCCATTGTATTTTTCTCCATAACTCACAAGTAGCATCCTTATTTAAAAAAGAGAAGGAAACATATTGTATAAGCTGGCCAACCTATGTGCAGACTGCCTGCTTTCCAGGTAGATGAATGTGCAGTGTATTTTTGTTTCTTTTAGTTATGCCAAAATCAAAACCCTTAGTATTTTTATTTTTTTTAAACTTTTCAAACCTGGATTGAGAGTATTTGCTGGCTGGCTAAATTACAGTGTGTTGCGTTGCGAGCTCTTAGGCGGACCACATCTTGTTCCAGAGCATCTCCCCAGAGATCCAGGGGGGCAGTGGGCTGGCACTGATTTGCACTAGCTGAAATTCTGATCTTTTTTCTCTTCTATGTGCTATGTGTTGTTGTTTAACTTCCTTCCTTTTATTAACTTAGCTTAGCTTCCTTCCTTTTATTAACTTAGCTACAAGCACAGTGGTAGCGATTAAGTGTTTTTTATAAACTTTGGAGAGCAGGCAGCAGTTTTTTCGCACCCCCTTTGCTGAAGCAGTTGTCAGAGAGCCCGTTTAGCGCTCTCCTGTACGACAGCACCTGCGTGAGCATTCCTGGCAAGCGCTTTGCTGAGGTCTCCGGGGATTCAGAACAATTTCTGATGCCTTTGGAGACCCTTTGGTTAGAACAGTGAAATGTCACAGCCCCTTTTTCAATGGTAAGTGCAGCTGAAGTGTAGAAAACGGCTGCTTTAGATGAAATGCCCTCGGTGCGAGTTCCTTGCTGGCGGAGCTGCTGGCTTTGCTGCTTGAGGGATCTGCTACACAGGTAGGGAGAAAGGCTGTGAGGAAGAGGAAGGGGTGGATACCAGGAGGAGATACCTCTAACCCAAGAGCTGCAAAAGAAAGGGGAGGAAGCCTCCAATAGAGACCCTCAAAATAAGGGCATTTCCCTCTGTTTTGGTTCTGTCTTGTGTTTTAACTTGCATTTTACAATGAATGTGCCAGAACTACGTCTTGCCTGTGCCGTCCCATAAATATTTGATGGCCCTTTCAGGTTAAGCTCCCCTGTCTCAGAGAAACAGAGAAGCTATCTGGGCTGACATCTGACATAGCTTTTCATTGGTGCCTGCAGTCTGGAGTTAATCCGTCTCTTTTTTTTTTTTCCGCTTTCACCACCGAAACAAAGCTGCGTCGGGCCAACATCTCCTGCATGGATGCAGTGACTCTTAGGAGTAACCTGCAAATCCATAGCAAAACCAGCCCGGCTGTGTAGGAATGGGCCAGAAGCGGCACTCGCAGAGCTGGGGTGAGGTGAAGGGCTCCCTGAAAAGGTGAAAAACCAAACTAAATATGACTCCGTTGGCACTTCATTCAATTAGAAGATGCTCAGGCAAACCTGACTGTACAGTGCTAGTCTCAGAACTATCTAGATAAGCAGCTCTTCCATGGCAAGTGTTAAAAAAAAAGGCAAGTCACAGATCTTTTCTCCCCTACAGATGATGTGCTTCCAATTTATGCGTATCCACACAAAATGGGGAAGTCTGTTACGGGAGGCTACGTCTATCGGGGCTGCGAGTCTCCAAACTTGAATGGCCTGTACATATTTGGTGATTTTATGAGTGGGTAAGTGAACAGTTACCTGGACCCCCAGTAGGACCCAGTGCTACGGCGCCCGCCGGTGAGTGCTCCTGCAGTCTGGCAGCTGAGGGGGGGCTGCTGGTTGCAAACACTGCCCAAAGCCTGATTGCTCCTTACAGGGGGCTCACGTGGCACCTTCTGCATAACCTTTATCCCATGGTGCTGTGCAGGAATGCAGGATCTTTGCATTCCAGCAGCCCTCTGTGTTGCTAATTCACATCATGCCGATAAAAATAAAGGGGCAATGATACGATGTTGATTTAAAGCCCTGGAAGTGGTATAAAAAAGCATTTGAATGCATCCTAAAAAAAAAATAAAATTGCTCTGATGCAATGTTTCCAGAAAGAAAGGAAAAACATAATACTGTCCAGCAGTGAGTCTGCTGCAAACCTGTGACGAGGCAGGCGTGAGGCTGCCTTATTTTCCCCAAGGTCCCCCTCAGTCTGACATCCCTTAAACCCTCCCACAGAATTTTTTCTCATGCTTGTGTTGCCCTGAAAGACAAGGTGTTGCAGGGGTGTATAATATATCTGTTTTAATATTAACAGTCTTTCATTTCTTGGAGGAGCTACAGTTCCTATAGTAGCTAATGCAGGTAGGAAGCACTAAACATCCTTTCAAGTGTCTCGATTAATGTTAATAAATCATCTTCTTGGTTGCGTAATGCAAGTGTTCTTTTGCCTTGCAGGCGCTTGATGTCTTTGAAGGAGGATCGCGCTACCGGAGAATGGCAATACAGTGAAATCTGCATGGGATCGGGACAAACGTGCATGTTCCCTGGGCTTATCAATAACTATTATCAATACATCATCTCCTTTGCTGAAGATGAAGCAGGTAATCTTTCAACTTTGCAATGGCGCTGAATGGTGTCCTTGCGGTTTCTCTTTGGAGTAAAAGACCCGGGAACAGGTCAGAGAGGGCTCCTGGGAGGCAGCAGGTGGGGGGAGGCAGAGCACCTGTCTGGCAGTGGGTGAGATTCCCAGCATCTCCCACGTATCAAACCAAAATTACAAGCCTGATTTTGAGGCCGGCGTGCCACACAGTGCCTGCAGGCGGGAATAGGGTAGGCAGTTCCCTGCGGGACTGAGCCTGGGAGTGCCATGTGTGCTGCTGCCCACGCTTCTGCACTCCGGAGGGATGGGGGACAGCGGGGGGGACACACAGTGAAGCACAGCTTAGAAGAGAAACCTCCTCCTTCACTGTGCCATGGCATGGGGAATGCAGGCCCTGAGGCGCTGAGAAGCCCATACCCAAGTGAGAGCAAGTCTGTGTTCTTGGCTAGTCAAGAAGGGTGTTGACGTTATTAATGGATACAGGAAAATAGATGTAGTCAACAGTAATTATGAACCGACTCAGCCTGGCCTGGAATATGTGTACCTCTTGGGGTGAAGCAGAATGAAAGCCCTACGCTATGTCTCGAGTGAGGCATTGGCAAGAGGCTGCTTAAGTCCATGTTTTCTTAGTGCCAGCTGGGATTTTGCCTTGCATAAGGATGCAGTCTCTGTGGAGCTTTGCCTGGCTGTGTTTTTAAGACTGGAGACATTTTGCTTTCTAGGAGGGAACTGCTGCGATTTGAAAAGGAGGAAATAGAGACTCCCAGGGTGAAAGCTGGTGGTCGCTTCCTTTGTTCATACAAGGGTATGGGTTAATTGCAGAGCCTGCAGCCCCTGGATGGGGATGGGGATGGGGAGAGGGTGGCCCATGCGATGTTTAATCCCATTGCCGAGCAGCCTCGTGTGTGACTCGGCAATGCAGGAGTTTGTGTTTGTGTCCTGGCTCGTGGTCACAAGCAGCCGCTTCCAGAATGCCCCAGTTTTTAAATGTCCGCTTTTCCTGCAGATTAGGTCGGCTGTGGATGTCGCGTGTGTGCATTGCGTATCACATACATGCAAATTTTATCACGTAAATGCAAATCATCCAAATCGAGTATTAGCTTGAAAGTTTGACTTGGGAATTTTATCTGTTTTTGCAGTTAAAATCCATTTTCTTTAATGGTTAACGTCCATGGAAGGTAGAGCTGTTTCGCAGTGCTGCGGTGAGAAGGATATCTTACCCTAAAATCAGAATAGCGTAGTTTAAATCGGCTTTATGCCCAGGCAGAGGGCTGCTTAGTGCAGTACCAAGCTGTTTTCATCGCAGCCCTTGCTCATGGCCCTGGCGAGCACCATCTCCCTGGTCCTGTGGCTCTGGGCAGGGTCTGTGCAAAGCTGAGGGGGGTGAAACGCCGCTGCTCTTCTGCCCCGTGCCTTTCACAGACACTTTGCACAGTATAATAGAGCTGGGTGGAAATTGCCTTGTGTTTGTTTTATTATAACGGAAAGAAATCCATTGATAGCAGTTTGGTGAGTTTTCTTTATCTGCAGCGCACACTCTTCTCTTGCACCTTTTTGCTGTGCTGGGAATCTCATTTTTTACAAGTTTATCACACGGTTTATTTTAAGAAGCTTTCCTTCACGGAAAGAAAAGTTTTTTGGGGTTGTTGCTCTGATGAATGTTAATCAGGCTGGTGCGGTGAGTGTGTTTATGTGGCGGGGACACCGACATTTTTGGCTCATGGCACAGCTGTTACAAAGCCATCAGCCCCCTTCCATGGCAGCTGATGTACGGGGGACACCCCAGGCACAGTGGGGCGCCCGTGTGACACAGCCTGTGTGCTTCCCCGCCAGCAGGCATTCACAGTTCTGCCTGCTGATTTCTGGGAAAGAGGGGTGGGATGTGAAGCACCCATGACCACACAGCAGTGCCAGCTGTTTCCCATCCCTGGTTTGGACCAAGGCTGAATCTGGCCTGTGGTTAATGGAGCCCGCCAGAAAAAAGGAATAAAAAAGGCCAGGGGTGGCTGGTTTCTGCCCTGGGAGCATCCAGAGGAGCTCGGGCTGTGGCAGCACAGGGGAGCAGGGAGGAGGAGGGAGGCTCAGCAGCCACTGACTGCCCACATCTTCCTTTGCTCCCTCTGACCTCTCCCCTTCCTCCCCCCCTTTCTATAGGATGCCCAAAGGAATCTGCCTTACTCACTAAGCAAGTCTCCGTGGCCTCTTTTTCTTTCTTTCTTTTTTTTTGAAATATTGCAAATTTATTTTTTCTCTCCAACACTTTCCATTGCACCGCTCAAGCACTTGAGCTGGCAAAAGAGAAAGGAGAGCGCTGGAGGGACTGCTTATCCCAGCCTCCCCTGCACAACAGAGAGAGGGATGGAAATGCAGTTAAGAGAAAATACGTCAAGTAAACGGTGATGGAAAATGTTTGGCTGAAGGTCGAGCCCTACCCATGTGACCTGACCGAGCTGTGACAAACCAGATGCCTTTCTCATGAGGCACATCTCGCTTTGTGAGTGGGCTAGAGAAAGCAACAGCAAAATCGTGTTCTGTAATTCACCCCAAAGGAGTGCTTCATCCAAAAGAGCAGAAGACAGTGTGAAGAGAATTCCCTTTCATTTTGTTTCGACAAAGGGAATTCAGGGTTTGACTGTTCTGTGTCAGTGAAGTGAAAGGACACAGGTCATACTGAGATGGCAGCTGAAGTTTGGGCAGCTGAACATGCAGTGGAAGTTTGTCAAAATAATATTTCCTGACAATATGTAGAAGCTCCTACTCACTAAGTGGTATTTTATGCCACTGGACTGCAGTTGAACTCTCACTACAAACCCAAATACAAACCTGCCTTGTTTCTTCCAGTAGCTCGATCTCCAGGTCCCAGGTCTCCTGTTGCCCTCAGACCTGTGACACAGAGTTACTGCCCTTGTACTGTACAGAACAGAAGCGCCTTGGAGAATTTTCATGGCTGTGTTTGTTTTTTTTTTTCCCTAGGGGAACTTTACTTCATGTCTACCGGCGTACCAAGCGCCACGGCTCCCCATGGAGTGGTGTACAAAGTGGTGGACACCTCTAGGTATGAGATGTTCTTGTGGCAAAGCCTAAGTGTGGTGCAGTGTGTCCACGTGTTGATGTGATGAATGATGCTGACTGACAAACTAGCTCTTCTCCCATGCTGAGCCCTTCTGTGGAGCTTCATCAAGGAATGGCTGGAGCAACCCGCTGTGGGTCTGCTTTGATCCCACAGTCATCAGAGTCTACGCTGCCTGGTGACCAACAGCTTGTTTGTTATGGTGCCTGTTGGTGTTACGTGGCTTGGGAGGTTTCATAGAATCATAGAATGGTTTGGGTTGGAAGGGACCTTAAAGATCATCTCATTCCAACCCCCTGCCATGGGCAGGGACACCTCCCACTAGACCAGGATGCTCAAAGCCTCCTCCATCCTGGCCTTGAACACCTCCAGGAATGGGACATCCACAGCTTCCCTGGGCAACCTGTTCCAGTGTCTCACCACCCTCAGAGTACAGAATTTCTTCCTAATATCTAATCTAAATCTCTCCCCTTTCAATTCGAAACCGTTACCCCTTGTCCTATCATTACACTCCCTGATAAAGAGTCCCTCCCCATCTCTCCTGTAGGCCCCCTTCAGGTACTGGAAGGGGCTATAAGGTCTCCCTGGAGCCTTCTCTTCTCCAGGCTGAACAAGTTTCAGGTTTGTTCCTGAAAGCTTAAGGAGTATTTTATGGGTGGCTTGTCTTTCTTAGGCAAAGTTTCTTTAGATTCCTGCCCAGGAGGAGGCAGTTTTTCTCAAGGTGTTTATCCCCAGCTCCTCTCCATCCCTTGTAGCTGGCTGCATCTGCTGTGCCCAGGCAGCTGTAGCCGAAGCTGACCCAGCGTAACCTGCCCTTTCTTGGGCAAAGCAGAAATGAATGGCAAAAAGTACATTGTTTTTTAGTGTTTTAAAGAGGAAAATGGCTTGGACAAGGAACTAAAACCATTGTTACACCTTCTGGATCCCACGTGCACGTATCTTCAGACTGGGTGAGGCAGGGAATAGCTGTGTTTTATGGGAAGACTTATAGCTGTTTTTTCCATCTTCCTGTTTTTTAAGCATTACTATTATTGGATAAACACCAAAATACTTTCAGCCAGACATGCAGAGTGAGACTTTCATAGCTTTTATTTTTTTTCTTTAAATGGATTAAATATACAGCTTTAGCTAGCTGAGCATTTTAAACCAAACTACTTCTTAGTTTTGTGTTGGAACCAGACCCCAAAGTTAAACAGCCCCGAGAGCTGCCACGTGTTTTCCTCCAACTCTCCTCTGTCAGGACCATTTTCCATTATCTAACACAGAGGAAGAGTTCCTGTAAACTGTGTATTAAGAGGCGGGTATTACGCAACCTTTGCAAAAATAAAGCAAGCAGAAGTCAAAAGAAAGTCTTAAGTTTAAGTTTAAAAAGAAGTTCCTTTAGTGTGTTGAGTACAGCAATATGAATAAGAAAGAACTCATAGGAAAATTCATAAAAGTAGGGAAGGTCCCGGTGGCAATAGTTGAGAGGGGAGCTTTTTGCCTTCCACAGAAATGCAAATGCAAACAGTCCTAATTACAAAGGAGTAATATACCCTCCAAATGCAAACATCATGCATTTTTGAACCAGTTTGAAAAACCTCTGAAGGCGGCTGCAGGTTCACGAGCCAGCCAGCATAGGAAAAAGTGATGACGAACTGGATATAACTTCTCAGAAGTGAGATATACTTCCATGGCAAACAAATTCGTGGCAAAATAATGCATCATACTAAGAGGAAGCCTCTGTAGGAGACACTTAGAGCTCTTTTTGAAAATAATGCATTTTTGGTACTACTTTTGTAGTGGTTAGTCTTTTGTTTGGGCTTTATGTACAAATAATAGTGTGTTATTTTGCTCCTCTGAAGACAGCCTGAAAACTTGCATACACATGACCTTTATTTCAGGTGTTTGACATACACTGTCTAGTTTTGTGATTTTTGTTTTCGGTTTGATTAATCTCTTTCTGTAATGCTTGAACCTGCCAATGTTTTATTTCCTTAATGGATTCAGCAATGGCAAGTGAAAACAGAGCCAGAGGGCTCCACTGCCATGTGAATATTTGGACTTTGATCAATGGAGATATGTGATTGTTTAATTATGTTTTCTACTATGTTTTCTACTGTAAGATATTTCTTGAATCATTTAAACAGTCATTTTTTTCCCAACGAGCATTACATTCATTGAAGGACAATGCGAAGTGAAGGCTGACGATGCCAGGGGAAAGGAATTAATTGTGCACTGTGTGTGTCCCTTTTTTCGCAGGCGAGCACCACCAGGAAAATGCCGAGTTGAGCCGTCGCCAGTGAAAGTAAAAAGCAAACGCATCCAGTTTGTGCCAAAGGAGAGTAAGTGTCACTGCTGCCTTTTATTATTGGTGCATGTTATCTGGCAGTAGATATAAACTCCAGGCTCGCACTATCTCTCTCTGCGTGGAGACCACCCAGAACTTCACTCTTCAGAGTATCCTCAAAAGTAATTCTTACCATCTGTTTTGGATCTGAAGAGTTGGTTCAAGTAAGGCAGAAGGTTTTCCCCTCTCCTGGCAGTGTGAAATCTTCTCTGTAGTTTCTGCCCCTGTACATTGCCCCTTTTCCATGCTATATCGTACCCGTTTCATTACCATCAACTTGGTTTCCCTGTAACTGTTCCTGGACTGAGAGCCTGTGCTCAATGGTGCTTTTCAGTGGTAAGTGATTTTTTGCAGTGCCTTCAGGTAGTGAGGAGCGCTTCAGGAGCTGAAGGATGTGATGGCTAAAGGGTTGGGAAATAGCTCATTGAGCAAGGTGAGGGCTGAGTCATTCTTAGTTGTTAAGTGAGAGAATATGGGATGAGAAAGCACTCCCGAAAGAATCCGCCATTCAGGTGAACTTTTGGCTTATCCAAACCCTCCAGGGCTTTTTGATTGCTTCATACTGAATGAAGTATTGTACTGCTAAAGCTCGAGTAGTCAGTGATGATGCTGAATCTGCAGCAAGCCAACTACTATTTATGTTAAATGCAACCCCCTAAACATGCTATTAGGATCTCAAAATCAGACTAGGCAGCATCACCTTTCTTTTCCCCTGTGCATTTTGTTTACACGTGTAAGTACCTAAACAGTACTCTAACAACTTTGTCATGAAGTTAATACTACAGTAGGATCTCTCACGTCAGAACACTTTTATTTAAATTCTGCCATCTGAGTCATTGACAGTTCCTACAGCTTTGACTTCAGGGAGGAACGAGGGCACTCAGCACCTTGCAAGACTGAGTCTTTAAGGTGGAACAAGGCCTAAGGCTAATTATTACCTGTTGGCATGCCTGAGCACTCAGCACATCTTCAGAAACATTCTCCTTTGCAAGCTGTGCACGCATTTACCGAATATTATTAACTTGTTTTGTGTTCAGCCAGCTTTGTCTCTGTTTCTGGGTATGCATTATTCTCTATGCAAATCCAAATTTCAGATTTTTAAACTACACATGCACCTAAATCTTTTGGGTTTGTTTGCAAGGTAGTTTGCATCATAAAATAAAACTTAAAAACAGTGGGACAGATTCTGCTAAGTGTCTCAAGAACTAAATTCATGTGTAGGTGAAAACCAGGCATGAAGATTTTGATTCAGAAGCTTGCAAACAGGATGTGTAGCTTAGTAATATATAATGACAACTTGATTCGGGGAGGTGAAAAGCACTCCCAAGTGACCATTAACTTTCACGCAGTCCTACATAGCATTATATGAGTTCCAGGATTTTTAAGTGCTTTGCCAGATCAGGCTCCAGCAACTGAGGTGCACCCAGGTAAGGCTTTCACATTTCTGTCTTGCCTTCGGAACCTCAGCTTCCAAAGAAGGGAGATATTTTCACACAACAAATACATTTCCTCTCCAAAGTGCGTTATTTGGAAAAACTGGACCTCTGCATGGGTTTGTCTTTGGGGAGCAATAGAAATTAAGCAGAAATAAAACAGTCATGTTTTTTGTCGTCTCTGTACTACAAAGCGAATGATGAATGAGAATGGATAAATCTAGGATATAATTCAAACAGTTGTGATGTCTTTGCAAATGTATGTGACACCATCCCAGCTCAGTAGATTATTATTCTAATTCTAAATTGCTTCCTTCTGACAAGCTAAAACTTATTTTTAAGCTAAAAATAGAGCACATGTGAATAAGCAAGTCCAGTAGTGCCTGGAAACTGTGACAGTTTTTTGAATTTTCAGCTCTTCAGAGTTCAAGGCTCTTTTATTTTTTTTCATAAGGAAGCAAAAAACCCAACCCCAAATCCTGTTTTATGCGTTGTCCTGGCAACTCCGTTCCTTTTGCACATTCCAGTTGCCAAAGAGAATTGATTTTGAATGTTCCTGATTTCAGCTCCTCTGAATAAAGCATCTGGCCCAGTGGGGAGGCCGGCACTCAGCGCTCTCCATCTGGTAACGATCCAATCATTAGTAATGAAGAGAAGAGCAGAAATAGTGCCTGTCTTTAAAATGCTTTCAGCAGGGGAGAAGGGTATGGTGGGGAACTCCTCTTCTCTCCGTGAAACTCCAGTGCCCACCCTTTAACGGCCAGGCTGAGGTTTTGGCAATCAACTTGGCAAAAGTTGGAGTTTCCTTCTAGGGAGAGGCTTACTGGTTGGCATTAAGCCCTGCAGTCCTCTCTGCTAACTAAAAGCGGCCTCATTTTTCGCTGAGGAAATATTGGCTCACCGAGAGCGTTGTCACTTCTCAACAGGATCAAGTAAGCAAATTCCAAGAAATGAGTTAAATAAGTCAAAAATCATCACTGGTTTCATATAGTTGTCTTTAAGTTGTGTCCGTAGAGTGACAGACTCATGGTTTTTCTGGGTTTTTTCCCCCAACAGAGCTTATTGTGAAAACACCAACGCCGCGTCCCCGGCTGAAGGCCACGACTGAGGTCCCGCAGGGAGGCAGGCGAGACCCTGACACCTCCCGCGTGCCGGCTGTGGATTGGGTGGACCAAGCCCCGCCGCCACCGGGGAACCGAAGCAGGATGCACACCACGGCGGCACCGAGCGGCAGGGCCCACAAGCCCAGGAAGGGAGGAGAGAGGAGAGGGCAGCGCAGGAAGAAGAAACCCCCCAGCACGGCCCCGCCGCTGCGAAACGGCGCCGTACGGCTGATGGAGAAGCGGGGCCGTGGCCGGAGCTGGGGCCGGGTAGAGATTTACATTGACGGTGAGTGGGGCACAGTGTGCGACGATGGCTGGAGCTCGCCTGCCGCCGCCGTGGTGTGCCGCCAGCTGGGCTTCCCCTACGTGGTGCGGGCCAGCAAGAAGGCAGAATTTGGGGAAGGGACCTCCCTTCGCATTCTCCTGGACGATGTCCAGTGCTCCGGGCAGGAGAAGACGCTGCTGGAGTGTGACCACGCCGACGTTGGCACGCACAACTGCTCCCACGAGGAGGATGCCGGCGTGGTGTGCAGCCGGGAGGAGGTGGCAGACTGGTGACAGAGTGGCTGAGGGACTCGGAGCATGTCACCTTCTTGCCCAACCCTCTAAACCAGTGCCAGTATTGAGGAGAGTGAGCTCTGCTTTGAGGATGCTGCGTCTGTTCGAAGGGATCTTTCTGTTTTCTTCATGTTCCTCCCCATCCATCTGCACTGGAGGCAAAGAAAAAGTAAAATGAAGCAGTGATGCAAGTATGTCGTGGGCAGAAACTGGGTTTGTATGGGTTTTTTTTATAAGAAGAAAACCCCAAACATCAGCAACTGTAGATTAGAAGAAAGGATGCATCCTGTTGCCTTTCATCTTTTGAAATACAACGTTCCTCAGCCATGCTTCACAACGTTTTGACAAAAAATAAATTCCCAAATGACCATGTTTCACTCTTCCTCATGGAAGTGTTTGTGTTGTATGGCTTGCTTTACCACCTGCAGTGATGGTTTCTAACTATGGACAAATCTGTGCCTTTCTTTGCTGAACGCAAAAGCAGAATTTCTGGTTAACTTTCCATGCACTAGTTTAAAGGAAAATTATTCTTCTGTAATGCTTTGTATTGGTATAAGCCTATAGGTTCTCAAAGATAGCTGTGTCTAAGCAACAGTCAGGTAAATTAGAAAAAGTTGGAGCGTACCGCCTGGGGAATACTTCTGCAGTTTGCACTAATCTAAGCGAAAAGAAAATTTGGCCTCTTTTACATGAACGGGATCATTATTCGGTTTAACCCGGAAGATACTTTGTACAAGTTTCTCCGCTTTCCCAAACATCGTGAAGCCGTATGTTTCTGCACTCCGTTTTCACAGGTGTGAATGACTAGACAAGAGGTAATGTACCAGGGCAATAATCTTGTAATATTTACCCCTTTTTAAAGGATATTAAAAAAACCCACAGAATTAATTTTGTCTGAAATGTGTTTTTCACCTGAGTGCTGATTGGAGACACATGTTCTCCTTTGTGGTCTCTGCCTTTGATAGTATTTTGCCCGGTTATTTTTTGGACTCAGCGTAGGTTTTATCTTGCTGCTCACACAAGAACATAAGAAAGACAAAATGAAACAAATGTAAAATGACTAGTGGATCCAGAAAAGTTCACAAGCAAAACCTTGTACCTAAAGCTCTTACTGTGGATATTTAATTCCCCAATTTCAAGTTGACAGTGTCCTCTTAAGCCTAAAGCATTGATGTATAGAGTAAATGAATTTGTTTTAAATATTTTTTCTGAACTTTCTGATGTACCCATTAAATACTTTCTGATGTTAAAGAATACCATGACTATACAAAAACAGATGATCAGAAAAACAGCACTATTTCCCTAGTCCTTATTAAGTATAAAGGGAAGAACAGACATTTAAAGTGCCTTTTGCAAAACACTACTCTTATTTCATTGGAAAACCTACAAATGCCATCAGGATCCAGGGTGTCATTAAGCTTTTCCCATTGCAGTGAAGGTGCAAATGCGTTTGTTTAAAGAGCAGAAATTCACTTCAGGCACATAAAAACAGTCAGGGAACAAGAGAGTCCTTTGTAAATTCTTGTGTTAAAAGAGTTGGCAACTGTGGAGCTGATGGGACCAGAGGGCTGGAAGAAAAGGGAAAGCAGAGATATAATCTATCTTCTTCCAAATTCCTCTTCCGCTTCTTTTGGCTCTTTAGCCAAACTGCAGCTAGCTCTAGCTGTGAGATTGCAAGGAGAATCTTGGTCATAGTTATGCTTGAAAACTTCTGGGTAGGAAAAAGGCCTGTATAACCAAAGTTACTTTAAAGGAACGGAGATGATTCAAGGATGTCTGCCATACAGCTAGACAGGAATTTCACCATCATTTTCCAGGAACTTAAGTATTCTTTTTCTAATTTCACTCTTGGTTACCCTACGCTGCTTGAGCCCATTTGAACCTCCTGAGCATAAGCCAAGGCCACCTACATCTTGCATATTGCTGGTGGTGACTGCCACCAGCCCCCAGCCGGCAGGCACTCGGTGGCAGGCGGTCTCTGGTGACAGCTAAAGGCATATGGAACCTAGCCCACAGGAGCAGCCATCAGTAAGGGCGAGCTGTGCCATGGCTCGGCTGATGGCAAACACGGAGCCGTACACCCCTGGTGTTTGCTGCCAGCATTACAGCGGTGCCACCGCCTTCACAGGGGGAATATTTATCAGCAGAGGAAGAGACAAGACTTGCAAATAAGTTTTTTTTCCCCCTTTATTCTTTCTCCCAGCCTACACTGAGTGGGAAAAGCGTGCCTGCTCAAAACTCGTGGATAGGTATGCGTGTCTGTGCCTGCCAGCTCAGTACGCTCTTATGATGCTAGGAAGATACTTCTGACCATCGTGGTCCCTTCCAAGCTTAAAACATATCTGTACTAAATCCTGGTATTTGTCAGTCCAGTTCCCTGGTGTTTAAATAACGAGGCTGTACTGTTCAAAGCACAGAAGTACACCTATATTTAAATACCTGATACGTCATTTGCTGTTTAATAGGATTCTTATTGATAGCATTTTTCTTAATTCAAAAATGCATTTATAGAGCAGGATGTCACACAAATTGAGCTTTAGATAAACCGATAAGCCCTGCTACTACATTTGAACGTGCCAGTGTATCACCTGGATGCTGATTCAGGATAAAGGTCTTAAAATAGCCTGGAATAATGCTGGTTACCCCAGTGCAGCTGCTCTTCTCCCTGTGTTATGTGGCTGTCCCAGACTTTTGTCTAGTAGCAACATGGTTTATTGCCTTCTCTCCTGATTCACCTCTGTGACTGAGGCTGCAACATCTGCATTTTTCCTTACACATTTTTTCTTTCCTTATGTTAGCACAGGTGTATCACATGGAGGACCCAGCATATCTCTAAGGGAAGTGCAGACCCAGCCTTGCTACCTCTTTTTCTCTGCCTCCAAGGCAAAGTAGCTCTGTGTGGAGCTCGGGGTTTTTTTCACTTACATTGTTGGTACCCAATAGCCAGCCCGAGCACCGCCATGTTGTGCTGCAGTCTGTGGTATAGACATTATCTTCAGGCCAAAATCATTTGATCTTACCATGTTCTTTCCAAGGCATCCAATAAAGTCTCCCACAAATATGTGGGAAAAAAACTTCAGCACTTGCTGCCAAAGCAATGGAGAGACAGTGAAATAGTTTAGGTGTCGCAGCGGGGATGCTTGCTCAAATGCTGGCAAAACCCTTCTGGGTGCGGAGCCCTGGAAGGAACACCGCCAAGAGGACATCCCTCACGTGGGTGGAGCTTGGGCTCTACCCAGATTCTCTGTGTCAGGTTGCAGGGTATGAATAGCATGAGGCACATATATCACATTACTAAGCACAGCAGCCTATAATTAAATAACACCGGAGCCATGACTCAAGTTCAGAAAGCTCGGCAGTGGCACTGTGTGTGAGATGAGCCTGGGGGCCCAACTTCACATGCTGCTATGGTGTTTCTCCTGCCTTCATCTCCCCTACCAGCCTCTGCCCAACCTCTCATCTATGTGTTGGGCCTCAGCATGGCCCAAGGAGCTGCTTGTGCAGCGCTGCCCCACATCCCAAACCCAGCAAAACACCTCCAGGAATGCACCGAGCAGAGCCTGCCTCTTCTTTAACCTGTTAGCGTTGATATGGTTGTATGGGGGGATCCCCAGTAGGAATCAGTCCTGCTGTGCGTGAGCTCAGACCACCACTGTTTGGTTATGATCAACGTAGAAACTCAGAAGTGCAGAGGAGAAAACCAGTCACAACACATCAATACCCAAGCCTGATTTCCTCTCTGAAAAATGCCGATAGACCTCTTTAAAAGGTCAGCTTGGCATGTGAGATGCATCGGCCCCCTTAGGTACTTTCAGACACAAGCACACATTTTATTATATGAAAAGAGGTGTAAGCGTCATTTGATAACTGATAACTGCGTTCAAAATTTAAGTTTTAAGAATTCATAGCTTTCCTCTGTTGAATGAATAAGGCCTCAAACCCATCTGACGTGCGTCAATACCTTGCTGCCTTGTACATGACTTTCTCAAGGTTTTCATGCCTAGCCTTTACTCCAGGGCACATGTGCAGCTATAGAGCTGCCTTGAGCAATGTTTTAGTGTAGTCAGAAAAGCCGCTACGATGGAAACGGCAATCATTCCTTAACAATAATGTGGTAAATAGGGATGCTATTTTTAAAGAAAAAAATATTCTTTAGTGTTCAGCCAGCTGTAAGCACTGACATCAAGTAGCTTGTTCCTCAGGGGCACTGGCTGTTGGCAATGACTAAATCCTGGGGCTGTTTTCATTATTATTAACCATCTTGCCAATTACTTGCCCACTGCATGCTGGAAAATCTTATTGATTGAGAAGGATCAGCTTTTTTCTTCCAGTCTTTATGGACCTCAGTATATATAAGCTGGGTGACAACCAACTCCGTGTGAAAATCACTGCAAAGGTCTGTATTTGACAGTGTTGGGTAAGTAACAACTAAGCCCACTGTAGATTTTGTTTTGCAAAGGTATGGTTGATGCCTTATCCAGTGTTGCTTAATCTGTGGCAAAAGTTCTGGTTTTGAGGTCAGCTCATCCGTCACGAGGAGTTACTTTTTCTGAGAGTTTTCCTGTCCACGTTTGCCAGGCGCAGACAGGAGACAACAGTACAGCAGTGCATGTCGAGCTTGAGCCAGGTGGCTCTTATAGCCTTGAAAGGTACCAACGTCCAGTGCTGCCCATGGGGGACCTTATTTCCACACCCCCCTGCTGAATGAAACAGCAGAAGGCTTTATCCTGATCCAGTCAGGCCGTGATGCCCCCAAGCCAGAAAAGAATGGAACACATTTGGTTGTCAGTACCCCCACATGAAGGATTTTTTTTTTTTCCTGGTAAATGACGGGGCACCAGGAAACATTTCCTGGCTCCTGGCACTGGAAGGGCATGAACTGTGCTGTTATATCTTCAGAGCAGCCCTGGCTGCTCTGCACCCTCCTGCACCCTCCCAGATCACCCTGGGCTAGGTCAGAAGTCAGCACTGGTTGACCTGATAACCAAGGAATGACTTTGATTTGCTAGTGTATACGAAGCCTTTGTGAAGTATTAACCCAAGGTGGCTGATTTTTCTAAAGGTCTGACCTTCCCATTGCAAGACCACGTAGGCCTTTTGATAATTTCTTTTCTGGATGATATAGAAACAAAAGTCTCTTTGGAGCTGATCAAAAAGTTGGACTGCTCACTCTTTTTTCCCCTTTACTTTTACTGTGTACGGTGTATTGTGGTTTTAGGGAAATGCCAGATGACTTGCAGACTGCAAGGTATTTCATTCCTATGCATGTAGCAATTCTTTAAACCAAGATTTTAGACCATTTGTGCTGTGCCCAGCTTTCCAGTATGATACAGATACCTTGGAGAGAAGAAGAGCTTCTGGAGGAAGCAGTAGAGGCTGTTTTGAGAGCCATAGTCCCAAAGGCTCGTGCCACGCACAGGATGATGAGGGAAGTCCTGAAATATGAAGGCCTTCCAGGGCATCTGCAGTTCTGCATAGGGAGGTTGCGAAGATCTTGCATCACTCTAGATTTTATTTTGGAAGAAGAGTGAGAAAGGAGATTATCCTCCAAAACTTATCACAGAAGAAAGATCTCACTTCAGCTTTCCATCTGCCTCTTCCTGCGTGCCGCAGCTTATGACATGCCACAGCTCGTGACATGCCACAGCATGCCATTGTGCAGTCTCATCACACAGTCCTGGTGGCTGGAGATGTCCTCCAGCCTGGCTCAGCCGCAGCTGCTGCTAGCTCAGCGATGAAGACGCTCTGGCCTTCCCCAGCAGGTTTTGTGACTTGGGAGACTGCGCTCGGGGAGCTGATTTTCCCAGCGTCAGACAGAAGATCAGATTTTTGCTACTAACTTGATGCCACTTTTCAGTTTCCTGTTCCTTGATAATTAGTTTAAAATAATGATCATTTTCTGTTTCCAGAAACATCATAACTGCCCTCGCTAGCTTTGGCTTGGCTGGATTTAATTATTATTTACATTGATAAAATAACAGCAGAATTAGCCTATTGCTTTACATTTTATATCCATATATATATGTATACATATGCTGAGGAAAGGTATGTACTTACTTTTGAACAGAAGTAACATTTTTCTTTTAATTTTATTAATAACTGAATTTAAAATAGGGTCACGTATTGAATTGTGCTGGTAACACAATTTAAGTCCACATTTTGTAGTATTAGTTATAATACTGCAAATTGTTTTATATAATAAAAAAAACAAATGTTTGCATTAAAGTATGCATTTTATTTTTTTCCTTTGAGCTGGTGCATGAATGAACATAACCGTAAGCACACAGCAACAAAGCGCACAGCAAATGACTAGTAACAGAGAAGTAATCGCTGACTGTTTAAGGGGACGCAGATTAAGGTAAATGTCTCTCCTATATTTGGTTAAAAATTCTGCATGGTCTTACTCCAAATAAGGTCATCTGCCTCACTACTTTTCACATTGTCTGTCATAATAATAGGAAAAAACCCACAGGGAAATCAGATATTCTTACTTGGCCATCAGAAGAAGAAGGTGGGTTTTGGAGGTGCACTTCACTGAATATTTTGAAATCTGGTTATATTCCTCACTGGTGTTACTCTGAGCCAGATGGCTGCTGGCATCGCGGCGTTCGTGTCTTGGGTTCAAAGATACACAAAATATGAATCTATCTGAACTCTCAGGCTATGGTAGATTCAATAGTAAGCAGAGCTATAACCATACAACTAGAAAGCTTGAGAATATACATTTTCTGTCCAGAATTTTCCAATCACTGGAGCAGAGAACTTTATCTTTTGCACTATTAAAAGCAAATGGTTGTCTGCAACAATACAGGGACTATGTGACACGATCAAATGGAGGAAGGTGAAGGCACAGTGTGTACAGACACAATGAATATTATTTCCCTTCAGTTAAACAAAACATTCAGATGTTTCACAGCCTGTGTAGAAAAATCTGCATCCCTGCATAATGTCTGCATGACCGCGTGCATTAGGAACCCCATGTCTCGGACACGGCAAAATCCTCAAGACTTCACGGATGAGTGCCTCGGCGGTGCTTCCTGTGGGATTCCTCCAGAGACGGGCAGAAGGACCGAAATCCTCATATTCCACCTGGACACTGTTTCTGCCTAGGAAAGGAGGATAGGCCTAGTAAAAAAACAGTCCTGAAGTTTGCATTTCTGCTGGAGATGGATGAAGTGCAGTGCCTGTGTAGCCCCAGACCCCGACTAGTTCCATATGGACGCTTAGGCAGAGGGTTGAGGTTTTAGGCTGTAAATTCTCCAGGAAAGGTACTAATTTAATCACCACCTGCACTTAACCAGTAGCACACAAAAGATGGAGACAGTTAACAAAATTAAAAGCTCGCTATTTAGAAATTTATTTTATTGGTGAATTCAGACTGCCCCGGACACCCAGCCCTCTGGCTAACCGTGTGCTGGAGGAGGCATTTCCCAGCACAAGAGATGCGTATGCTGTGCCTTCTCCTTGCTGTCCTCACAGCCTGTGCATTGCTGGACCTCTCAAGAGAGAGCAGTAAATATTTTCAAACCTAAATAGCTAAGAAAAGTCACGCAAAATAGAGCACGAGTTTGGACTAACCTTATGTCACATCAATTTTTCAAATTCAGCCTGTAACTTCGCACCAACTAATGGTTCCCAGCTTTCTGCTCTTCTGTTCGTCTCCCAGGTCTTTGCTTTTTGTGTTTATGGGAATGTGCAAGTTGGTAAAATGTCCACGCGATGGCAGTTCAGTCCCCAGCAGAAAGGTGACAGACGGGGAAGTTCAGCGCGCCCAAGCCTGCACTCCTTCCTCCTTAGTGCAGTGGGTGGCTCCCAGGCAGATGATGAACATGACAGCGCAGTCCTTTGGTATCATGTCCTTCGCTCAAGGGTATAGAAACACGTCACAATGCAAACAAAAGCTGTTATTAAAGCTTGTTAGAATACAAACAAAAGGTTTTATTAAAGCTTATCTTTAAAGCCTGAAATGTAAGGCAATTTCTGCAATCTGCAGAATTACATCTGCATGAGAAGCTTTATTCTGAGAGCTTGCCTGTTCTAGACAAGGATCAGAACTATATTGCATCTCTCTATCCCATCAAAATGTATAAAATGCCAAATATTTTATCACCTCCCTGTGAGCTGTTCACAAACAAGGCACAAGTAGGAATTTTCCACAGGAATTATTCTGAGAATGATTTCAAATGAAAGAACACCTTACAGATAGTTATGATTCCTTCTCGAAGTATGTTGAAAAAAACATTGATGAAACTCAGAAAATCAATGTTTCTTCAGGAAGTTCATTGAGTGGTTTTAAAGGCACGACTGCATTAGTTACCTTTAGTTTTTAAGCACCTTCTCTGGATAATGCTATTTTTGTGATTAGCTTTACCTTTCCCAGTGATTGGTATTCATATCATGGGATTGTGATATATATTGCCCCACCAAATGTTTCTGAAAACAAGAGGTTATAAAACCCCAACTTTAAGAGGCAAAAAAATCTACTTTCAATTAAGATAAATAGAAACACTAGTTAGATAATATTGAGAATATAACATCAATGTAGTTTCCAGATTAAAAAAAAAAATCTGTGTGAAAATCTGTGTACTGAAAACTGAGGGGAAAATCATTCCAGGGTTGTTGCAATTATTTCACGCCAAAGAAGAAACTACCAGTTCAAGAAAAATCAATGTTAAGATTAAATGTTAACAGAAAGCCAAACAATATTTTTAAAAATTTTTTTCTCCATTGTGTACTGACAGCTGGAGACCTCAGTCTCTAATATTTTGTACCATTTGACTGTTATCATGAGTCAGTGTTTCTCTGAGGTCGTACTGTGGCATTACCACCAAACCTTTCTGCAATGCAATGTGAAGCCAGAAAAGCGACGCTGGCCACCACGCGTGCCTGGTGGAGCAGCCCTGGAAGTCCATGGATGAAGTGATCAGGTGTATTTGTTCTCATAGGGCACCTTGGGTGTCCTTCTTCTTCTCAGCTCAGAATGGTGGCCACCCAAAAGGAAAAGCCCAGGAGCTCCTGACAGGCTTCCACAGTTTTATGAGTCGTCTCTGGTCTTTCTGCCTCCCCAGGGACCTCCTGGGCTGATGGCACCCAACTCCTGCCCTGCCCAGGCCGAGAAACCCAAACACAGGCAGGCTTTGGCCATGCCTGCTGGGAGAGGTGCCGATTCCTGGCAACTTAAAAAAAAATCCCTGTCATCCTCTAAGGTCTGCAGTACCAAACCTTTCTTTAGCCTAGCTCACACTACAAAGCCAGTGCAATTCCTTTCATCTGCCAGGTTTTCAAGCATTTTGTGATCTGTGTTTCCATGGCAAGTTTAGTTGAAGATGGCCAGTAGGTGTTAAGCCTGTAAGACGCTAGTAACGGATACACGGGCACAGGAAAGCAGCATAACAAACACATAGAGTCCCAGTTGCTACAGGTGCTCCTTACATTCCCCTTCACCATTGACTCCCTCTGTCACTAACAGCCCATTTGAAATTATTTACAGTTTGAAACAAAAATGAAATAGGGATAAAAATCTCTCACCTTGCACCAGCATGTGCTGTTGTTTTTTTGGTAGCCTTTCACTGCTCTCTCTGATCTGCTAGTCTCCAACGCAAGCAGGAATGGCACAAGAAAATCAAGGAAAACCTGCAGATTGTAGCCTTTTAGCACAGTCATTGCTTCCATTTGGAAATTGAAGTGAGCTGACTCTTGGAGGTGTCTGGCATATGCTTGCTGCATCAGATGGACAAAAACGGGGGGTGCCGTGAGTTACATCCTCTCCCTCCTGCTGTGGAGAGGCATGGCCATATGGGAGCTGCCGTGGGAGGGGAGCAGGGGGAAGGCACCCCATTGGAAATGGTGAGGACAAAAATTCCTGCAGCAGCCTCATATGGTGCTGGGAAATATCAGCAACCCACAGGCAGCAACACAGACATGATAAAAATCCAGGTAGTTTAGTATCCTGTCTCCAGCCGGTTGAGTAAAGCTTGTATGGAGAAATAGTGCGTGAATGGAGTTGCCCTGTGAAAGCCTGACAGGCAAGTGGTGTGCTGCTTTTCTTTAAAGGGCAGCAGGGTGTCCTGCTTCTCCTTCTCCTGCTGCAGTCAGAAGCATGGGGATGGTGGAGAGGGGTGTCTGCCACCCGGCATGCAAGGTGGGCAACCTTCGAAGGCATGGACTGGGCATGGAACCCAGCTGGCAGGGGCTGCAGCATGGGAATGGGCTTCAGGTGCAGGCAGCAGGTCTCAGAGGAGGAAGGAAGAAGGGGAGGGTACAGGAGACTGTGGGGATCGTTGCAGGGATAAAGAGGATGCAGTGGGAGGTTTGTGTATCCTCAGAGCTTGAGCCATTCAGGGGGTCTACCTGCCATTCCTCCCAGGTATCCCCAGAGCGCAGAGCTCCTGCTGAGACCAGTAACGGCTCCTGGATCCATCCCCGATCACTTTCCCTGGCTTCTCATAAGCTGATTTATTCGTTAACCTCCACAACAGCCTGTTGCAATGAGTTCCTCCATTTAACAATTTGTTGTGAAAAATCCCTTCCTCTTTTATACCTGCTGCCGGTTCATTTCAGTGGGTGCCTCTTTATTCTTGAATTATACGAAGCAATGCTTATCTTGTCTCTATTCATCTGCAAACCACTGACTATTTTCCAGACCCCTGTCATAACATCCCTCAGTCATCCTTTTTCCAGTTTGGATGCCTAATCTCTTCTGACTCTAGTACTACACCTCTGCTGAGCTGAGATGAAGAGCACGTGTGGTATTTGTACACAGTGGGTGTGCTCTAGATTTATAGAGTACCCTACATACTAACACGGTCAGGCATCTTGTTTTGCTCACTCTCCCATTTCTAATCACTGCCAGTGCTCTGCTTGCTTCTTTGATCTGTACTGAGAATTAAGTTTATGTTTCCTGAACAGGTGCCAGCACTGAATATGTATCACTGGGTTGAATGTATATACATAGTTTACCTTTCCCCATGCATTACTTTTCATTTATCAGAAATTAATTTCCACTGGTTTATGGCTTGGTCCCTTGTGTCCTGTGATTCTTATGCAATTTGTGGCAGTCAGCTTTAGATCGCCTATTTTGAATAAAACTGTATCGTCTCTTCATTCCCATGTCTGGATGATGAATGAGTACGCTGTGTAACACAGGGCCCAAAGCAGACTGCTCTGAAAATCCTCATCTCTTGATTCCTACAGGCATCAACAGTATATTCCCTTTCCCTTGTATTTTAAACAGTTGAAAGTCAACTAAGAGCCTCTGCCTTCCTTGTCCTGTGGTGGCTTAGTTTGTCTAAGAGCCTTCAGTAATGAATCTTACTTAAAACACATCTGTAAACAAACACACGAAGGTGCAGCACCCTTCCTGACCTCCTCACCTCCACGCAGGAAAGCAAGTATATGCACACGCACAAACACACATATATATCTATATATCTACGTTTGATGACACCAAGCTGAGTGGTGCAGTTGACACACCTGAGGGATGGGATGCCATCCAGAGGGATCTGGACAGGCTCAAGAAGTGGGCCTGTGCGAACCTCATGAGGTTCAACAAGGCCAAGTGCAGGCTCTTGCACATGGGTCAGGGCAACCCCCAGTATCAATACATGGTGGGGGATGAAGGGATTGAGAGCAGCCCTGAGGAGAAGGACTTGGGGGTACTGGTGGATGGAAAGCTGGACATGAGCTGACAATGTGAGCTCACAGCCCAGGCAGCAAACCACCCCCTGGGCTGCCTCAGAAGAAGCGTGGCCAGCAGGTCGAGGGAGGTGATTCTGCCCCTCTGCTCCCCTCTGGTGAGACCCCTCCTGGAGTGCTGTGTCCAGCTGTGGAGTCCCCAACATAAGAAGGACACGGACCTGTTGGAGTGGGTCCAGAGGAGGGCCTCAAAAATGATGAGAGGGTTGGAGCACCTCTGCTGTGAGGACAGGCTGAGAGAGTTGGGGTTGTTCAGCCTGGAGAAGAGAAGGCTCCAGGGAGACCTTATTGTGGCCTTCCAGTACTTACAGGGGGCCTACAGGAAAGATGGGGATAAACTTTTTAGCAGGGCCTGTTGCGATAGGACAGGGGGTAACAGCTTTAAACTGAAAGAAGGCAGATTTAGACTAGATAGAAGGAAGAAACTTTCTACACTGAGGATGGTGAAACACTGGCCCAGGTTGTCCAGAGAGGTGGGAGATGCCCCATCCCTGGAAACATTCCAGGTCAGGTTGGAGGGGGCTCTGAGCAACCTGCTCTAGCTGAAGATGTCCCTGCTCATGGCAGGGGAACTGGACTAGATGGCCTTTAAAGGTCCCTTCTGCCAGGCAGCCATCCCATGTGGGTGTACTCGGACCCACAGCCGAGCCCCAAACTCAACCACCCACACGCACCTCACCCCCAGCTAGTCTCGCTGCCGCCGGGCCCTTTAATGGCGCCGGCCCCGCCTGCAGCCCGCCCCGCAGCCGGGGATTGCGCCGGCCCGGCCTGGCCCCTTCGGCAGCCGGGGACTCTCCCGATCCGCCCATGCCGCCTGGGGAAGGGGCGGTGCTGTCAGGCGGCCGCCGGCGGGCGATGGAGGGGTTGTGGGCCGCGGCGGGGCTCCTGCTGGCCCTCGCCCTGCTGGCCTTCGGCCTGTTTTGCTGCTACCTGAAATGCGTCCACGCCGAGTACGACCACATCCCCGGCCCCCCGCGGGAGAGGTGAGGGGCGGGCAGGGCAGGGCGGGCCGGGGCGAGGAGGTGGGACCCGGGCTGGGGTTCTCAGGCCTCGGCAGGGCCGTTCCCACCATTCAGCCCCGACGCCCGTTATGGTGGCCGGGCGAAGCGGTGGACCTTGCGCCCCGGCTGCTCTCGCTGCCAGCCTGGGGCCAGGAGAAAATGTCAGAGCAGAAGATGAAACGCTCCAGGGCGACCTTTGGGGACGGGCCAGGACCTTGCTGGTGTGGGCAAGGGGAAAGTGGAGGAAATCAGGGACAGCGCACATATATCCACTTGCTTCCCGGGGAGGGCTGGCACCATCTGGCATTGCCGGGGATCCCTGATCACTGCCTGGCTGGCTTGGGCTGGCGGGGCGGGATGGTCGCTCCGGGTGGCCACAGCAGCATGAAACGAGCGGTTTAGAGTTGCCCAAGTGGGCTGTGAGTTCGCTTACGACACCGAAGGGATGCAGCCGGCAGCACCAGCCGTGCAGGAGGGCCTTTATGCGCTGGGCCAGCACAGGCTGCCGTCCCCGCACAGCCCCAGGAGGCACTCCATCAGGCACCTTCCCTGTTCTCCCTCGTGAGCTAGGTGTTTGGTTTCTGCCAAAACAAAATATAATGTCATAAGTGATAAAGGGCAGTGAGAAGGCTGCCAGCAAGGCAAATGGCAGTGCTGTCACAAGGAGACACGGGTCTTGCAGGAGAGTGGGGGCTTCCCATTGGGCCTCAGCTTTGGGTGCACATGCCGTCTGTAACATGCCACTGGAAGAGACACCACACCAGCACTCTCCTAACCAAACAGTCCTACAGGGACACCACGCTTGGCTCCATAATTCTGAGTTTCAGCCTATTTATTTGTGTAATCAGGGTCAGATACTAGGATTAGAGAGAGGATGGATCCTGTCATACCTGAACCTGCTTGTCTTTAGGTTCATTTCAAGGTGTGAAGTAACACCCTAGAGTAATGGCAGCTCGAGGAACCCTGTTGCTGCTTTTCTGTCCCTTCTCCAGGGTTTGAGGCTTGATGTTGGTGATCAGCGTAGGATCCTTCCCGGGAAGGTTTCTAGTACTGGTAGGAAGGTTTCTAGTACTCTTATGTCTAGGTGGAAGCTTGTATGTCATGTGAGCCTGCTTGATAGCTTTTCCAAAGTATAAATTGCCAGGGACAGCCCAAACCCCCCATTTCAGTTCCTGTTGCACAAACACTTGCACTCCTAAATGTCCAAGGTAAGGAAAATCAAATACCTCCAGCTCTGAAAAGTCATTTATCAAAACAAAACAAAAAGTAAAGCCAGGAGCTGTGTGTGGTGGTGGTCTCCCCAGTACAAGAGAGATATTGAAAAACTGAGGCAAGTCCAGTGGAGGGCAGCCAGGTCGCCTGAGAGGCTGAGAGCTGGGCTTGCTTTGCATGGAGAAGCAGCCACTGAAGGGCAGAGGGGATCCACTCGTTGTTCTCAGCTACGAATGGATGGTTATGAGAAGATGGAACCAGACTGTCCTTGGAGTTGCAAAATGAAGGACAAAGAGCAATAGGTACAAGTTGCCTCAAGGGAAATCCCAACTAGGTGTAAGGCAAAACACCTTCATCATGAGGGCACGTGAACGCTGGCACAAGTGACTGAGTGAGGCCCTGAGCCATGTAACAGCTCTGGCATTGACTGGCCTGGAGCAGGGGACTGGACCAGTGGCCTCCAGAGGTCCTTGCCAACCTACATTACTCTGAAATGGGATTCATCCAAATCTAAACACTTCTCAGCTGAGACTGTATCTGGCAAACTAGAGAAGAGCAGCACCAGAAGCAAAGGCTGTCTTGTGTCCAGCTTGCTGCCCACTTGGACCAGCCCCCAGGCTGTGGTCAGCAGATCTGCTCCCCAGCCAGGCAGCCCACAGCCTGTATAGTTTCAAGGTGGTATTCCCTCCCAGATGTGTGACTTTCCCTTTGCCCTTAGCTCTTTCCCTTTGATAAAAGCTTAAGAAAGCCTTTGTTTAGGATGGAGTTCAAAAGGATCTTAGCAAAACCTCGGACTGTGTCTAAGGTCTTACAGCTGGATGATGAGAAGATTATGTTAATGCCCTTGGTTTTCTGGGCTGATATATTTTATCAGAACTAGCACAGCACATCTCCAAAGGAGACTTGTGCAGGACAGGCTGGAAAAGTGAGTCCTAGTGGCTTTGTGTTGTTTTTACTGCATGAATGGCTCGCCTGTGAAGAGAGAAGCTCGTCTCTTCAAAGGTTTGCTTCATATTAAAGATTTAATAGCAAGAAATGGGCAAAAGGATTTTTTTGCAAACATATGTTTTCAGATGATAGTGTCACATAGTTATATATCCCAAACCAAGCCCTTGCTTAGTTTTTTTCATGGCATGCAGTAAGTAATGGGGACTTCTCATTAGCAGATGAAAGTTTTAGTCCTATTGTAACACCTGACTTAATTGGGTAGTAATGGGACAGGGAATGAAAAGTATTTCTGAGGATTCATGTGTCACACAAGGGGAACCGTGAGTGGGACTTTGCTTCATGCACTGCAGAGAGAGGGTTTTCCAGAGCTTTAGTTAATGAAGGATTTTTCTGTCATATTTGCGGCTTTCACATCTTTTTGGTGTCCGGTTACAATGGACGAGTCAAATAAGTGAAGGATTAAAAGTTTCTGTAGAGGTTGGGTAACTTTGTAGACTGCTTGTTATTTTAAGCACCTCCTGGTTCCAACAGAAATAAAATAAGAGCCTGTTTTTCCCCTATAGCTTGTTTATACTGCAAAGGATGATAGCATGGCTGGCTGTCCCTCAAATGGAAAACAGATCTTAAGCACAGCTTGCTTCATTTAGAGAGGAGCTTGGCCAAATCTTCCTTCAGATGTGTGCAAAGCCGGTGGGAATTCGCTCTCACAGCCAAAGGAAGGAATTGATCTCTAACTTTTCAATATGGCTATTGTATTTGAAGAGTTAACCCTTTTTATATATTTCTGCAGTGGATGTGGTAATCCAGTGATTATCCTTCTAGGTTACCCTCTTTTTTCCAGCATTTGAGGTGACATGGCTTTAGACAGGAGACCATTCCTAATTTTACTCAGTTTGACTCCATTGACAGAACTGAAGTTGCGCTTATCTGATCTGAGCATGTATTAAAGAATATTTAATGCAAATGTCTGTTGCACGTGCAGAAATGTCATAGTTGCAGCAGAGATTCAGTCAGCTGGGCAAAGAGCAAAGCAGTTTGCTGGGAGCTCCTACCCAGACCCAAACATCTCCTATAATACAGCAGCAAAAAAGACCTTGTCCTGTGTCTCTGCGCTGGTCTTCCTGGCTGCGCGAGTGCACCAGCCTGACCCTGAACACAGGTTCCAATCCATACAAAACCCTGTATTGGCATCCTCATAACACTCTTAACCTTAATTTTTTGCAGCTTTTTATTAGGACATCTACCGATCTTGTGGAGAATGATGAAGAAACAGGAGTTTATGCATGATCTCTTCCTGCAGTGGTAAGTTGAGACACATCAGTAACGTTGAATAGTAGCCCTGTAGCACAGATTGGGAAATCAAGGTACAGAGGCCCTGAATTACATATTTAGCATCATTCAGAAAGTCAGTAGAGGAGCTAGAGAGAGAGCATTGATCTTTCTCTTAGTGGCTTTACTCGCTGAAGACTGCAGTAGTTCCCAGTACATGCTGCTTTGGTCCTTTGAGGTTATTAGGTCTGAACTGTTTAATGTTGGTGGTTTGTACCGTAATTCTCTCTTTTGTTTTTTTTTTTTTCCTCCTTCTTTTCTTGTAGGGCAGAGAAGTATGGACCCATTGTACGGCTTAATGCCTTTCACAGAGTCTCAGTAATGATTCTGACTCCTGAAGGAGTGAAGGTACTGCAAAATAAAGCTGAATCAACAGTGGGGATTGGTGCATCCCTTCAGAAGGAGAGAGCTGGTGCCTGATGTTCAGGGCAGTGCGGTGCAGCCAGTCTGTACTTGCAGTGAGGGTGGCTTTGGCTGGGTTAGGAGGGTGAGGTGCTCTGCTCTGCAGGCTGTCCTGATTTATTGTCTTTCTTGATCCGTTGATTTACTTTGTTACCTTTATTTAGACAGCAGACAGAGCAAGCACCCGCCATTTCTGAAAAGCAGACTCTCTGCAAGAGCTTAATATCTCAAATAAGCGAGGCACAAGGGACTGAATTTCTTCCTCTAATCTTTGCAATAACCACAGAGTGAGATTTCGGGTCACTGGGCAAAAAGTGCTAGAGGCATGCAAAACAAACTAGCAGCACAGGAACTGGGGAATCGGGGCACACCAAATAATTCATGTCGTCTTCAGACTATTGCTACAGGAGGAAAAGAGTGTGAGTGGCTTTTTATGTTTTGTCTGGGAAATGAATTGCACTCAGTATTCACTGACCTGTGATTTGATTTTAGGAGTTCTTGATGTCACCACAGTACCCAAAGGATCCACTGGTGTATGGTCGTATCTTCAACATATTTGGTGAGAGGTAGGCGGAACCTATCTGAAGCCATTGTGATTTGAAAATAATTGAAACATAAATAACATCACAGGCATGACACTTTAACTCAGACCATTTACCTTAGTGTTGGGATTAATAACTAATTCCAGACATACGTAAGCAACATGTACCTACTAAATTATGTGTCAAGTCAAATGTCTCCCCAGTCAGGGAGGAGGTTATGTTGGATTTTTTTTTTTTTACCTTGATCATATTGGTTTTTTCCCCCTGTGGGTGTTCAGTTAGTCTCAGAAAAGTTTGCTCAAGACCATCATCAAGCTTCTCACTTAGATTTTAGAGCACTGAATTATTCCTTAATGCATGGGAGTTTCCAGCTCTTAAGTTCAATAACAAAAAAGGGGATTTTTCTCTGTTAGCCTGAAGCTTTTAAAAATGTAATAATCCCGTTACTATATTAATTATTTGCATAACAGCTGTAATGAACCAGCATCTTATTGGACTCAGCAGTCCATACCTACCAGGCAAAACATATCTGCAGTTCAGTCGTCCACAATGATGCAACGACTGCGTACTCAAAGCAGCACAGTACTCCCTGCACATAGGAGAAATACAAGAAGGGAGATGTGGAAGAGTTATCTTTGTGACTACACAGGGTTCAGCTGGCTCCCTTCCTGAAAACTGTTCTTTTCCTTGTTTTTCTAAATGCTAGGTTTCTAGGAAATGGCTTGGTAACTGTTTGTGACCATGAGCATTGGCACAAGCAGCGGAGGATAATGGATCCAGCTTTCAGCCGAAGGTAAGGCAAATATCTCTGGGATGATCTAGCTGTTATTTCTACTGTATTTTTATTATTCTGCCTGTCATTGATTCATTATTTGATATTTAGAAAGAGAAAAAACCCATGTAGTACCAAAATCACATTTTAGTTAGAGTCCAATACACCGTTTCCATCACAAGTATAATTTGACCAGACTTCCCATGGGGGAGTGGCACCCATATGCGCTCAGCGATGGCAGAAAGGTCCCAGGGTTGTGTATCCAGGAGTGTGGTGATGGCTGCCTTATCCTGTCGGAAGGATTTGAAGTGGGCAAGCCTCATCATTCACCTGCCTGAGTGATTCACTAGGGGAGATACAGCATGGTTGACGAGTAGGGGGTTGGTCTGGTTTGCTTCTGTGTGCCTCAGTGCATTGTGTTTAGGGTCTGAAGGTAAAGTCCATTTGCCTCGGCATGCACAGGCCAAAGCCCTTTGCCATGACAGCCATTGTTTACGTGGCAGAAGAGAGCAGGGCTGCTATAAGAAGAATTTAGCTCATTTTGTCTGTTTGCTTTTTAAAGTATTCAGGCAAATTTACTAAGAATTAAAAAGCAAAAATCTTTTATGATTTTCAGTGGAAAATAATGATGCAAATCATCAGCAAAGATCTCCTTTCCAGAGCCCCATCACTCATTTTTATTAATCGTTCAGCTACCTGATTGGTCTGATGGAAACTTTTAATGAAAAAGCAGAGGAGCTGATGGAGAAGCTAGAGGAAAAGGCAGATGGAAAAACAGAGTTTAGCATGCTGAACATGATGAACCGGGTGACTATGGATATCATTGGAAAGGTACCAGCTGTCCGCTTTCTTGTTTCCTCTGCGACTGGCAGGAAGGAATGGAAGTAACGGGTACCGGCAGCAGGACGGGATCAGGAGCTGCAACCAGGGAGCAAGACCTTTACCCAGCAGTGCCAGAAGACTAATTGTGCCACTTCCATTCAGGCTGAGCCATAGGAAGGGACACTTAGGGAAGGGTTTGTACAGTGTGGCCTGCAGGATGGGGACCCTTCGCAAAAGCCCTTACAGTCTCATACCTCCACCCTTCTGTGCCAAAAAAGGTCACACCAGTGCTCGTTCACTTGTGAATGTTGTGTTATTACCATTATACATCAGCACAAAGTCTGCCTTATGCTGGCTTTTCTCTTCTCTATGCAAAACAGTTTGGGATGAATGGAGTGTAATAGTAAATTATTAATCTCCCTGAATAAGGAGGAAGCATAATGTAGATATTACCCTTCCCTCTCAGCCTCCTGCAAGGCAGGATCTAGCCTGAGGTGTTTTTAGGGGAAAATGCAGTGTGAGGCTGTCCTGCCCTTTCACCCCAGCCCCAGGGAGCCAGGAGGATGCAGCAAGTTGTCTTTTTCTCTCCCACTACTCAGGTAGCCTTTGGCTTGGAATTAAATGCACTGAGCGATGACCAGATGCCTTTACCGCATGCTGTGCGCATGGTTTTGGAGGGAATGACAAAGGCGCGCATCCCCTTCCTCAAGGTCTGTATGCTCCTCTCTTCAGTCCTCTCTCCTTGCGTCCAGCTGGAGGCCCTGCTCCTGCCGAGTGGGACGGAGCTGTGCAACGTCCATGTACAACAAGGAAAGGGTCATCAGTAACTCTTTCTCTCCATTGTGCATTCATTAGTGCTTTAAAACACTTGCAAAATTAACGTTAACATCTAGTGCTTCCTTTCTGTCTTTCTGCCTTCTCTTCCCTCATGCTTCTGTCTTCTTCTCGTATGGTTTTACACTTTCACTGCAAAAATTGAAATTTTTGCCATTTTTTCCAAAAAGATGGCAGCCTTCACTCAAGGTGGAAGAAATTTGAACTTTCTTGACATAAAAAAATGGTATTTTCTACAAAAATTCATATACTAGGAAATTATGGATGTAATCTGAAATATTTAAGTTAAAAATCATTCCACAGTTTCTCATGAAAGTTGTAGTTCAGGCTTTTAGAGCTTCTGTTTTCCTTTTTGGGCTCAGAGGTGAGATTCTGTATCACATGCTGCAGTTTCTCTCCATGGAGAAGTGAGGAATTTTGCTCACAGTGCTCAAAACATCAGCTCTGACAAGCCCGGATTGGGCATGCCCAGATTGGAGTATTTCTCATTTCAGCCCAAACCCTTGGCCTTGGGGACATTTACTTTGTTCCATGGAGAAGAGATGTTTTTGTGACAAGTGTCATTTAGCAGAAAACAAGGTGCTCGCTTGAAAAATATAACTTGGTAATATTTTTTACTGGCAAAAGGAATAAAATGACTAAAGAAATTCTGTATTCAGTACATGCCAGGGAAACAGAAGCTGGTAAAGGAGGTCAGGGAGAGTGTGAGGCTGCTGCGGCGTGTGGCGAAGGAGTGCATTGACCAGAGGAGAGAGGACATCCAGAATGGGAAGGAAGCCACGCTGGATATTCTTACACAGATACTGAAAGGAGATGGTAGGGGACACTTTGCTGTTGGAATTAATTCATCTGTTGCATGTTTTGCCATGAGATTTGGGGAGGCTTATTTTGGTAATCTGAGCTTTGATCCTCTAGTGTCTTCAGGAGGGTTTTTTCACACTGAATATAGTGAGAGTTGCTTTGAAAAATCTCTGTTGCTTTGAAAATTCCCCGTTTCTTTGTGTTGGATCAAATTATTGGTTGCAAGTCACCACTGAGTTGCCCACTCAGTGTCCCCTGCCGATGCCACCTCAGACAAAATATGCAAAATAGGGCAATGCATTCTGGCTGTTACAGCTGGGGCATGGGAACGTCTTCTAATCCTGTTTGCTTTTCTCTCTTGACAGCTCTGGAGGAAACTAGAGATGATGAAAACATTCTGGATAACTTTATCACTTTCTTTGTTGCAGGTTGGTAGCTATTTTAATATTTTGGATATGTCATGTGGGAAGCTGTACATTTTCGGGCCATCTGTGGGGACATGATTAATGTCCTGGTTCGCTCCGTGTGATGCTGCTGTAACCAAGGGGTCACTTGGTTGGAAGCGGGCAGTATTACACTGGCATAGGACCAGCTGGGCGCGGTCTGAAGAGAACTCTTGGCTTTCTCGTAGGCAAGTTATATATTGTCCTCCTTCAGTCATAGCAACACAGCAAATAATGCCAGGCCAGTGGTTCCCAACTTGTGGTGCAGAGGGCAGCACTGCTTGCTGGGGTGCAGGGCTGTTCCTCACGGGGTTCTGGCCCTTCCTCCCAGATCCTGCCAAACCCCATTTAAAGCATCTTTAACATAATCCACGTGTCTTCACCTCATCTACAGAATTAAATGCTGTTCTTGCCTTAAGAGCGTAGTCAACAGTTGGTAGGAGAGGGCACTGTCAAGCCTGTCAGAAAAATCAAGGGCCAAGATGATACATGAGGTAAACAACATAGAAAGATCAATCTTGCAAGTCAGGATTTAGGTTCCTAAGAAGGTGAGGTCAAGACACTGTTCTTTGACAAGAAAGACGTTATTGCAACAAACACATCTTTGCAGAAGTCTGTTTTCTGTAGTGTTTCGAGGTAAAACATATGCCTACCCATGAAAAAATGAAAACTACCCATATAAAGCAGACATTTCAAAGAAAGCTGGTTAGAAGCTTTGTTTTCCTTTAAAACTAGTAAATCCTTGCTTCTTTGCAGAACTGTATGTCCCATAATATGACAAGGCAAATACTGAACCTCACTGGTCTTTCTGTCAGGGAACTCATAACCAGTAGGTGCCGTATGCAGCCACTGCAGCTTTGAGTTCAGCAAGATGGCTTGTATCTTTACCAGCTATGCCTTGTCCTTGTCGTTCTTGAAAGCTCCTTACGTAGACTTTACATCCCTTTTAGTATTTCCTTTAATTTCTAGCATACTTGAAATAAAACATTTGGGGCCTGACGTTTGAAGTTTCCTGTTCATAATCACACTAGTCGACCATCTTTGTATCGTGTTATTATTTCATACTAACCTTTAAACCAATTTTTTGTGTCATTAGGTCATGAAACCACTGCCAATCAGTTGTCGTTTACAGTAATGGCACTGGCTCAGCATCCTGAAATACTGGAAAGGTACATGCGCTCCAATTTGCAAACCCAGCTAGCTGTTAATTTCGAGGCGGACTTAGTTATAAGGATTATTTAAAAGTTAGGATCAATTCCCGATAAATGCTAGCCTCCCTTACAAAATAAGCAGTTTTGTAGTCCCAATATATTTAAAATTTTAAAAAGCTTAAGTTGAATTAACTTCAATTCCATCTAAGTGATTTTTTTCAAAGCCTTTGTACAAAGCTGGTCCTGAGTCCTGCCTGATTCAGCTGCACTGTACGCACATTGCTGCATCCTGGTACAAGTTCAGGCAGGCTGGCTGGGAATCAGTCGGCATTTTGCCTGAGGTTGGGAGTCAAAGTCCAACTAAGTGCCTGGAAAGTAAAAAAGTGTAATTTGTCAACGTGCCTAGCAAGAAATTGGCATCTGCAACTAAGATTTTTTTAATTTAACTGCAGGGTTCAGGCCGAAGTGGATGAAGTTCTCGGAGCCAAGAGAGACATTGACTATGAGGATCTTGGCAAACTCACGTACTTATCGCAGGTACTGTAGGAGTAAGGTGAAATACCAGCCAGAGCCGTTTGGTAGCACTCCTGACATCTCATGGGACTGCAAAGAGGAGCCCCACACTTTTAAAATTTTAAGAGCGGTGCCAATATTTGATCCTGACAGTGTTTGTCCCCAGAGACTCGGGAAGCAGGTACTGTGAACCATTTGCAGCAGCCCAGCCTTGTTGGGAAGGATGCTCCTCAAATTTCTTTCCAAAATCCCATATGATTCCTTCATTGCTTTCTTTAATTATTACCAAGCTGGGAGCTAGAGTGGAGTTGCTTAATCCCTACGTGTTTAAGCTGAAACCATAACTGTGTTTTAAGAAGGGTTTGCAACTTCAAGCCCAACCTGTGCGTGAGTCCCAGGCGCTTCCCAAACTCACAACTCTATTTTTGTTTGACTATTGTTAAAGCATTTCCAGCTATGATCTCACCATGTGCCATAAACTCAGCAGGATTTGAAGACATCCAAAAATAATGGCTATTTCAGTTTTTTATTATTCAGTCTTGAAACCCTCTTCAGTCACTCAGGAGGGAATAAAAAAAAAAGGTTTGGTCCTAAAAGAGGTTGTTAATGAACTGCAAAGCCGGGGCTTGGCTACTCGCCAGCATTTGTGTTGTGTATCCTTTTAACAAGATGGGGTACACCAGTAGCCCTCAAGAGAGGCTGAAGCACAGTCCTGGCAGCTATTCTCCCTGCTTAAATTCCCTGTGATTTTAGTAGTCTGCCATGATCACTCTTCTCTTAAGCTGCCCTGTCAAGGTGGGTGATGGTGTTTTACCCTTTGCCATATCCCATCCCACAAATCACTGTGCTTTGAGAGCAGATAGATTTCAAAGATGTATTTCTTTTGAGGAAAAGGCATCTCTGCGTGATTACAGAAATCAGCAGGTTTCCTTAGGCTTCTCCAAACACCGTGCAATTATACTACTCCAATTAGGACGAAGTATCTAAGCTTTTCAGTTTTAAGACAGATCACATGAGAGCCTCTCAAAGCAGACCGTTTATTTAACAGAACAAATTTGGATCTGTGCAACCAAAATCACAATCACCCTTGGTCAAAGCCAGTCCATCACTGGTGTATCAGAGACCATGGGACTCCTGTCGCTCAGGCAATTCTGAATCCTTTTGTCCATGCTTCTTTTTCATTAATCCACTTGTGCATACACAGCGTTAATTGCATTTGCATTGCGATGCTAATATGCACTGTTAATTAGGTTTCACTTTGATGAAATAAGCCATTCTTACAGCTCACTGCCACCAAAAGAAGTGGTCTTGTTCCATTTTTTTTCCTCACTGTTCCCTATTCATTTTCCTTTGCCAGGTTGGTTTTTGTCATTTTGGTGCTCTGACCTGGGTCAACTCCCTGAGCAGCAGAAGCAGGACAAAGGCAGAAGCGGGAGTGCAGTGCTGAGAGTGGGAAGGAGGTGGGAGCAACCACCTATCCTTGTGGCAGCTGGTGCCAAGAACAGCTCATCGGGGGCCTGAGACTTCACTCTTAGATATTCCCTTTGAATTTGCTTCCCAGTGATTTTTTTTCACTTAGTTGTTGACCTGACTTGAGGTGTTAGATCAGTTCAATGCATGATATCTCTTGTGGTTTTTGTTTCTTTTTCTCTGTATTTTACCAGTTGTAAGAAAGAACCAGCCCTGAAGGAACTGATTTAACCTTATATTTTGCCCACAGGAGTCCAAAGCATATGTTCTACCAGCATCTGTTCCACAAGTCAAAAGCTCACATTTAGCCAAAGTGAAAGGCCATAGGGAAGTAATTAAATTTATTTCTGCTTCCTATGCTGTATTAATCTACTGACCTTTTGTGCATTTTGCTGACACAGGTTTTGAAGGAATCACTGCGGCTGTACCCACCTGTCGCGGGGACGTTACGCTGGATAGAGAAGGAGCGTGTTGTCGATGGCATCAGAATTCCTGCAAACACGACGCTCGTTGTGAGTCCCATCCACCAGCAGCAGCTTTTAGCTGCTGCAGTCGATCCAAGTGTATCAGAGGGCCAAAATCCTCCCTGGGCGTATTTCTACTGGCCTTTCTGAAATTTTGGCCAAAACTGGGATATTAATCGGGGCTCTGGATTGTTTCTGCCTGGGGAGTGGAAGGCAGTTATGACTTTGTACCCGTGACAGCAAAGAGGCATTTTTAGTGCGCTGCTCCTGACTAACGCAAATAAACTCTTTCTTGACAGTTCAGCACTTATATAATGGGAAGGATGGAAAGGTATTTCAAGGATCCGCTCACTTTCAATCCAGACCGATTTAGCAAAGATGCACCTAAGTGAGTTTCTTTTTACTCTCAGGTTATTAAAAATGTAATAAGGAACCGTTACAGGAAGAGATTTCAAGGGGAAGAAAGTAGAATAAAACTATTTTTCCATTACAATATGGGTAACACTAAAGCCTTACGCAAATGCAAATAGAGAGCAATAGTGTGCAGCTTCTGTTCAGAAGTTCTTTATACCATGTGATACCTTACAAAAAAACCCCAATGCTAATGTTACTTAATGTTTTTATTGAGGTATAAAAACAAGGTTTACACCAAAACCAGGTTGAATTGCCTTAATGCAATACAGACATTTAATGTGGGGCAGCCCTGGCCCCAGGATGCTTGAATTGTCTCCACATTAGAGAGGGGACAAGGGGCTGAGGGACAGAAGATGCTGTTCAGCCATGCGGGCAGGCAACCTAAGCTGAAGTTTGGTCTCCTGAGCCAAACGCCCCCTCACTCACATGGTTCAGAGCTGCCCAAAGGAGCAGTAAGTGGGTGGATCGTTACGTCCCCGTGATGGGCTGGAGAGCATTTAGAGTATGCTTGACATTCAGCTTTGAAACAAGGTTTGCACGCATCACAACAGCTTTGTAAGCTGAGCCAAATAGTAAGCGGAGATGACAAGGAAACTTGATGCAGAGCTGTATTGCTGCTCTGAAGCAAAAAAATGTTAATTTGGAGGTTGTCTTAATAAGTCAGCTAGGTGAGACGGTATTTAGACCATTTCCTTGCTGCTGCGATGAAATACTTGCATGTTTCTTTACAACCAAGCTGTCAGAATGACAGATTTGAACATTTTTCTTTGCAGGCCGTATTACTGCTATTTTCCGTTCTCTCTGGGACCCCGATCCTGCATCGGGCAGGTGTTTGCACAGGTAAGCAAAGGCCTGGAACGATGCTGCGTAGCAAGCACTGGGCCAGCTCAGGGTATGCTGGCCGTGGCTGGTGGGGGGGGACCAAAGGCCACACTTGGTGGTGCGCTGATCCTCTTTCCTCTAGAGAGAAGATCCCCACAACAGGGCAGGTCTCTCAAATGCTATTATGTGAGCACATGTACCGAGCTGGTCCCCTGTCACCTGTGCCCGCATGCAGCAAGGGAGGGGACAGCAGGCTGCTGTCCCTCTGAACTGTCCTGGGTCACCCTGCTTGAATCCAAACCCCTTGAAGGGAATCTCAGTCAAACATCCCTTTGCCAACTGAGGTCAGACACACAGAGAGGGTGCAGGGGCTCTTAGGGACCATCCTGTGGCTGCAGCTGCCAGAATCAAGGCAGGAAAAACATCAGCTGGCAGAAGGGCACGAGCCAGGACAAGGTGAGGAGGAGGATGCATGGGTGGGAGAAAAATTTAATGAAGTATGTGATTACCTGAGCACGGCAAAGAACATTTCAGAAGGACAGTAGGAGGCCAGCTCTTTGGATGTGTGGTTGAGCTCATCTAAGCACCAGTGCTCAAAATCTTCACATCAAAGTGCTTGGTTTTACCTCGAATTTCCAAAATGGGGTTGGCATAAACATGGGGGCAGATCTTTGTGTCTGTCAGTTACCTTCCAATCCAGAAGGCCCCAGGCGACTCTGTTCTTCCTGCCCAAACTCAGTCAGCTGCATTAAGAGTAACATTTAAGTTTTAAATCTCTATATGAACAAAGCAGCATGATGTAATACACTGACTTGAAGCAGCTGCAGTCCAAGCTGGATTTGCTGTCACTGTCACTGACGGTAAGTTTGCTTTTTTCTTAACAGATGGAGGCAAAAGTGGTGATGGCAAAACTGCTGCAGAGGTTTGAGTTCCAGCTGGTACCAGGGCAGAGTTTTGAACTTGTGGAGGCTGGAACCTTTAGGCCACTAGATGGAGTAATATGTAAATTAAAGCCAAGGAGCCTTGCAAGAGCCTGCCAGGCGTGACTACTCAGGGATGGGAGCACGATATGGTAGCCGTAGCGTTTCTTCTGATTTTGAAGATCTTCACACTAATCAAAGGCTAGATTTTGCAGGCCCCTTTAGAGGATTACTAGACTGTATTTTTTTCCTAGCCTTCCTCATCATTTACTGAAGAAAACCTTAGGAGAGATGTTTTAGCATCTTCGATCTAGAAGCGCACCTGGAATTGCAAAGCCTGTTATTTTCCTGGGGGACTGTTTGGTCTGACCAGACATGGAAAAGAACATCCTTTCACTGGAGTATCCCCAGAGCTCCCCACAAACCTGAACTCAGATCCCAGCTGGTAGTTTCCACTAACTTAACTTACAACACAACGTGGTCTAAGTAAGCCCTTGTTTGTGGAACTTCATAGAGCTCAAGGTTTGGGCTGAACTCAGGAAGAGAAGTTTAGAGCTATTCTCTTGGTCAAAGCGATTTTCCCATCCTTCCTCTAAATGAGAAGAACAATTGACAGGAGCAATCTGAAATCAGAGGCTGTGGCCTCTACTTTCCCGTTGCTTCTGCCTCATTTTTCTTCAGTCTGTCCCTGCTTTTCTTCCAGTATTTTTCAGAGTCCAGATTGCCAACCCATGCTGTACAAAGCAGCTCTCCTGCTTCCTCCTACCCCTCCCCACAGCCTGTCCTCATTCTCCTGAGACACTGTTCTTTTGAGGGAGTCTCGCTGGGTTCGTTTTTACCTGGTTCATTGTCCCTGTCTGGCTTATCTCAAAGCTACATGAACACTTGAACCAGGTGGTCTAGTAGGTCCAGAAGGGTTCAAAGTAAGTGCTCTGGAACCAAGTGCCCCTTAAAATGATATTGCTGCTGAAGAAACATCTGTGCAACTTGGGCCAGAAGCAGGAGAAGGTCCTGCACCCCCTTTTTCTGCAGCTGTGACAAAATTGCTGGCTGTGTGCAGGCTTGCGGCCTGGCTCTGCTAGGGAAAAAATGATCATGTGAAAATGCCACCTTCTGGAAATAGGTGGATACTTAATATGAGTTTGGGCCCTGAAATACAAGGAATTGAAGGCAATTGGTGCTGCCGCTGTTATTTCTTACCTTTTTGAATTAAAATGGCAAAAGCCTGGTCTGTACGCTGTCAAGTTCCCGTGGTGGTTTCCGCACCAGGAGAGGAACGTCCCCAAGCTTTCCCAGGTTCTGCTACTGTTGTGCACCATCTCACTGAGTGCAGCAGTGGGATAACAGGCCAGTAAGGTTTATGTGGCTTTTGATAACATAAACAAAGCTATACCGTGTATTAATACGACTTATACCCAGAGGTACCGATACTAGTATTGCTAGGGAAGGTTTTGTCCATCTATTGGTAGACCAGCTTGTTAATCCCTTGTGCTGGAGATCTGCTTATATCCTCCTAGATGTTAATAAAATCTGATTGGGAAAACTGAGGACTCTCCTGCTGGTCATGTGTTCCTGGGAGCTGATGTGGTTGGAAGCAGGATGCCGGATGTGCTGGTGGTGTAACAAAAAGCTGAAGCCTGGGCATATGTCAAGGGGAGGGAAGAATTTCAGCAGTGGTGGGGAAAGCTGTGAGCAGCACGCAGACAGCCCAACAGACGCACTGGTGATCCAAGCTGTGAAGATGCGAGACGCCATCTCTCTGCCCTGCCCTACTAATGAATGAGTTGAGATGCATTAGTCGAACAAATGTGTATTCCCTTCTGCTACCTCTGCAACGGGGACGGGCACCTCCAAGGAGGGCTCAAGGAAGGTGGGAGCATGGTAAAACCCTGCAACGACTTCTGTCATACCTCATTTGCCTGAGATCAGTGCTTCCTTCCCTCAGAGGATGCTCTTCCTGCTCTCTGCGAGGCCAAATGCCATCCAGCTCTCCAGGGGCTGCCGGCACAGGCCTTTCTCCTGTTCTTACACCCAAGAGCTCTTGCCAGACTGTCGCCTGTCAATGCTGATCACTTTCCAGCAGATGGCAAGCTCTCCTTGTCGATGCACCCAACAGGATCAGCGCTCCTCAGCCTTGACAGCTCCTTCTCTTAGGAGACAACCCGTCCTGGGCTCCTCCAGCGCATCCTACAGCAGGAGTAGATGATGCCCTGTGATTTGCGCAAGCACTCTGCAGTGCTCTCGCTGTTTCGTCCTGCACCCCTAGCCAGGAGATGATCCCTTGTCCGCCAAAAAAAAAAGGAGCAAGTACAGGAAAGCTGCTCCCTGGGACACTGCATGCCAGCTGGGTGCTGGCACAGGCTCTGCCAAACCCTGTTGAGCAGCTTCGGGCCACAAGTGCCCAGGCAGACCCAGCTATGGCTGCCAGAGGGTATGAAGAAGCTGGGGGCTGCAGCTTTCATGGACAGCAGAGAAGGGCAATTTTTCCTTATTCTGGGGAACAGAAACATGTTATTTCACTTCTGGGCAAGCAGTCATTATCTGCACCAAGCACTCTGCTAGGGACAGTGGCCGGTGAAGCAAAAAAGCAGAGCAAGGTCTGTCTCCCCTTCCCAATGTTCTTCCCAGCTGCTTGTAGGAGCAGTTCCTTTTCTTCTTATCTTGTTCCTGGCTCTTGGGCAAAGCAAAGAAAAATCTGGAAAAGGCTGGTGGTGTGTTTTTTCCCTGTGTGCCCCCCCAGGCAGGGCCCAGCGCAGCCCCATGTGGCGTGCCTGGAGGCTGGATGCAAAAGGGTTTCTCAGTTGACGTGGAACTGCAAAGCCAGGCTGCTCAGGATGGCTCCAGCCCCTGCACCCTGCAGGTAGGAGCCTGCCCTCCAGCAGCTCCTCTCACTTTCACCCTCCTCAGATGTCCACTTGCAGGGGGACAGGAACTCTTTGGAGGCAGCCAGAAGCTCAGCTGGCAGGAGTCAAGGTAAGCAGCTGACCCCAAAGGTTGAGGGCACTGGTGACAACGCTCACTCCCAAGTCTTTATCAGAGGTGTCTGAGTTTTCTTTCTGTTCTGACGGATGGCTCCTGCACGTTTCTTTGATTCCCTTCCCAGACCTATAAACTCTTTGCCTCCCTCTTCTGGATTGATGCCCAGGACTTTCCCCCAGGATTTCTCCCCACGTTTTTTATGCTAACCCAAGAGCTTGATCTTATCCCTTTTATATCAGTGTCATAGACTAGAAACAGGGAAAATGCTGCTGCCTAGACCTCTTGGGACAGGAGGGAACCAGTCAGGGGACATACACCCGGAAAAGCCTCTGTCTTTCAGAGGATGGCAAACCTCTTCACCGCTGGCATGGGAGACGGAGACCCTTTCTCACCCCCAGCTAGTCTGGAGCACATCTACACCTCATGTACAAATTCACATTTCCAGGGAGAAGCGCTAGTTCCAGGAGGAAAGTGGGAAAAATCACCGCAAGTTTGCATGAGAAGAATATCATCCTAGCCCTTGCAGGAAGCCAGGAGAAGCTCAGAAGCACAAGATTCAATCACAGCCAGTGCAATTATAGCACAGCCTGATGTTTTCTGAACGGTGGACAACCTTCTGCTCCATCTATAGCCTCTGGCGGAATAGATGTAGATAAGAAAGTATAAGATACTGTCCTTTATTGCGGGAGCCAGGTATGCAGAGCAGGGATCAGGATATTTCGTTCCCTTTCAGGCTCATTTATCCATTTATCCAGCCATGGCCAGCTCCTAGTTGTGTTCTTTACCACAGCAGCTTTAAAGTGCTGTGCTAGGCGTGTGCAGCACATTTAATCACCGTATCTTCAGAAAACCCGACGCTCTTAGGTCAGGCAGAAACTTCCTTCTGCTGTGTTACAAGAGAGAGATGGGATGGAATGGGATGGGATGGGCTGTGCTGGGTCCAGCAGGGCTGTTGCACCTCCTCTCAATTTTCCCACAAATTGCAACATCTTGTGTTCTTCTGGACTTGGGGACAAAAGAAGCACTTTTAGACAAGGAATAACATTTCCTCACTGAGGCAATGGGAATGCTCTTCACTCCTTCAGTGATATCAGGGACAAGGGAGGCACCAACGGGGTGGGGGAACTGCCCCCAGTGGGACACTGCGATCCTGGCAGCATCTCAGTAGGATCATTTTAAGGTTTCTCCACCTTGCTGCCCATGCCAGTGCTTTGGTCTGCTCTGCAGGATGCTTGATGACATTATTTATAGTTAATCACTGCTTGTCTTCCTCGTGGTAAGGTTTGGAGGCTGCACCCAGGTGATGCTGAAGCTGAAGGGCCCTTTACTCTGTTTTACTCCCTGTGAGTTCAGTTTCTTGCCGTAGACTCACGGCCTCTCAACTGCAGGTACTGCGAGTCAGGAGGCTCAGAAGGAAATAGAAAATAAAAGTACATAAAGAGGCCAAAGCTAGCAAGCTCAGAAAACTTTCTACAATGCCTTCCCTTCTCACACAAGATCTCTCCATGTGACATGTCTGGTGGCAAGCCCTGCCCTGCTCACCATGCCCACGTGTGCCCATGCGTGGGGCCCACGTGGGTCCATGCAAGGTAGCAAGTATTTTTCATCTGTCTCTGAATTGATAGTGACGGGTGTTTAACAAAATGGGAACTACTCACTCAGGTATTTCCCTTCCAAGCCCTGCAGCGTCTCCTGGCCTTGTCCTGCTCCGCTATCCCGGCAGGCTCTAGGGTGGACACAGTCAAAGCTATCTGCCTTCCACTGTGGTGAGCAGCTAGACTCCTCCCTGACCGAGTTTTCTCTCTCTGTGTTCAGCCCTTCTTTTCTCGCTCCCAGGGCCTACAATACACACGAGCTCTGCTCTGAACTTGGTTTTGTACCCTCAGAACAAATCACCTTCTGATCCTCCTTCTGGTTCAGCCAGCACAGGTCCCCAGAGCTCCTGGGAGTGAGATAGTGCTCAGGAGCAGGACATCCAGCTCTTCTCAAGGACTGGTACTGTTTCCCCCTCTCTCTTCAAAACACTTAGGTGACATCTATATTAACAAAGGAAATATGCCCAGACCTTTCCCTGGCACTGAGGTGGACTGGCACAGAACAGCTGTGTCTATTGAGCTCTCTTATCCTTCACAATATGGTGGTCATGTGCAACCTGTGTATCAGGAATGGTGTCTGGCTCATCTTGACTCCCAGATGATACGCAGAACTGTCAGGAGAGTGCTAGTGGCCAGGGGCTAACAATGTGACTACGGGGAAGATCAAGTGCCAGTGACCTAGGAACGTACCTGGCACTTTAACTTTTCGCGTCTGTACTGCTCTGAAGACTGTTCTTCTTTAGACCCAGTCTGTACTGGTAGGCCAACCCTAGTTATGGTAGGCCATTTAGTTCCAATACGGAACTTCTCCCTCTGATCCTTTCCCTTTAGTTCTGTGCCCTCCTTCTCTCAGCAATGCTCCTCTCTTTTGCTCTGGAAACATCACCACACTGATGCCTTATGCTCCAGCTGTCCTTGTCCTTCTCCTTTGGTCCATCTATAGGATTTGCTTCCTATCTATAGTGCCCCCACACAGAGGTCTAGCTGAGGGTCTTGGACTCTTTACCATGTGCCAGCGTCCTCAGTGGACCAGTGCAGGACAAGTTGTTCCTCCAGTACAGATCCATTGTAAAAATATTAAAGAACTACATCTCAATTTTCAAAGGGACTTTACTCAATTAGCTTCGCTCTCACTCCATTTCCTCAGAAGATAACAGCACTGTAAGCTACAAGCAGATACTGGAGCATCTCCAGTGCCCGAAGCACCAGCAGCATCCAGCAAGAGATTATGCTGGATCCAGCCTGAGGATCCTAGCAGGGGATACTGGTGCCAAGCATCAGGGAAGAGTCCAGCTCCTCGGGCTGTTTTCAGCTCTGCTGGTAAGGGTTGATCCTTGTCTCACTCGCCCTCACCTTCCATCTCTTCCCTCCTCCCTTCCTTTTGTTTGCACAAATCCTCCAAGGAACTAAAGGACACTCAAATGGCCACCTCTTCCTCTGCTAACTCCTTGCTGCAGCCCTTTGCAGTGTCCCCCATGTAAGGTGTCAGCTCGATCAGGCGAGGTCACCTCTTGTGCTGTTGTCTGCAAGAAGCCTTGCCCAGCAGAGCCATGATCTTGGCAGGAATCCGTAAGTGCTACTATAAAGCAAATAAATAATCGATCATTATTATTTTCATGTATCTGTGAGTCCTCTCTAATAGGTCTTGATATTATTACGGTGCTGAGGACAGACTGAAATTAGATAATACTACACTCAGCTGGCATCTATTCCCTTGGAAACACAGGTGAAAATGCATTTAATAGCTCTCCGGTGACAATGAATATTCATTAATATGACACAGACGTATACTTGATTTGAAAATAAGGACAGTAATTAAAGAGCTATTAAGGTTAAAAAGCAACAAAGGAAATTCAACTACCGAAAGAGCTGTTCTGGGATCAGCCTCTAGCCTGTACGTGCACGGATAAGCACAGGCAGCCTGCGATTTTCTACTTTATTTTATGTATCGGCAGACCACAGGGTCTGCCTTCCCTCCCCAAACTCTGTCATCTGGAAATCGATGGTTGGACTAGATGACCTTAAAAGTCCCTTCCAACCCAGACGATTCTATGATTCTATGAAACGTCCTGATGAATTGAGGGTTCATTTTTCCTGCTGTGCTCCGCGGCAGTGCTGCTGCTCGCAGCCTCTCTCACAGGCTGCTCCAGTGACGTTGAACCGACAAGAAGCGGAGGGGAAACTTCCTGCAGGCTTTTGGGAAGGAAGATATTTCTAAGCGATCGCTTATATTCACTATTTCTATTAAAATAGTCTTGGGGATCACCGGTCATCATAGCTGCCTTGCTGTAATCTCTGAAAATCTCCATCCCGCAGGCCGAGACCTTTCAAAGGTGCGGGGTCCTGGTTTGAGCGACACGGGACTAATTCCTCTTTCAGTAATTTTACTTTTCAGTAATGACTCTTCTAACGCCTGGTAAAACTGCACTTTTAGAAGACTCTAGCGTCTGAATTTGTCAAAATAATTACTTTATAGCCAGGTACGGTATGCAGGTTTCAAGGTCTCGGTGTTTTTGAGCTCTCCAGGTGTTCGGATGGGGAGAGGCGAGACCCAGGCACTTCATCCAAGCTGCCAAAAGGATTATTTCATACCACGAACATCACATTCAATATAAATTAGAAAGTTTCCTTAGGAGTTCTTTCTCTTCTTTGATGGCTGTGATCCTGAGAACTTCTTGCCCCGCTGCTGGGCCCCTGAGCCCTTCCCTTCCTCCCAAAGCCATAGCACTCACAGTGTCCCACGTCTGTTGTCAACTGCTGGGATGCACAGCTTCCTACGGATATAATTTGCTGAGTATAATCCTTGTGTATTTTATATTGATATCGGGATCAATATGGGTTCTTTAGTGTTATTAATGTTAATTTCCTAGTCTTATTCTATTAAATCTGTTTATATTTTGACACTCGGGTTTCCTTGTTTTTTCCTAATCCCCCTTCCCGGGTGGGGAGGAGTCATCGAGTGGCAGGATAATTGTCACAATAAATTGATGTGGGTTCCTCAAACCATAACGGGGTATCTCAGTTCTTACTACTTTTAAGCCGTTTCACCTCCCTCGGCGGCATTCTGCGCTACCTTTCGGAGGACTGACGAAATTCCCGCCCGTGAAATCCCCGTGTTTTGCTGGGAACAGCCCCCGTGGGAGGGCTGGGAGGAGACGCACCGCTCGCTCCCGGCACCTCCGCATCCCACCCGGGGACACCCCTCCCAGCCCCGCTTCGTCTCCGGGACGCTCGGGCGGGGTTGGGGGGTGGGTGGGTGGAGGGGGTCCGGGGGAGGCCGCCCGCCCGTCCCGCCCCCTCTGCGCGGTTCGCCTTCCCGTCTCCGCGGAGCGGGAGCGGCAGAGCGGCCGGAGCCCGCGGCGGCGCAGCCCCGCTCCCCATGGCGGCGGCGGCGGCGGCGGCGGCGGGGCGGGCGCGGCGGGGCGCCCGGCTGAGCGCGGTGGCCCTGCTGGCCCTGCTGCTGGCCCTGCTGGCCCTGCTGGCCGGTCGCGGCGGTGAGGGGCAGCCGGGCTCCCCGCCGCCGCCGCCGCTCCCGCTGCCGCCGGGTTTGCGGGAGGAGCTGCGGCAGAGGCGGCGCGACCTGCGGCGCTTGGCGGCGGGCGGCGGCGGGGAGGCGACGGGCGGGCTGGGCTGCGGCGACCTGAGGCTGGCGACCGGCGTCAGCCTGCTGGGCTGGGGCTTCACCAAGGTGGTGGCCCGGGCGGCGCTGGCGGGCGGCGGGGCGGTGGCCCTCAAGTCGGTGCACGGGTCGGGGCGGGAGGTGCGGCAGTGCGTGGAGCGGTACCGGGAGCCGGCGGGGTGCCGCCGCCTGGCCGCCTACAAGCTGCTGAAGGAGGTGAGGCTGCTGCAGCGCCTGCAGCATCCCGGCATCGTGCAGGTACGGCGGGGAGCGGGGGCGGCGGGATGCGGTCCCTCGGTGCGGAGAGCTTTCGGGGGGAAGGGGGTTGTGCGGGTTTTCCTCCGTACCGGCGCTGTGTGGATCTTCCGCGGATCCCCCCCGGTGTTGCCCCTCGCTGTCCCCGGGCGTCCCGGACCTGCTGGCATCGCTCTGACAATCGCTCCTTCCCTCCCCGGCAGCTGCACGGTCAATGCTATGATAATAGCGGAGATGCTGAAATACGGGTCACAGCTATGCTGGAGCTGGGATCCCCCCTGGAGATGATTCAGCTTCTGCAGACCCCCTGGGAGGAGAGATTTAAAGTAAGAAAACAAAACAAAGGGAGTTTTATCAGTCGCTTTTAGACCGCAAACTGGGTAAATGCAAAGAGCCGGTGGTGACTGCTGAGGCAAACGGGATTGTCGTGCTGACACTCTGTTTGGTCCCGCAAATTGTGCTTAAATCAGTTTGCTTTTACTCCTTTTAAGTCCCATTAAAATAGCCCGAGCCTGGTGTCTTGCCGTTCTATCCCTTCTCTTTAAAGCGGTGTTAAGAGAGCTACTTCTGGGAGGAAATGGCCACAAAATCTTGCTCAGGGCTGGAGTGGTGTTTAATACCCGTCATTACAGTATATTTCTAGTTCTCCCTCTGTATTGTTCCACTCCACGGAGGGGTTTTCCTAGCGAGGCCCCTCAGCAGGCTGGGTCTGACTGGGGAAAGCCACCCTGCCGCGCTGCAAGTCTGTTGTTTTCAGTGCATTATCTATTTTAGGCAGCAAGCTGAGCAGCCTGTCTCTCACCATGTGCTTGTATGAATGTTTCTGATCTTAGCCCTTTAGGTATTGCTGTACTACAAATGCTACTAAATTACTTCCCTCCCACTGTAGGTGCTAGGATCGCATCCCTGTTAGTGAGAGCTGCCTTGTCTCCTAAGCATGCCCCGCGCAGGGACTCTTCAGCTCCCCAGGAACACAAATGACTTATGACATGGCACGTATTTTGGTTATAGCTTGTATTACAGTTTGCCTTAAGGTCTCAGCTGGGCGTTCACTACTAGTTGTTTGGTTCCCAGGAGGAAAGAGAGGATCAAGTAGAAGCGTGGGTACCTTAATGTCAATAAGAAATGCTTTGGGCAAAATAGAAACACGACGAAAGTCCCAAAATAAAATCCCTGCCTGCATGCAGTCCGCAATGTTGAAAAGGATCCTTGCCATCCAAGCCAGTGTGGCAACTGTGCTCGCTCAGCTGCGGGATGTGAAGCTGGGATTCTTATGATTGCTTCACTAATGAAGTTAAAATAGCGTCAGAGCTTCCAGAGTAATTTCTTTTGGCCTGTGGAGTTCCACTTTTGCTTACAAACTGTTCCATACTGCCTTCGACATACCTTTCCCAGCACCTCATCTTCTCGAATGTGCCCAAGTCCCTGTAGTGCTAGAAACCCATGATGCTGGATTAGCTGGTGGTGAGGTCTGGTACGATGGTATTAAGATTTTAATAATCTTTTGACTGTTGAAGACACTGATACAGGCGGAACTTACACCGGCACTGCCTAGTCCTGTTTCCTAATTAGGGCGTCTAAACGGATGGGATTCCCCTCTGATGAGCCACATCAGATAGGAGCAATTGTGTGAGCTGTTCCAAGCGAACAAACCCTCGCGCCTGCACAGATCGCTATCGGAGGCAGCGAGGGCTGGCGTGGGTCTGCCTGGCACAGCTACCGGGCAATACAGTTCGGCTGATGCCAGGGCTCCCGATACTGAATGCAAACTGCTGCAAAAAGCTACTGGAATAAAGTGATGGGTGCAGTATAAATGCACTCTTCTAGCTCTGGTTTGTTTGAAAGTCATTTACGGAGCCTTCTGCTGGGGCAGGTATTGTCTGACCTTTCCCTGTGGCCAGAAAGTTGACATAAAAAGCAAAAGAAGCTGGCAATAAGTGCGTTGCATGCTTGGGCTAATTCTTCAGAAGCACGATTGTGTGCCCAAATTCATACTGCTGAGTGATGCAGCAAGGCATGAATCTGGTATTAATGACCATGGAGCCCCAGTCTGTAGGGAGCAGCATGGGGGAAGGGAGGGGAATGTATTAATTCTATGCCAGAGTGGGAAAAAACCCTTCTGATTTCAGCTAGCAAATCAATATAGCTCCTGAAACATGAAGGCTGCTATTGTTTTCTTTCCAGCTTTCTCCTCTAGTTCCTCTAATTGCAAATGTCTCTTTTTGTGTATGAACGTTTTTAAAAAATGTTGCTAAACTACTTACCAGGCAAATCCTGTGGCAATGTTGATAATAAATTTTGTAGCATACATATAATTACCTTTTAAGCATTATATGCTTTTTTTTTTGCCTTTAATGTCACTGAATGCCCTCCCCTTTGTTCTCCTTCCAATTTAATAGCTGTTTTTCATCTATTTTTCCCCATGCATATTCATCTTCTCTTTCTCAGATTTGCCTGAGCCTTGTGAAACTGCTGTTTTACTTGGCACATTCCCCCCTGGGTTCAATAGCCCTCTTGGATTTCCAGCCGAGGCAGTTTGTTATGGTGGATGGAAACCTAAAAGTGACAGACATGGATGATGCCAGCACTGAGGAACTGTCATGCAAGGAAGATAATGACTGCACACTCGACTTCCCTACGAAAAGCTTCCCTCTCCAATGCTCTGCAGTTGGGAAATGCAAAGGAATAAATGAAAAGAAGAATCTTTTCAATGCGTATCGGTACGTCCAGCGAGATGGGGGGGCAGAAATCTGGTGTGGTTGAGCTCACACACTGCCACATATCCTCTAGCATCCCGCATTTCTTCCATGCAGTGATTCCCTCCTCACCTCTGTTGAAGGATAGTTAAGGATCACTTTGAAGCACGTTTATTTTCCTTATAAGGCAGGAAAATGTAGTTGTTGTGTGGTGGGAGTGAAGGCATCTTTCTTCTGCTGCTCCCTTTCCCCAACGCCCTCTAGAAACTTGCCCCAAAGGTTGCACCTGCGAATTTAGTGTTTGCCAAACAAGCCCTGGCACCTGACATCCACGGGCTGTGTTTGCTGCAAGCCATGTGGCAGCGCAGGCTCCCCGCCAGAGCCCACCAGCTTCGAGCCCCGTTGTTGGGAACAGGCTAGCTCACTCTTCCCTTGAACTCCGAGTCTCCCTATGGGCACCCATGGAAGAGCGATGAAACAGGTAAGGGGCCAGGGGCTGAGACTCCTGCGGCACTTTGTGTGGGCCAGCAGCTGAAAACGATGACTTCCACTCACCGTTGATGCTTGGTGGGTCATGAACTGGTGGAAATCTTGGCAGCTGGACTTTTGCGCAGAAGGACTTCGTAACAGAGCCTGAATTTGCAGGACTTGGTGTTAAAGAGCAAACCTCTGCACAGATTATTGTAGCCTCGCAGTAACGCACTTTTCTCTTGTAGAACAGGAGTTTTCTAGAAGGTTCAGGGAATGAGCGGTCCTGCCTTTCCAGGGGTAACAAGAATGCCAGACCTTCTCAGGGCAAGGGAGAGGTCTTGCATGAGTCTTTCATATAGGTCTTTTTTTTTTTTTCTTTTGATGGGAAATGCATTGCTTAGTGCCCAAAAACGGCCCCAGGGAACGAGGGAAAGCTCCGTTGCATGAGCCTTTCCAAGGCAGATTTCACCCAGCGCCTGGCCACGTGCTGCGCTGAAGGACCAGGCTTTCAGCCCAGCTCACAAGAGCGGACTGAGAGATGCCAACGAAGTGCTCAAATGTGGCTTCATAACCAAAGCAGACTTACTAGTTGTGTATGGATATTCGAGTCATGGAAAAATGTAGACAACTTAATCACTAGGGAAATTAAGCAACTGTATTCTAATCAGCCTGTGGGATTTTTTGCAGGTATTTTTTCACTTATCTTTTGCCACACTCTGCGCCACCAGCTTTGCAGCCCTTTTTAAGCGATATTCTGAATGCAACAGGTACCAGCTAATATTCATAAACTTCTTTATTAGGAGTCTCTAAATGGTATTTCATGGAATTACTCGTCTTTGTCATCTTTTTCTTTAAATGTAGGTGATTTACGATATGGAATAAATGAAACCCTGAAAGCTTTTGAAAAGGTTTTACACCTGTACAAGTCTGGGCTCTATCTGCAGAAAAGGCCTCTTCTTTTAAAAGGTACATGATTTTGAATGCTTTAAGTAACAACTACTGGAGGGAGCAAGAAACTTGGTAACTGGTCAAATTCTGATCTCACATACATTCAGGCAGTGTATAGTCACTAGGAAAAGCACCAAAAGTATCTTTTTTTGAGCAGCCTTTTGTTGTTTTTTCATGGGAGCTATGCATGATGGCATTGTTTTGCAAAGCCGACAATCTGGCCTACATATGGACATATGTTCATGCTGCTTCTAAATACTCTTCTCATAACGTGCATCAGTGTTTCAAGTGAGTATATTTGGGATAGCTTAAGCAACCAGACCAGAGTAGCAAACTGAGCGTCTCCTCTCTCTCTTCGGGGTTGTCTTCTCCTGTGGACCAATAGGTCAGTTTTCCAAGCTGATGCTGAAATTCTTGTTTCACTTGGTGGCTTCTGCCTGCTGAGCACAGGTTGTTGTGGGAACATACTGCGGGGAGGTGACTACACCAGCATGAATGAGACACAGTAGTTGGGGCCTTGGTGCCCTCTAAATTTCTTTTTTCTGAAGACCATCCTATTGGACCTGTGGATGGATAAATGAGCCTTTGTGAGGTGCACTCCTCTGAAAAGGACCCGTTTGATGGTAGAGATGAGGCTAATCAAAAAGAAGGCTTCAAAAGTCGAGTGGTCACTGAGGCTTACATTTTCCTGAGCCTTCACTTGAGATGGTGGTGTGGTCATGGTGGCTTGCAGAAGGAAATCTCTTTACTTATGAAAGAACTGGAACTTGTGAAAGAACAAAAATATTCAGTCATTTGCACTGAAGGACCAGCAGCTTTAACAGGAATTACTGGTGTTTTCCAACACCACCTACCTGATGGCTTTGCAACTGTCCCAGTAGCAATGTGCCAAAATGATCACCATCCTAGTGGTGTGGGAAGGTGGGGAGGGACTCTTAGCAGTCAATGAAGAATAGCCTGAACATCACCTGCTCAGGTTTGTCAGGTCTTTTGTATCCAAGTGGAGCAGGATCTGGCCTTCCTTTTGCCCACTGGCGTTCCTAAATCTCCTGTACCTCTGGGTGGCACCATGGTGGGTGGGTCAGTGTGTGCCCAACGTAGCTCAGTGCTCGCAGGTCATCGGTGTGTCACAGATCACAGGATCTGTGAAGAGCTGGTTCTGCTGTTGGGGCTGAGGTGTAGGAGAGGCCGTTGTGAGGTTGGCTTCTCCAGAGAAGAAGCGAAGGGTCAGTGGGTCTGCGCTGCAGCCTCCCCTTCTCACCTGCCCCTGCAGTCACTCCCCTGTGCCTTCACCCTTGAGAGCTCTTGTATCCATGGGTGAATTGCTGTCCTGTGCTCCATAGCACAACCAAAAGAATTTGTCTTTCTTTTAACTTTGCAGCTCCACCCACTCCATCTAAGCAGGTCAGTTCAATCTGTCACTATCACATTTCCTTTCCAGTGCTGAGACACTGGAACAGGTTTCCCAGGGTCGTGGATGCCCCATCCCTGGAGATGTTCAAGGCCAGGCTGGATGGGGCTTTGAGCACCCTTACCTGGTGGGAGGTGTCCCTGCTCATGGCAGGGGGCTTGGAACTAGATGATCTTTAAGGTCCTTTCCAACCTAAACCATTCTATGAGTTTCACTGAAGTGCAACATGCTAAGTGTATAATGTGACTAGTCTCTGAAAGTGCACTTAAAGAGTTTCCCTAAACACCCTCTTTCTGTTCCCAGACTACATCTCCCTAAAGGGCTTCCGAACAGTGGAAGGAGAAGACTACAAGTGCTGGCCCTCCTACAGCCACCTGGGATGCCTGCTCTCCGTCCACAGCGCCGAGGAAGCTGCCGCAATTTGTAACTCCCAATCCCAGTGTCAGAGTTTTATCATCACCCAGCAGAGGACATGGACAGGTGAGCCCTGGGCACATGCAACAGGATGCTGCCACGTGGTCCCTGCTTCCTTGGTCACGAGCGGGGATGATGCTGCTGCCCTCCTCCATAGTGTCTTGAGTCTACGGGCGCATATAAAAGCCGCCTTCCCTATTCTCAAGATCAGATGGCTGCTGCAGTGGATATCCAAGGATCCCCTGAATATTTGCTAAGACACGCAAGGGAAATTATATTCTCCTTCTGCAAGTTCCTTTCCTCTACAAATTTAGCACAGGACTGCTAGGTGTATATTGTTAAACAGTTACTTTGTTTCATGCAGAGATGGCTTTGCTTTGGTGTTAGGCTAGACAGTTCCTGTGGTACGTATGGTTTGCAAAAAGCCATGGGGCTTTTAGAGATGAAAGAAGCTATGTAAAAGAAGGTGGTTACTATTGCTATAATTAAAAGAATCACAGCTCACAAGTTGTTATCCCCTTTATCAAAACTAAAGCCCCAAACCAATGGATTTCCAAAATGTCCCTATAATTAGCTCTGATTATAGCCTCTTACAGTTAGCGTGTTTTCAGAATTATTATAAATTACCTCATTCAGCTGACACTTCAATCGTGGGCTAAATTGTTACTTATAAAGTGCAACACTAAATGAGGTAAATGAGTGTTTTCATTCACAATGGTGCTGAAGAATCATGTCTTCCTGGCTCGCATGACATTTAAAAAAAAAAAGCCCCAAACTACCAAACCCGCAGCTTTTCCATGGGTTCGTGTGCCATTGGCATGTGGCTAACTAGTGACATAAGAGCGCTTACACTTGATGCAACATAAATCTCTTGGAGCCGGTTCCACACCAGCCGTGGATTGTGTGATGCCTAATGCATCACATCTGGCTTCCTCGCTGGGCGGCTCTTAGTTCCTGGCTGGAAGGAACCCCGCTTAAAACAGCGGTGGGGATGCAGAAGCAGCAGCGCTCGGGACAGAAGACCCTTTCTGCAGGTCGGATGCGGATTCCTGCCATCCTGCACCGTGCCTGTGGTCTCGTAATGTTTCCCTTCCTGACGTTTTTCTTCCTCGCGTTTTTACAACGCATTTTTGCAGCCAAAGTTGCTAAATGCCAGTGCCTAACTTTGCCGTTTGGATTAATGAGAGCTGTGGGAACGTGCTATTCTCTCTTAGGGCAACCCTGTAAAGCAAAGCAAGACGTAAAAGCCTCCGGGGCCCAGTTGTGCGTTCCTTGTGTGCACTCAGTGAGCATCTGGAATTTACTGGGAGTGTAAAACACATCTATGGCAGGGCGGAGTGACCCTCTGGTGAGCGAGCAGTATGTCCCTAGTCTTTTGCAATAAATAGCATGGGTCAAGGTGAACCCGTCTCCTCTATTAAACTTGTATTTTTATTTCCTTTCCAGGACGCCCGCTCGCCTCATTTCAGAGTAGCCTGACTGATTTAATACCGGATGCTAATGCCGTAGTCTATATTAAACGATCGGCTTCCTCAGGGAAAAGACTTTAAAGACAATGAGATCACATAGTATGGTCCTGGGAGGAACAAACCACTGGGGAGAATTTCGTCTGCTGAAAAGAATTACATATTTTATTTTGCTTTGGGATGGGTTCTCTCTGCCAGCTCGGAGTCAAGTGCTGCTGTCTCCTTGATCAAAGCTCAGATTTCTCATTGCAGCCCCGCTAGCTTCTTTATCTGTTCCCACACTGCTGTTCTGCATAAATGCTCCCAGTTTTAGTCAAATGTCGCTAGACTGTGCAATGCCTAGCCTTGCTGCTTCGGTAACCAGCTTGTCAGCCAAGAAATAGAAATAGCTGCAAGGGATCTGGCTTGGGTAGGCTTCGTTAGTTCAGTCACCTCCAAAAATCTATGGATAACGCACCTTGGAGAAGGCAATGGCTCCTTCTGCAGCTGCCGACCAGGATTTCATACCACTCCAAATCTAAAGGACTGGATTTCAGCGGTGGATCAAGGTTGCAGGGTTGGAGTCCATAATCAGAGGTTGATGATGGGGGTGTTCTTCCAAGGAGGGTCCTGATTCAGGTCTTTCCAGGGCAGGGGAGGGAGGTGGTGTATAGGTCAACTCTGGAACCAAATGTCTGGATGTTTGGATGCAGGATTTGGGTTTGATGCTATGTGATTTGTAATGCCAGCTCCCATGTATCAACCTTGAAGGTTTTTCTCTGTTACTTTCCATGAAAGAGCGAGTCGTTCAAATTATTTATATATAAGGCGTTACTCTGTATGATAAAGAATATGTTTATTCTAAGCATGCTGTGAAAAGTTTTTCTCTTTGTCTTAAGTCTTTACTACAACCAAAAGAACAAATGCGAGTGTTCCCCACCTTCAGCTCACCTAGTATCATCACCCATTCCTGAGCACAACCTGTGAGTGTGCTCAGCAGCGTACGAATGCACCCAGGTCTCTTGGACACTTAGATCTTGGAGGATGCTTTGTGGCTGCACTTGCAGGCTCACAGGCTTGGAAGACACAGTCTGGTCTCAAGAGCCTCCTGCATCTGCCCTTTGCAAAAATGTAGCTGTGGCCTCTGGAAAAGAGGTAGGGGTTAGTAACATTGCAGGCTGTAAAAGATGTCAACGTGATGTATCACTCCTGAGAGTGCCTGGAAGCACTGACCATACGGTACCTCTTCTTCTGTAGCACGGTTGGGGAAAGCCCAAACAACCGCTGACCTCCCGTCCCACAAGGGAAGGTCCCTGGCCTTGTGTAGGGGAGCCGCGATGGCTGCAGCCTCTGTGCGATGCCGCTTTGAGTTTTCCACATTGCCCACTCTGCTGGGTGGAAACGATGGCTCTCAGGATGTTGCCATTGACTCCTTGTAGCCTACCATGGTGTGGCTATTTCCATGTGGACCTGGGTACCCCCCTGAGTAAAGGTGCCTGAGCTCTGGCCTGGCGTTGTGCTGTGTTTTTCACGGTCTGGTCCTGTGTTTCCTAGTGCAGGATCTCACCTTTCAGCTCATTAGTACTCCGTTAACCCACAGCAATGCCCTTGCATGAGGGCTTTCTCATGCACTATAACCCCTGCTGCTCGTGCTGAGGCTCAGGGACTCCGATAGTGATATCAATTAATGAGAATTCCTAGTTAGCACAACAAGAAAGCTCTTCTTAGTGATGGCCACATCGCTGCGGGCTTTGTGAAGGCAAGGCTTTTTAAATGGACAGCCACAGACCATTCTCTCCATTACAGTGGGTCCTGTGGAAGTTGAAGGAAAGGTCCTGCCAGGGGTCCGCTGTTGTTTTACATCGACCCCACTGAGCAGGGCTTCAGGCATCCGCTGTGTGGGGCTTTACATTGGTGAGAGGTAATGAGAGTTTATTCCATATCTCTCGGCCTCCTGAGATACAAATCAGAAGTACACTCCCGAGACCAAGGGCAAGGGCCAGCCCGGGGTCACTGCAGAAAGGAAGAAACAGCGAGAAGATGCAAAAGTTGAAGCGATTCCAGTTTGCGTGAGAAAAATCTTCCCATCCTAAAAATCTCTCCAGGTAAAAAAAAAAATCATGCGACGCTCCTTCCACCTTGCCGATTTTTCCGTGAAGCTTTCATGGTATGATTGCCTGCCAGGCAGCCAGGTCCAGCCCCTCAGCAGATGGTGCAGGGTACAGAGGTGTCGCTTCTATAGAGGTAGGTTCCAGCATCAAACCTGCGGTTAGAGCCTGGGAGCAGGGATCGTATCATCCAGCCTGGAAAGTTTTGAGCACATGGTGCTTAACAAATAATAATATTAAAAAAAAATAAATCAATAAAAAGGGAAGTCAGGCTTCAAAGAATCCCAACGCTCCACCTGGTGTTGCCACAGCGAGTGGCTTTTGTAGGACATTTAGTCCACCCCCTGCAAATGAGAAGGGGCGCTGTTAGAGCCCATGAGCACATTCAGCACGCCGGCATGGATAAATAGTGAGGGCACAGGCACACATTCGTGTCCCATTCTGTTCATGTGCCAGAGACTCAGAAGATGCTGCAAATATGCTGGTAAAAGTGTACGCCCTGATTCTCCTCACACCTCAGCGCAGCTCCCCACAGCATGTAACACCTGGTGGGCCTGCTGGCTGCCGTCTGATCTGGGGTGACACCTGCAAACGCTGAGTGAGAGAAAAAGTTTTATCACCCCGCTGCATCTAGAGTTATGGTTTGACATGCGTTTGAAGAAACGCAGTCACCGGAAAAAGTGGTTACCACCCTGCTTTTTCCCAGCTTCTTGCTGTTGCCATCTGCTAAGAATCCTTTTCCAATGCCCGTGCCACTTTGAAAGCATGTAGAATTAATTCTCTGCTAGCCTGCGGCGGGCAGCTTGGGACCCCTAAGCCTCAGACAGCTCAGAGCGGTTCAGGTGCAGCTTCTGTGTGGAGCATCCAGGCTGCCCACAACCTGGAGGTGAGCCTACGGGAGCAGGCATCTTCTCTACAGCTTTTGGGCCCATGCGCCTGGTTTGTAGTGCACTATCTTTACGTCCCATCTCACTTGTTCAGCCTTTATTCGTTCTGTCCTTTTATTAAATTATAACTGCCTCAAGCAGCCTGAGACTTTCAATGCCAGAGAAAATTTCAGCGCACACCTAAAAACTGTATTTCAGTAACTACGGTACACGCAAAACTCAGATATAAACATTTGTTGCCCTTAAAACTCCCAGTTGCTGGAGTCAATTTGTCTCTGCTATCACTGATCAGTATTTCAGCCACCATTGTGGAATATGTAACAGAGGAAAGTGCTTGGAAGGAAACAGCAGGGGATAGATTGCAATGGAAACCATGTGTGCTGGAGGAATAATATTTACCTAAATGTGTCTATCACATCTTCCCAAAGGATGCTGCCATTAGGAGAGAATGGATATGAAAACGTTGCCTCCATAGATAAAAGTTCGGAACATCATTTTTTTTTAAACACAAACTTTAATATTCTTAATTAATTCCATATTGTAATAACAGAGATGAAGCCACATCCACAAAGGATAATACCGTGTACTCCAAAGATATAAACCACAGTTTAATAAATAGCAACAGATGCCGCATGACTCACGTTGGGTATGTTTGCGCAAGCGTTACGTGACTGGTGACTTCATGACGGATTGTGGAGCGGAGCGAGGGGGACAGAGCCCAGTAAAGAAAAAGCAACTCCTGGTGCATCCGACAAGGCTGAAATAACAAGGAAAGTCATGCCTCTATTCTTACATGACATATTTTGCAAACTTCAGTCACACTCTAAGCAGCATTCAAAGACAAACTTTCAAGTTGGTTTGGAACACTTGATAAAAATTTGATAAAAAAGTTGATCAGAGGCAGCGTAGGCCCAAATCGCACGTCTGAGTTAACATTAATTTCTGCAAGGTCTCCTATAAATTTCTGTGCCAAGCACTGGTGTTTGTGGCTAGAAGTCAGAGCACTTTGGTCCTACTGTGTTGAAAAGAGCTGGTTTGGGGTCCAGTTTGAGGAATTAGTGAAGTGTAAGTCCAGTATCCAGAATCACGATCATCCCAGCACGATGGCTTGGGTAGGACTTCAGAGTGAATCTTCCTCCCTGACTAGAGCAGCTGCGGCAATCTTTCTCCTTGGTTCCATTGTCCCAGTGTACCACCAAAAATGTACCACCACCAATGGTGTGGAGATGATGGTGGTGAGAGGTAACCATGAGCCCCTTTGCCTCCTCCATAGCATGTGCTTAGCCCAGGATGGTGGATTTGCCCTGAATGATAGCTTTTGGGTAATGTATCAAACTACACCAAACAGGTCTGGGTGCAGCAAGGAGCGGGGATAGCCGGAGGGAACGGCACCAAACTCCTCTGCTTGTAATTCAGCTCCTGGCTCTGTGTGAGAGCTCCAGGCAACGGCTTGTGCTCTGGGGCCTTTGGACCCTCAGCCCTCCCGGCTGGCCAGCCCAGGTGACAAAAGTACTGGGTTTACCGGTAGGGAAGACTTCTCAACACAGATTTGGAGGAGACCGAGATGCTGAAGGCTTTTTAAGAAATATACGCTTGGCCTTTCTAGGCACTAAGTTCTGTCCCTGCGCTGCACCCACTCCCACAACTGCCCTATCCGCACCCACTCCCGACCACCACAACCACTATTCCCCCTCACCCCCAAATCTATACCTGACTGCTGCGTGCTCGGGTCTCGCCCTCCTGTCATTTACTCACCCCCCCCACACACACTCCCCAGGCGCCATCCCAGCCCACCTACTCCTTGTAGACCCATCCCCTCAACCATCACACACGTCCCCACAGCCTCTCACCCTCTCAGCCGACACACTGGTGGGACCGGGGAGCCCTAAATTCTACACCGTCAGAGGCAAAATAGTCCTGCCTGTAGCAGGAGGCCACGTCTGAAAGGTGTAACCTCAAGATCAGCCTGCTTTTGATGCGTAACCTCTCTTGCCATTTACCACCCATGATTTCTAGATTAGCAAACGCTAAATGCAATGTCAGAATCTCCTCCCGCAAACAACGAGGGGTAAAGCTGTGCTGTAAAACCACGGCGCCTTAACTCCACTGTGCTGTTCACATGGTGCATCTCACCTTCCAAATCCGAGTCTAGACGAGGCTTAAGAAAATGCAAATTCCTACATTATGTTATGTTTATCAGTATTTATCCCCAAACCCCGTCAAAATCAATGGGAGTCTCTCCTGGAGTTTTTGGCTGAAGTCGGTTGCCCTACTTACAGTACTGGAAATGTAAGATCCAGCCTCAAAATGAAGCAAAACATCAGCCACCCCCCAAAGATACAAAATAAACACACAAATTTCCAAATTCCTGTATCTGTAAGTTATATCTCCCACATAATGTCTTCAGCAAGTGAATTGTTTTCCTCTGCTGGGAAAAACCCTGCTGCGAATTCCCTTGCTGCTTCAGATGACAGATCAGAGAGTTTGGGCTTAGATTAAAAGCTTGATAATGAAACCTGGGGACACAAGTTAATCAGCACATTGGGAAGCCAGAGCAGCTTATGAATGTCTTGGGGACACTTGGGCGCAAAGGAAATTCTCTCAGATCTCAGGTGGAAAATGCCAAGAAACATCGCAGCGTTGCTGCTGTGTCTCACCCAGTGCCTTTCCTCATTCGTTTGGAGAGGGAGTTGTGAACTCCTCCTCCTCCTAATTAATCTTACCCTTGTTTGTTTCTTCTGGTTCTTTAAACACACAAGAAACAATTCACTGTCCCTCCCAGTGAAGTTAATACCATGGTTTGCATTTTTCAGGGCTTGACTATTTCATTTTGTCTAGCAGAACTATTGTTACATGGCTGCGATCACTAACCTTACCTCTGAAACAAAGCAGCTGCGCCAGCCTGAACTCACTCCTACTCTACAGCAATGTCAAACCCCGAAGTTTTACTGGCACAGCTAAAGACCAGTTCAAGACATGCTCTGGAAATGGCCTAATCATTGCTATTGGCTTGTTTGTTCGCTTGCTATATGGTAACAATGATTAAAGCCGCTACCGAGACCTTTATAAATCATCAAAATATTCTTTGCTCCACTCAGGGAATCTTAGGTGGAAACTTCTTCCAGCACAGAATAGTTAACTTTTCTTTTTTTTTTTTTTTTTTAAAAAAAAGTAATAGCGTTTAAGGACTGTATTCATTAAGTGTTTTTTATTTTATTTTAACCAAGGGCTTCATCTTTGAAAGAAATCAGGGACGTGTTATTTGACCAGTGCTTCCTCCATCTTCCTAAGATAACACGGGAGCGTGAGGATTAGGCTCTCATCCTCACCTTCTCTGTTCCCCTGCTGATAGCGGATGTCATTCAGCGCTAATGGAAAAGCCCCCGTGCACATGCCGGGGGATGCTGCCAGGGAGAGGGAGGATGGTCTGCAAAGCCTCACTGCAAAGGATGTCACCAAGACTGTCAAAGAAGCTGCCATCCATAGGCAGGGGAGATGGGGAGATGGAGGTGGCATCCCCCTTGTCACAGCCCCTCACAGCATCACCCTGACACTGCCCCATCAGGAGATAAGGTGGTGGCTGGTGGCCGGTGGTTGGTGCAGAGCCGTGTGGGCACTGCCAGGCTGCATCTGCCCACGGGAGGAGGTTGGAGGCTCTGTGTGGAGGGAGGCTGCCCACCCCTCGCAGCCTCTGGCAGCGTGCATGGAGGCAGAGCTCCAGCAGCCACAGACCCAGACAGGGACCAGCTTCCCGCGTTTTGACATCTTCCAGCCCATGGTCTGAAGCATTGCCGTCCTAGAGCTGACAGTGATTTGCTAAGTGCAACGGCCAACATGCATTGTAGCTTCTGTTTCAAACACAGATATCACAGATTCTTTGTCTGGAGCCATTGTTTAGCAAAGGAGCTTCAGCCCCTGCCAGTCTGTAGATGAGCTATCTTGGGAAAAGGGAATTGTTCCCATGCCAGGAACCAAATCAAAGTTGTACCTTCATCCTTAGAAGTGCAGTTTTACCTCACCTGACCCTCCCATCCTCCAGAGGACCTTGAACTTGAGAGTATGGGCTTTGCACGTTCATGCACAGGGAAAGAATGGGGAGAAAAACAAAACACCCCACCCTCTTCCACTTCTGTAAGATCAGAAGGAGAGTGTAGGCTAAGCCCGGAGGACTGGATTTATGGATTCAGAAGAACTCAGTTATTAAAATGTTATGAAAGTTTTCCTCTCCTTTAAATGCATAAATATGCAGATGAAAGGAGCCATGTGATCTGGCCACTGGCCATGCTGCTGCAGGCTCAGCCTAATTATCAGCTGCCAGCTCTGCTGCTTTTTAAGTGGTGAGCATGATTAAAGATGCACAGACAATTGAAGAAAGTTAGATCGCTTCTTACAAGGCCTGCTTCTATTTTATAACCACATGGCAGCTTGGCCTGGAGACTGAATCTGCCCTTACAAGCTGAGGGAGAAGAGTTCTGCTGATCAGACGGTTTCTTTTCAACCACAAGCTCCACGTGCTCTTGAATTCATCGTTTTCATAGCGAGCTGTTTGCCAAAGCAAACTGCTTTCCCTCCCCGCTCTGGGAAAAAGAGGGCTCTGAAGAGGGGGGGAGGAGGCAGGTGGGACCAGGTGAGAGGGGGACTCAAACTCTTCAGAAGCGTGGCCCTAAATATTCAGACTCCCCCAACCAGAGACGTGCTAACTTGTTTAAAAACTGTGTGGCAAAAACAGCATCTCTGGGCCTTCTCCTTTCCCTTGGGACGGGAAGTATCGTTGAGAAACACAGATGTTCCCGTGCGTTTTGGGGGACAGCTGCAGGTCCTGCAGGCAGGACAAAGAAATGGGATTCCTCTTCCAGAGCTGCTGGGTTTTGAGCCGAGTGTTGTTGCTGTTGCAGCCACAGCAAGCCCAAGCAGCCTGGCAGCATCTGTCCTTTTGTCACCCGCGTTCGCCAGAGGACAGAGCCTGGCTCTGCAAAGTGACAGACCTGTCAAGTCTCACACACTGGGTGTGAATCTCGCGCCGTGGGGTGTTTTGCCTCAACGCTTCCCGCAGCTACGGCAGGGTCTTGTGCCCTCCCTGAGCCTCTCCACTGTCCCGGGGCTCCACGCGGTGGCTGCTGCTGCCTGGCTCTGCCTGGCAGCCACTGCCAAGCTGCACCATGCCCAGGGGCTTGAAAAGTGGCAGGCTTCTGCCTAACTTGTTTTATTGCCGTTTTGTGGCTTTCCAGAAAGACATGTCTCTCCAAAAGGCAAATTTTTGGCTGTTTTTTAGCACCACCGCAGAGGGTGGCATGGCTACCCAAGATGTTCCTGGGAGGGAGTGGGTGTCTGCACAGCCATCCCAGCCCAGACCCAGCCAGGCTGGAGTCACCACACTCCTGAACATCCCTCGGAGGAGCACAGCAGCTCCCTGCCACCTCGACTGTGCATGGCAGATGGGAGCTCATGCATTTGTCACCTCCGGAGGAGGCTGTTTCTTAACCAGGCCAGGTGGCAATTTGCACTGGAAGGGTGCACCTTACTGCAACCTGGTCAAGAAATCCTACTTCACGCATGTTCTCCTATTGTTTCAGCAGGGCCCCGGTTTCAGCTGGGATTTCAAGAGGCCTCGGAATACAGATTGACTACCTGTACACCCAGATAGCAAGTTCCCTAAAGAAACACCCTGCCTCAAGGCACCGCGTGTGCCTGGGCTCTGGAGCAGCCCACCGTGGTGATCCCATGAGCCTGCTTGGCCAGGGACATTTGCTCTGGTGCCACCACGCCGTGCCCCAGGGCACTGCCACCTCTGTTATGGAGTTCTCCACAGTTCTCGGCAGCAAACCAGCCATAGCCCCATGTGGCAGTGTGCCAAGCCACCTGCATGTGGGACGCCGTACCCGGCCACCTCGGCCACAGGGATGAGGTCCCAGCCAGGGCTTCATGGGCGGCTACAGCAGAGGCAGCAGTCTGGGCTCCCTTTGTAATCGACAGGGCAATGCGTTTGACCTCTGTTAGTACCTGCTGCTGCGCAGGATGTATTACACCCTCAGAGCACCTATTGATTATAGAAGCCGCCCAGGGTGACCAGTTCCGACACAGACATGCGAAATGAATCCTGCTCCAGGAGCCTGCTGCCAATCCTCAGCGGTGTAATCTAAGAGATACGGCTGGTGCGCTCCGTGTGCTGCGGGAAACGTGACTCGAGCCTTTGGCTGAGCTGAGGTCTTCATGTCAGAGGCTCAGCAGAGGGGAGCCGGGCTGTCTCCTCACCCCCCTGATTTATGAGCTAGATACTCACGGAGTCACTTCATCCTTTGAAAAGGAGCAGCGCAGGAATGAGTGTAGCTCTGTCTTCCCAAGATTAGGGCCTCCTCCAGTTTCTTGCTGATTTAACCACCTTCCAATGGATAAATCAATGGGAGATGAATCGGGAAGATAAACCTGATTATTATGTCTCATACCTGGGCAGCCCCCACGGTCCCCTGCCTTACTGTGCTGGTTTTGGGGTTTTAGCCTTCTTATGTCATATTATATTTGTCAAAACACAAACCAGTTAAAAAAAAGCTAAAGTTATGCCATAGGAAGCCCCCCTATAATTTTGTATTCCCCTCAGATGTCTCCTCTTTCACTGGCAATGCTGCTGCAGCACTGCTTTTTTTCCTGGATAACCACGGATCTCTAAAGACCCGGTACATGATTACAGGTTTGCTAAGGTGGAGATTTGCATTTTCCCTATTATGCTTGCCCTGCACTGCTTCCCAGATCACGTTCTCTCATTTAAGAATAAAGTAGCGCTGGGCACTAACTGCTCATTAAAACCTCTTTCAAATCATAATCTCTTTTGCTGTCGGACAAATAAACATGCTTCTTCCTGGAGATTACTCTATTGCAAAAGATAAGCAAAATGGGCCAGTTATCAGTGCTAATTACCCTATAAAGGCCATTCCACGCTGATCCAATATATACAGTCAGGCCACGGAAGCCTGTTTTTTTTTAAAGCATTAATAATGCATAAGCATGCTGCTCTTTCTAGTCCCAGCCAGATGCCTCTGTATTATGAGCCCACTCTCACTAATATATTCTCTGGTAGTGGAAAAGAGGATGAATCGCATGCGGGAAACGGCAGGAATATAAATGTGTGTATATATATATATATTTTAATAATTCTCTGTTTTCTGTTCTTGGCATTTGTTTGCATTTAAACAGGAGGACAGGGATGGAAAGGGGATGCCTTTCAGCCCTCCGGCTCTTCTCTCCACTCCTCCAGGGTTGCTCCTGAGGTACAGCCGGGTGTTAGGACTTCTGAGAGCTTCTCCCCTGCAACCGGCTCCCCTGAAGTCAAACGTTATCTATAGATTTGCATCTCAGCCCTGCTGTCAACTCACTGTTTACCCACGCTCCAGCCATATCATAGCTTTCCGTTTAGGCTAGTGAGCTGTTAAATGGATTGGTCCAGTGACTGGGAAAAAAATATATATGATTTCATTTACAAGTGCAGTACCCTTTTAAAACCCTCCATTTTTATCAGGAAAATTCAGGAAAGAACACAAATAATTAAATCAGAGAGTGAGAACAAACAGGAGTGTCTGACTCTGGCTCTGCCAAGCCAAAGCAGCATCTCACCCTGCCAGAAGGTCTCACCATCTCCCTCCCTGCCCCCGCTGCCATGCTTCTGCCAGGTTCCTTGAGCTCCCGCTACCTGGAAAACCAATTTTACCCACTAAAATGGCAGCAAACTTCCCAAAGAAAGAAATGAAAATAAGTATGCAAGGTTTGCGAGAAAAAAAAACGGCCAGAAAAGTGTCAGAGGAGGGGGGAGGTTGCTGAGGAGTTAGCATTTATTAGCAAAGAAAGGCCAGAGAAGGGGCAGGAGGACATGGCAAGGACAGGAAGAAGGGCAGAGCTGTGGCAGGGGTGGCTCAGGGCACCATGGTCCAGCACCGTTGCCCATGTGGTTTCATGATCTACTAAAGCAAACGCGAATCTGTGTTTCTGGAAGAGCTTTCCCACCGCTTTCCTTGCCCCATCCCTGACAGCAGAGCTGCTTCACAGCCAGCCAGATCAACAGGCATTGGAGAGCCAGACACTAACCTGAAAAATATATTAGTGTTAAGTCAGGGGACCTGCCTGAAGTGGAACATGTGGTTGCATGAGTGTGGTCAGGAGGCCAGGCAGGCAGTGAGAACATGGCTGAGAACGAGGGAGCTCCACAAAACCTGCTTTTCCATCCATCACCAGGGCAGGCTGAGGCTGACTCACGTTAATTAAGAAAGTGCACTCTGGCTCTCCATCCCGGTGGCTGGGGCCTTCCAGCCTGAGGCTCCTGTGCTTACAGCTCCTTCTGAACTATGTTTGATGGGACTTGAACACAGAATCAGAGAGTCACAGAATGGCTGTGGTTGGAAGGGACCTCTGGCAGTCATCTTCTCCACCCTCCCTGCTCAACCAGGGCCAGCTACAGCTGGTTGTAAAGGACTGTGTCTAGATGGTTTTTGAATACCTCCAAGGAGAGAGACTCCACAACCTTCCCAGACAACCTATTTGCAAACACAATGTGAAGAACACAAGTGCACACACAAGCTCTCTTCTACAAGGGATTTCAGGGAAGATGTCAAATTTAACATGTGGGATGCTCCATTTCGTCATCCATGCCTGGACTCCTGTGTCTAGTTGTGCCTTTATACGGTGGGGCAACAGAGCCTGCTCTGCCACATCATTTTAAAATGACTTCGGTCAGCGCTGGCACAGTCCCCCTCTCCCCAAATGAAGAAACCTCCTCCAAGCCCTGAGGGGCACTCCTGTCTCCCTGACCCTGCAACGAGCCAGCGCTGGAGCTTACCTAGCAGAAAACAATTCTCTTTTTTTGCCAGGTCAGTTTTCTTCCAGTTTAGTTTCCTAAGCTGACTTACCCCGTGGTCAGATAAGCATCAATGCCAGCAACCAGGCTTGCAGGAGGGACTGGGAAAGCACAGTGGATGAAACACCCGGTTGGGGATGCGTAACTATTGTGTAACCGCAGCTTGCGCTATCCAGGTGAGTGCTAGTAAAGCGCTCAGCCTCAGAAAACCCCGAATCACTAGATAGAATACTGCACAAAGGGATTGCGCAGACCCATTAACTTGTATTTTGAAAGCATGGTGAGGAAAGCCAGGATGATGGAAGTGCTAAATATTTTGCGTGACCCCAGCTCTAAGAGGTTGCGTGCATCTTTTCTGTATTGACTCACGGCCTGGTTACTGATGGCAACAATCTGCTCTCTCAGAGCAGCAGCAAAGTCAGACACGCTCTTCCTCAGCTTCCCCAGCTGTGCAGGGGCTCTGCCAGGCTGAAGTGATGGCTGTTGGGGAAGGGGCTGTCACGCAATGTCCTCGGTGAGGACCCGGAGGAGGTCCCACGTGGCCTTGGAGGCTTCCTGCACCAGCTACTGCATTGCTCCGTGTTGCCGAGAGCTTTCTTCTGAGAAGAACTGTGTTCTCTGCAAGTCCTTGTGCTTGGTGGAAAGAGCCAGGCATACGTCTTCCACGATTATAAGACTCCTTTCGACTTGTTCCCCGCCTTGGTCACCTCTGCTGGTGGTGGCTTGTGGGCAGCTTTGTCACCATGAGGCTTCTTCTGAAAGCTGGTCCCAGGGCTGAGGGCAGCTAAGGCTCCCCGGAGACCTGGCGTGCTCAAAGTCACCCACAATGGAATTAATTTCCTCGCAAGACATTTGCAATTTGGGTCTGTGTGACACGCAGTAAATTTTAAAGGGATAAATGCGTGACGGGTATAAATCATTTTGATCACCCAGAGATGAATTCTTCCCCTCATTTGAGTCAGCGGAAGAGAATCCATGGCCATGATTCAAGCCCACAGCTAAAAATCGTGAAGGAAATATTCAGCAGTTAAAACAGGCAGTATTCCAGGTCCTTCTAGTATTTTCTGAAAAACAAAAGGAACAAAAAAAAGGGAGGACTAAGTCTCCGGGTGATGCCAGGACAGCTGCGGACTAATGCTGGTGCACCAGCTAAGACCCAGCTAGTAAGTGTACAGCACCGCAAAAAAAGCTGTAAAACTGAAAACAAGTGAGAGAAATGGGTGTTGTTGATGCAGGTATTGCAAAAAAGCTCCAGGGTTTAGGAAGAACTTGCCGTGTATGCCTCAGCAAACAAGCTATTCCGATTTTACTGCCCACCTTGCAGTAATGGCACCAGGCTTCCTTTCAGTGGTGACGAAAGATCTTAACATTTCCTTCATGTTAACAAAAGACAACTCTTAGGACAACTTCCAAGAAGACTTGCTGGAATTTCCAAAGGCTTCTTCCGGCAGGGTTGGCGAGGCAATGACCCCGGTGCATCGCTGCGGGGTCCCTCCTTGCCCGCTAGCTCAGCCCCACCACGGCAGAGCTGGATGGAGCTACTCTGGCTCCGTGCTCTGCTGGTGTCTACACAAGGAAAACAGCGCTGGCTACGAACTGATCTAAAGCTGATTTAATTAAACTGATACCAATCTGGCTAATGTAAACACAAAACAAGGAAAAAAAAAGTGTATCCCTGCTTTAAGTCCTGCCTTCCATAACAAATGGATGGTAAACAGAAGGTGGAAGGGAGGGTTGGCCGGTTTGTGCATGTTTAACTTCAGAGGCTGCATTTAGCGTTTAATTTAAAGGCAGGCAAAGTAAGCTGCTGCCTGGCGTTGACAGAAGGTAGGACAGCAAAAAGATTTGCAACAGCGAAACTGTTCTTATTATCCTTGTTAAAACTGGCAAAAAAAATAAATTCTCAGCAGATTTTACTGTGAAATTAGAAAGTTACCTGGAACAGGGAGAAGAAAAGAAGATGTTACCTGTGCTGGTTTAACTGCATTTATCCTCAGCCTGAGGAGCACAGGTAGGACGGTGTTGGAGGAAGGCTGCGTGTGGAGGAAGAGCTGCTGTGGAGCAGGAGCTGGGGTGGGAGGAGGCAGGAGAGGCAGGGAGAGGGCAGCGCTGGTGATGCTCTGGGGAGAAGCTGGGCTCAGGGGGTGGCCTGTTGCTGGCCAAATGCACGTGATGGGAATTGCTGTCGTAGATCCACCCCAGGCTGGTCAGACTCTCGGAAATGCTTCTCGTCTTGGCCTCAGGCACTGGGTTAGGTGAATATTTCAGGTATGTGAGGTCCCTCTCTGCAGCTTCCCTGAAACCACGGAGACTCCAGTCAAAAGTGTACGCAGAAATGGAAAGCGGACACTCACAGACTTTCTGCTGCCCTGTCTGGGATGAGGTATTGTGGGAAGCAACCACATCTTCTTCCTCAAAGACCATCTGCTGTGCTCTCCAGACAGGGTCCGCATGCCAAATGCACCATATGGAAGTTTGATTCATCGACCAGACGTGCCGGGGAACGGGAGAGGCCACAGGACAGGCTTCCCTGTGAGTGCTGGGAAGGACAGATTACGTGGGCTGTGCCACTGGTGTGGAAGTCAGAGGAGCATGTGCGATGGGTTAAGCCTGTTTGGTCAACACATTTCCTTGCTGTTCACCAAAGTGAACTAACTCTTAGTGCTCATTACTTCTTCAGGTATGCTGATGCTGGGTTTGCAGGCTCCTGCACACCGTGTCTCTGCTGCAGCTCCAGTGGAGGAAGGGGATGCTCCAAGGGGACTGCACCACAGGCTCCCAGTGCTCAATGGCTGGACCAACGCCAGCATGGCCCATTGCCTGGCCGTGTTATTAAGGCCTGAGGTGGAACTACAACGTGTTTCTCTCACCAAGATTAGCCTCATCTGATTCATTGGACAAAGTGGTGCTTCCTATCCTTGTTTTCAATTCAGATTTGGCAGACACAGCTGCCACATCACTAGCAGGCCATGGCATACCCATATAAATATCCGGAATCAGAAATGAGTTGTCGCGTAGCCCAACCAAGGAGAAAAGGGGGAAGTTTGTGGCACTTTTTTTAATCACTATAGTGAGTGAAGTACTAGGAACCGAAAATTTACTAGTTCATGTGATCCTAACTTGTCTACCCAGGCAGAAAAACTGAGGCAGCCACCTACCGTCACCCACCAAGTTTGTTGCAGAGCTAGATAAAAAGCACTAAATGCCTGAAGATGTTTTTGCTGGTGTTTCCCAGACTGACTATAAAAAGTGTTTATTAACTTCAGCACAGAGCAGTGCTAGCGGTGGCTGCTCAGCTCCTGACTCGGAGCCATCTCGTATCTGGGCAGCTTGGGCATATCCCCTGTGGCACAGGGAAAACAGATCCATCTACAAAAGATTGGACAGATATGACAGATTTCTGGTCTTGCACCTTATCTGTTAATTTAGGCTTTATCCTCAATGCAGGTGGGATATTCAGAAGACCCTGGTATTGTTGGTAAATTATAACACTTGAACATGTAACGTAACTGGTTATGGTAGAGGAGAATCATATCTCATCCTGCAATAAAATAAGAAGACAACATACACGCTGGGGAAGTCATATGCTTACTTAAAATCTAAGCAGTAGCACATCAGAGGAGTCATACAATTAAATGATTTCCACCTTCCATTTAGCAATCAATGAAAGTTTTCCCTCCAGGGAAAAGCGAGATGAGGGGGGAGCGCTCAGCCCATTGTTTTGCCTGGAGTGCCAAAAAGCAGTACATCATGATTTATATGTTAATGAGTGATTCTCGTTAGGCAATGCGTTCTGCAAGGTGTTGCAATGGGGGACTGGGAGGTTGATCCGTCAGAGGAAATTAATTCATCATCAAAGTGAGACAGGGAGCTCCCTGGTGAGAGCTGTAAATAGGGCATCGGGAGAGTGACAGAGTGCTGGGTGGCATGCCCCCCCCCCCCCCCGCCATTAACGCTCCCATTGACAGTCCTGCCACCGCCTGCGCTCGGGCTCCGGTTCATAGACGTTATTTGTAGAGCATTTCCCATTCCTGGTCGGTATCCAGTCGATGTCGGTTTCAATTAGAATAAATGCTTATTGATTGAGAGGAGATGGGCCAGCTGATTAGCTCCTTGGGAAGCGGAGCACGCTTGGCAGAGGGCAGGCTGGGCTCCTTGCGGAGGTAGGATTGTGTGGGGCTCTGAAAATCTGCCACGGAGGAGAAGTCTTCCAGATTAAATCAATTCATTGAAGAGTCCATCTAATAAAGATAAATGGCTAACTTCATTAGGGAATTAATGATAGGTCTGATTGAAAACCCCACTGGGGGTCTCGTTGACTTCAGTAAGCTTCGGATCCAGCCCAATATTTGCCTTGAAGCGGTGGTTCCCAACCTTTGTTTAGGCTACTGAAAAACGTGTGCCTACAATCGGGCAGTAATCAGAGCAGAAACACTACGCCTGAGCATGAACTATGGATGGAAAACCATAGATGGAAGTCAAGCATCTAGAAATGCCTACCAAAAAAAGGACAAACATCTTTATTTACATAATGATGAAACATTTTTTTTTGTTTTTAGATACTACGGAGGAGTCTTAGCTGGCTAAGTGCTCCGGGAGCATGAAATCACAGCACATTTTCCCTTCCCCTGTCCTGCATGAGTTATCACGAACACAGCAAGCTCTAGACGCTGTGATTGACTTTGCTGTGTGTTTGGGCATCTGAAACATTTAACTCGCTAATAGTCTCATGCTATGTATGACACACACCGCTGATCTGATTACACACACTCCTCTTGCTCGGAATAATAGCGGCGGGTTCCCTGCATTTATTAAAATCATTTACACATGATTAAGCTGTTAGGACCCTTACCGATGTGCTATCACGGTTCGGGGAGGGGGGGTCCGCATCCCCCTCTCCGCTGCATCGCCCTTCCCGGGGGGGTCCGGGGGGCGCAGCCGCAGCCTCCGGCCGTGTCCCCACGGCGGCGAAGGGCTTTGGGCGCCGTCCCCGCCGTGCCGAGGAGCTGCGTGCGGCAGCGATCCCCTCCTGTGGCCGGCAGCGGCCGGTGCAGGCGGAGCACAGCCCTCAGCGCAGCATCGCGGGGTGGTTTGGGTGGGAAGGGACCTTTAAAGGCCATGTAGTCGAACCCCCCTGCCATGAGCAGGGACATCTTCAGCTAGAGCAGGTTGCTCAGAGCCCCCTCCAACCTGACCTGGAATGTTTCCGGGGATGGGGCATCTCCCACCTGTCTGGGCAACCTGGGCCAGTGTTTCACCACCCTCAGTGTAAAGAATTTCTTCCTTCTATCTAGTCTAAATATTCCCTCTTTTAGTTTAAAACCGTTACCCCTTGTCCTCTTGCAACAGGCCCTGCTAAAAAATTTGTCCCCATCTTTCCTGAAGGTCCCCTTTAGGTGCTGGAAGGTGCTATAAGGTCACCCCAGAGCCTTCTGTTCTCCAGGCTGAACAACCCCAACTCTCTCAGCCTGTCCTCACAGCAGAGGTGCTCCAGCCCTCTCATCATCTTCATGGTCCTCCTCTGGACTTGGTCCAACAAGTCCACGTCCTTCTTGTACTGGAGGCTCCAGAACTGGACACAGTACTCCAGGTGGGGTCTCACCAGAGCGGAGTAGAGGGGAGAATCACCTCCCTTGACTGGCTGGCCACACTTCTTTTCATGTAGCCCAGGACATGGTTGGCTTTCAGGGCTGCGAGAGCACATTGCTGGGTCATGTCCAGCTTTTCATCCACAAGTACCATCAGAGACGGCAGGGCAGGCAAGCAGGGCAGCACAGGCAGAGCAGGCAGGGGAGGCAGGCAGAGCAGGAAGGGTTGCTGGGGTAGCACAGGCAGCCGGTCTGGGCCCCAGGACAGGCCAGGGCAGCGTGAAAGAGGGCTGAGGCAGAGCTGGGGGGTCCTGCGGGGCCTGGGGAGTTCTGTCCTGCCCTGGGGGTGGAGAAGATGGGTGGGTGATGGAGAGAGGAAGGGAGATGGGGTGCTGCGAGGGCAGTAGAGAGGGGTGCACTGAGGAAACAGATCACTGAGAGGTGATGGATGGAGGGACAGTGGCATTTTTTGCATTTTTAAACATGCTTTAAACATGTTTTATTTTTTGGCTGGGTTTTTTTGTTTGTTTGTTTGTATTGGTTTTTTTTTTACTTCCTTTCACATTTCCTTCTGTTATTTGAAAAGTGTGCATCCCTTTGTGTTCACGGCCAGTCTGTACTCAGACCAAAGCTGTGATTTGCGGGCTAGGGCAGGGATGGCAAAGTGCCTGAAGTGTGGGCTGCAAAACCTCCTCCCTCTTCCCGATGAGACTTTCCCCATCCTAGGGACAGCGTGACCTTGCCGAGCACGAAAGACAAGTGCTCAGTGGGATCAAAAGAGAAAGACTTCAGCGTGAGTCTCCAATACCGATGAATCCACAGGAACAGCAGTTCTGGAAACGATTAATGAGTCCCCTTCATTATTCATGCCCGTGTCAGGTGCTGCCAGGGAAAATCCCATTGCAGTCTGCCACTGCCTGCGCGCTGCCTCGCCAGAGCTGCTGCTGCCACATCTGCAGGTGCTCGCGGGATGCAGGTTCCGGGCAGCTTTGCTTTGCCAAATGCTAGATGAAACGTCAGTGGCACAAAAGTGCCGCTGAGACACCACTGCCTTTTTATGGGTCTGTGGTTTTTTTTTTTTCAGCTGTGGGCCATGACTAGAGAGGTTTCAAGGTTTAACAGAGTCAGGATATTCAGAATTAGCGTGTTGTAGGTCACGCAGCATGTTACGCAGGAGGATAGACTGAAGGATGATAATGACGTTTTCTAGTGGTTAAAATTTAACAAAGGTCTCATTTGCTCTTCTGCCTGCGGCCACCAATAAGGAAGGAAATTCCCTTGGAGTCCACACACAGAGGAGCAGGAGTCAAACCATTTGAGCTGGACTTTTTCTCAATCCCAGGATTTTCACATCTGGCTTAAGCCTCTAGAGATGAGGCTGGGATGCTCTGGCCAGGAGGGAGGTTCATGGCTGACCTCAGGGGCTCCTGTGCCCTGCAGCCGGAGCTCTAATTACCAACATCATTATCTCAGCCTGCCCTGCTGGAAATGCTATCAAGGAGTACAGGGATTCGCTAGGAACACTCCTTCCGATGTAGGAAGATGTAATTATTATTGCCATCAGAGAAGGGAATGACTAATAAGGACCTTCAGAGAGCATTTCATTCATCCTTTGCTCTGTGGCTTCAAAGACAACTTTAAAAGGCATAATTAAGTAGCTCAAGTGCTAAAACTGCCTTGGCTCTTTTAGTTAATTTCTTTCCAATATCAAGACACAAAGTGGACAATAATTTCCCAGCAGGCCAACATCTCCACCCTTAATGAGCTAACGGAGCTTACATCTGTCTGCTCTCCTGTTTCGCTCTTGCTGTGCATTTCTACCTGTTGTTCACTTTTTTCCCTGCTGATTCCGGTGATATTGCCCAGAAGAGGCGACTGCTCCATTTCCTTCTCGCTCCAGCATCTCTTTGGAGAGCAGCTCCTCACACCCACAGCAGAATGCTGGTTTTTTGATGACCATCTGCATCTGCATAGAAGATCAGCCTGATTTGGCAAGGGACTTGAATGACCCAGCGTGTTTGTCACTTAGCACTGGCTTTTCACCAGTTTGGTAGGGCATGGGTTGTTTTTCAGTCTTTCTGGGCCTGCAGGGGGAAAAGCTGGCCATCAGCATGGGTGACTATGGCAATTGCTCCCCTGTTACCCTGACCAGCCATCCCTGATGTGACCCCACGAGCCGACACCATTACACAGGCTCCTTTGCTTAAAATATTCCACTTAGAACATTTCCATACAGTGGGGAGTTGTTTTGGGTTTTTTTCTGTGAGGATGACTAAAATAGGGAGAAGGCCTAAGTAACACATCCACCAGGCTCTCAGAGCGCGACCGTGGTGGCCTGACTCACCGATGTTCACACCATCAACCCACACTTTGCCGGCACAGCCACGGAGTGCGTGGAAGCAGGGGAAAGGGCTGCATCCCCTGTTTCATCCCATGGGTTGCAGCATCCCTTCCTCCATTAACAGGGAATGACTGATGCCAGCATCGCAGCTCCTCCCTGCCTTTTCTAGTGAATTTGACCTTGTGGTAGTCCCCCTAGTATCGACGCCAATTTTTTATAACCATGCGTAAACCTAAGACGCAGCCAGGCCCCTAATTCTCATTGAATTAAATGCTCGCTGGTATGAATTTTAAAACATGCCACTCCTGTTCTATTAAAGCAAACCTTTAAGGTTCTTTAGGTTCTTCCTTCAGTAAAAATGTCTTAAAATTAATTACTGTAAAATAATTTTGGAAGGGTGGAAAAAAAAAAAGAATATTTGAATAAACGCACGGATGCTTTTTTGACCTTTCTGGATTGAAATCAGCTTCCAGAAATAGCAAAGCAGGTGTCTGGAATTCCTTTATACCTGCATATGTCAAGGGAGGCTGTTAAAATTAATGAAATAATACCAATGTAAAGGAGGGATAATGAATTTGATTAGTTTTATTACTTCCCCCAGCGTTATTGAGAGATGCCAACCTGTTTGCAAGGCGTGTTGTAAGACACTCACAGACGCATAAAGACCTCAGAAAATGTAATAGTGAATATGGGGCAAACCTAATGAGCTTCTTAAATGATTAACTACACATCCTCTTTCCCACACAGGAGACTAATTAGCGACGGCAGACGTTTTCGTGGGGTAGGCAAAATGAGGCCAGACATTGTGAGCTGAGGCATAAACCCGACCTTTCTGCTCGGCGGCTATGGGTAAGCAAGCGGTGCTTTACTCTGGCTCCTCCATCACTCGATTCCAGGCCTGTTCGAAGGTGGGAAGTGGTTACATCTATTCCTTGACACTGTATTGCAGACCCCAGCAATGGTCGCGGCGGCCAGTGCAGCATCGGTGACCGGCGAGCGGGATGCTGAGCTGCGGCAGCCCCCACTGAGTCTCTGCTGGGGGAGGTTCCTACAGCCCAGGCAGCCACTTCAGCCAGGATGGAGCTCTGTGCTACAGGCTGCACTTGAAATCTGCCTTGGTAGATAGAAAATTCTGGATGGGAGCTTTCTGAGTTGCCCAGAAGAAAAGCTCATATCCACACAAATCAATAACACTTTGTAATAACAGTATGAAACTTTGCTGCTCTTGGTGATCTGTTACCACCTGGCTGTAAGGAATCCTTCAAAAGTGAATTTATACAGAAAGTAATACAATTTTCTCCACTCAATTTGCATTTACCAAAACATTAAATTTGGTTTTGGTTAACCCCCCCCCGTATTAATCACTTAATTCTTTACAGACAGTCAAATTTTATTTATGCTCTGTGCTGAAACTGCTAAAAAAAATAGGTGGCGGTTTGCAAAAGCACAAGAAATCAATGTGTATCCTTCATTTAAACTCAGTACAGTCATTGCTACGCTTAACATACAGGGGAGAGAGGGAATGTAGCTTAGCGATGGGTGTACCTGCACCGGTTCCTAAAATGCTTTTCAGTAAGTCCAGTAAGAGGATAATACTGGTAGCCAAAAAAAAAAGCAGGTATATTTATAAACTACTGCATGAAGAAGAGGTAAATCAATTATAACGATGCACTTAGAATTGAAGGAAATTCAGGTCTACGTGCCCTTGGCTCATATATATGTATGCCTGTGTATATTATAAACATAGCATATAGATTATATTTATGTGTTATATAAATAGTATATACATTATATATGTGTGTTATATATGTATGATATACGTGGTATAACGCTAAAATAGTGAAAAGGGTAATTTCTGTAGGTCTAAGGTCCAGCTGGCTGGAAGAATGCACTAGCAACTCCATCATCTCCCAGGAGAGGGCAGTCATATACATCCACGGGCTTTAGGAGCGCTTTAGAAACCCGGAGCATACACGGGGAAACGGCACATCTAAAAAATACGAGTATTTGTTTCTGCTTTCACGGCCTTGCTGATTGCGGTGCTGCTCTCAGGCTAAAACATGACCCTGAACTTCCCGAAGCATCAGTCTGGCGTCAAAAATGCTCTCCCTAATGCCACAGCCAAAGTTTTCACTGACCTCCTGAACAAAATCTCGTTAAGCAGCTGACAGATATTAAAGCACTGTATAAAGCTCAGCATAAATACCATAGAGCAGGTGGCCAGTGGACATTTCCCCTTAGCATTGCTTCAAGTCTTGGGCTTTGGCAGAAGGGCTGAGTTGCACCTTCCCTACAGCCCAAGCACCATCCGTGCTGGTCCAAACAGCAGCTGCCTCACTGGGAATCATCTGAAAGGTGCTATTAGTCTCTTTTGTTATGCTAATGCCAGGTGGAAGCCAACACAAATATTAATTGCAAACCTGTTCAGTGGAAGTGCTTTGAGCCAAGCAGGCATGGTAATACAGCTGAGAAGCTTTGTGTTTTATTTTAATTAACTCAACAAGAAAGGCAATTGAAATGAAATGTTTTCCGTTGTGTTCTCCAGTGCTAATCAGCAGCTCATTAGCTTTAATCACACCGACATTGCTGTTCTTCTTTTCCAGTGCTGTGACAGAGGGACGGAGCAGGAGTGCGTGGTGGCATGTGCTGCAGGTGGGGTGAGCGCAGTGAGGAGGAGGGGGACAGGGGGAGGAACCCAGTCCCCACATGGAGACAACTGAGCCCTGTCACCAGATCCACCGGCACCCACCAGAAGAGCGGATCCAGCTCTTGTCCTGCCATTTTGGCAGCCCATGTTGCAGCACTGTTGGGCTGAACAGTGAATGTCCTCCAGAAGGTCGCACAGGGCAGGAAGGTGCGTCCTTGCCCTCCCTCTCCCACTTCATCCTCGCAAGGCTGTGGCAACTTCACGTGTGACACTGCATTCACAGAGATGCTCAGATCCTACTGCATGGTTGCAAAGGAATAACTCGCCTTCCGACAGGCCAGTCCCAACAAAAGGACCTGGTTCGGCTGGGTCTCCTTTCCAGCTCCCTCCAGCAGGCAGCATGCTTCAGGGTATGAGCACCTCCAGTCTGCCCAGAAGCAAATGCAGCACCTAAATCACTCCATGGTGCCAACCCTGGGAAGGCCATGGCAGCACCTGGGCTCGCTCCAGGCTCCAGCCCAGTCCAAGGGGCCTCTTTCCCTCTGTGCACCATGCAAGGGACACGCATGCCTCTCCAGCTGCAAGGCCAGCATCTCTGGGCTCACCAGAGCCAGCACCCACTGGTTTTATACATTTATAGCTTGCAGCTGCCTCCAGTTCATTATTTTCCTACATCTTCCCTTCTCGCCAGCATGTGATCAACCAGGAGAATGACGATTCTGTTAGTCCTTGCAGCTTCTGTCCTGAAATCATGGGTTTCTGTTGTCTTGTTTCTCTGTCCCCTAAGACCTCCATGTGCAATATTGATGTGTCTGTCTCCATTAGGTGTTCTTCACCACCGATTTAATAAGCCGTGCCACCTCACCATAGAGTTGTATTAGTGCCTGTGTTTTGGGAGACATTTTGGAAACATCAAGTGTCTATAAGAGTCTCAAGGTTTTGATGGTTTTCCCTCATTCTTGTGTATTGCCAATCTTGCAACACCTAATACTGATCAATTCAATGATGCTACTCATAAAAGGACTATTTCTAGGGCTGTAAATAGAAGCATGAAGCAGTATTTTGCAGTATTATGTTATATAGCAAGAGAGATGTAGGTAGTGGATAACAAGCTGTAGATAAATTACCCAAATGAATGAAATCCTTGTTTGGAAGATCCAAAAGCCAAATTAAATCCAGATGCAATCTAGAAGCAGAGCCAGACAAAAAGCCAAGGTTTTGGCTGTGGTTTTATAAAACCTCACCCAATAGATTGAGTTTGCAGAGCCATCCCACCTCTGAGATTTTATACATCTGGATCACTGCTAAGAAGAGCTAGCGGTGTCAGCTATTGCCGGATTCCAGATGAAATGGTTCAACACAGAGCAAACGCAGATGATCAGCAGGGTAAACCTTAGAGCCAGAACACCAACCACGCAATTCTACTTTTGGGCATTAAAAGGGCGCAGGGGCATGTGCAAGGTCTATAACGAAGCTGTACGTATTACCTGCTACTGGGTATTGCCCTGGTGCCCTGAGAGCTGATGGCAAAGCTCCCACAGACTTCAGAGCTGCTGGCGCAGGGGCTGCCTGGCCCCTGGATGAGCTGGAGCAGAGCCTGCAAACAGGCTGGGAACGGTCCCTGCCACCACGGCACGTGTCCCTGCTGAGGGCTGCTGGCACAGAGAAACCCTTGGACAGAGAAAAGGGGCTCGGCAGCCTCAGCTTTTACATGCTACAAAGCCCAAGGAAGGAGCGAAACCTAAATTCTTTTCTTGCTCGTAGCTTAATATCCATAACGCGATGTCTGAAAGCCTTTGGGATCCTATGGTTCACATCACTTCGCTTCTTCCCGGCACTGATGTCTGTGCATCTCCTCCCTGCTGCAAGGTGATTTGTTTTGTGATGGATTCACTACACATCGTATGAGCGTGTGTTACATCAGGCAGACCTTGCATAAAGGTTACCACTTTTTTTCTTTTTTTTGTTGTTTTGGTTTTTGTGTTATTTTCTTTTGGCTTTGGTTTTTGTTTTGTTTTCTTTTGGTTTTGGGTTTTCTTTGGTTTTTGTTGTTTGTTTGGTTGGTTGGTTTTTTTGCTTTTTGTTTTTTTTTCCCAATTGGTTAGAAAAAAATACAGCTTATCCAACATTTAGTAGGTACCTAAACTCAATTGCTTCATTGCTCCTCGCATTTTCGGAGAGCCTCTGTAACCTTTTCATAAAGTTGAAGGTAAATGACCATCATCTTATGAAAAGGATGGAGGTAAAAGACCACCAGAATTATTTATGGGGGATGCCAAGGGCTCAAGAGCTAACAACGAGCTGCAGCCGCAACCAGAACACCCGCGTTCAGGTGTGTGTGATGTATTTCGGGTTTCCTGGCCATACTGTTAGATGCCACGTAATGCTGTGGGTCAAATTCACTCCTGGCCTAAGTTCAGTGAAATCACATCACCTGCTTTTGGGTTACTGGTGCCGCACCGGGGACTAATTTGGCCCATGGTGTTTAATTTCGATCGCATTCAGTTTGAATTAGCGTTGGCGATTTCACACAGCAGGCAGGCTTTACAAACAGGAGTTTTCTCTTCACCTCCCGCTGTGCGTGTCCCAGTGCATCTCCTTCCATCTTTGAAAAATTATTCTCTTTAGTCCCATTGTATCTAAGGGAAGTATTCATCAACGGCGAGAGAAACGTGGATCAGCCCCACATCTGCTGGCCTCCCTGCTAAGGAGCGGGGTGAAGTGGAGGAGGAGTTTTGCCAAGGGGAAACAGTAGCAACGAGTGCTGTTGATGTAGATAGAAGTAAAAAGTCTGCCCTGAGGACAGCTTGTCAAACGAAGCCTCCTGTGCCATTAATTACAGTTCCAAGGTGCAGATGAAATATGTATGTGGTAGAAGGGGTTTGCTTTTTCATGTATTGTTGGAGCAATTTTTTAAAGAGACAGCATCAAGCCAAATCTTCAGCTTGTGCGTAGCAAGTTTTATTTTCTTGTTGCTCATAGACTGTTGTCATTTCATTCCCAAAACACTGATGGTAGCTCTGGTTACATCTCCAAAAGTTGACTTCTTCCTGGGGAACCTGCGGGAAGGAAGACCAACAGACTGTCTGTGGCCACATCGGCACTCACATCAGTAGCTAGAACTGCGAAAGCAATCCCAGACTCATTTTATTTGTTGGGGAATGACAATTTAAATGGAGCTCCATGTGAAATAAAAAGGCTTAACGTGAAGAATTATAATTCAGCACCAACTAGTATTTTTGTGTTTCATATCAAAAGCATAACAAGACCTTTAATGAAAACACAATGCGAGTGTACTAATTATAGAAGTTCACTGAGACCTCGGCCGGGACAGGAGCTCCAGCCATTAGCACAGTGCGAACAAGCGGCATAAAGCAGCTCCTGCCCCAGACGGCTTACAAAGGGAAACTTTGCTATCCGCAGAGGGAAACTGAGGCAGGGAGAAATTTAATCTTTCGATTGGTGTCACGGAGGCGATCCCTGGCAGGGCCAGGAACTAAACTTAGCCCGCCGAGTCCCGGCGGCAGCAGCCCTTTCCCCGGGACAGGCTGCATTCCTCCCCTGAATACCGCCGAGCAAAAAATAGCAGCGAGCGGGGGAAATGGAAAGGAGACCCAGGAGAGCTGGGGGCTCTCCAGTGAGGCCGGTGGGGACCTGGCAAAGCCATGAAATGGCCAGGGAGGAGGATTTGCAGCTGGGAAAGCTGCACCTCCCGCCTCTGAGCAGCGTGGTGGGGTGGGTGGTGGAGGCAGGAAGGTCAGGGAGGAAGGTGAAGGCAACAAAGGTGACTTCCAGAAACAGAGAGGTGTGTTTTCAGCTTCCTCCTGGAAGGGCTGAGCCCTATAGGGAGGGTTTGAGGCCGAGCACAGCCCTGCTGGGTGCAGGGAGCGGGTGGGCAGCAGGCCCTGGGCAGGCTGCCTGCGGGGAGAGCACCAGACCCACGCTGCCCAACGCTGGCTTGATGTGAATGTTTTGTTCTCCTTCTTTTTCTAGCTGCAGCGATGCCCATTTTCCCCCCAAGTTATCTATAGCATCCCCACCACACTACAGCAGCCTCCCTCCGCCGCTCCAGCAGCCCCTGCTGCGGTACTGCCTGACACCCCGGCTTTCCCTTTCGGATCCCCACCTTCATCCTACGTCCCCGTAACCCCGATCGTGTCACTGGCAGGGATTGAGGTGGCACACGTGGGCCAGCTTTGGGGCTCTGTGTGTGCTCATGTCCGGCCTCGCTATGCACACCGGCTGCCTAGTCTCTGTCTCTAGTCAGGCAGCGTTAAACTAATCCTACCTCTCCCCTTTGGCCAAGTCCTACATATTTTCTGGGAACTGCAGGAACTTCAACGCCTTTCAGACCTCACCATTGCTTGGGACTAGCCAGTGGGTTGAGGATTTATTACCTAAGGGAGTGTGGTAATAAATTTTCATGAGGAAACAGCAATAAAAAGAGGCAGAGGGGAGACCCTATCGCTCTCCGCAACTCCCTGAAAGGAGGTTGTAGCGAGGTGGGGATCAGTCTCTTCTCCCAAGTAACAAGTGATAGGACAAGAGGAAATGGCCTCAAGTTGCACCAGGGGAGGTTTAGGCTGGATATTAGGAAAAATTTCTACACTGAAAGGGTTATCAAACATTGGAATAGCTTGCCAAGGAAAGTGGTGGTATAGTCACTTGTAAAAGATGGGTAGACGTGGTGCTTAGGGAGATGGTTTAGTGGTGGGTTTTGTCAGTGTTAAGCTGATGGTTGGACTCCATGATCTGAAAGGTCCCTTCCAACCTAAACAATTCTATGATTCTATGAAAAGGAACATTAACTTGGCAAGAAAGCGGCAGGCCAAATTCTGCCTGTAGATAGGTGGATGGCAGCCTCAGTTATTTCAGTGTGAACAGTGTGTGCCTTTCCAAGGGCTCCCTTTAATCCAAGGAGCCTCCCAGAAGAAGGAGGGAGACCTTAGGAAGGGAGGATGGGCAGTGACAGGGTGGCTGGCCAGGCTGTGCCCACGGGGAGGAGTGGGGAAAGGAGCCATAACCTTTTAAAAAAGAGCAGACGGGTTTCTGAACACATGTATGCTGAAACGAAAGTACTTTGCTTTCTCTCCCGCCCCTTCCCCCACTGAAAAACTCGTCTCGAAGGAAAAAACTTCTCTCCAAATGGAAATACAATTGCCTCATTGCCCTTTGCAAAAGAAACAACTTGACATTTGACCATACGTGGAATTTCCTTAGATGTGGGCCCCGCTGCGAGACAGATTTCTCTTTGGCTTCTACTGCTTTCTAAATTAAAAGAAAAAAAAAATCAATGGTGGTTTAATTTTGAGCTCTTCAGCCTTTGGGCTTCTCTCGTCTGTTCCATGCAAGTTTAACATCTCCTCGTTAATAAGGTTTTGTAACTTTTAAGTATAATTTTGTGATAAAATGTGACTAACTATACACTGATACTGTACTTGAAGAATGGCAGGGTCCCTGATGAGTTCACATTAGCTGCTGCAGTAGTGGCCCAGGGATGGCACTTCAGCACACCTGACTCTGCTCTGCACGATGCTTTTACCTGCAGGCCCTGTTGTTTAGCTGTATCCCGGAGTTTCAGAGGCAAGCGTTCACCTGCAACGACTAATTCACGTCATTTCTGCGGATTAATAAAGCGATAGCTGAGGAACGGGTGCAGGATATGGCAGGACCACTGCCTTGGGTTTGTGCCGAAGGAGAGGGAAGGCACAGTGTGGACAAGGCATCCCTGAGAACTGCAAGAGGCAGCCCTGGGGGATGTCGAGAGGCAGCAGCAACCCTGGCTCTGCCCTGAGATGGGACCTTTTGTGTGTGTTAAACTGCATGTGAAAATGCCGGGATTTCCCGAAATGCTCCGCTCCAGTGAGGGTTCGATGCCTGGGTGCAGAAACGGCAGCAGGAGAAACCCATTCCCCACATTACCCTGGGCGAGAACTGGAGAGTGAAAAGGAAGAAGCAGCTTCACGCATCAAATTAGGAAATTGTGAGGAAGCTTATCCCTACAATTTCAAAGCATGAAACTTTTTATTTGTGCTTCCTGAATGCCTCCAGCTGCGCAGGCAGGCTGGGACGCTTGCTCCTCTATTGAAAGGAGCATTTGCTGCCCGACTATTGAGTATCTTGAGAATGGTTGTAAGATGTTTCAGTGGCAGAAGTGACCGCAGCTCACCAGAGAACAACCCTGGCCAGGTGGACACCAAGGAAGTCACAAAGGTCTGTGGCAATGCAGCCAGCGCAGGCAGGCTGGTGAGTGTACAAAGGGCTCTCCTGGACCAGCTCCATCACTTCAGTACACTGAGGCAGCGGTTTTGCTCAAGTGAAAGGGTGTCACAGACTTAAAGCCCCTTTTCCAGCACTCCTGCAGCAGCTCTTCCTAACCAAAAGCCCATCAGTGCCAGGAGCACCATCAGCCTGCGACACAAAAATATTTTTTCCATTCATTGAGACTTTTAATAAGAAAGAAAAATAAAGTTTCTCAGGTTTTTCATGATCATTGAATGGAAACACAGACTTTTATTTTCCTCTCTTCCTTTTTTTTTATAACAATAAGCAAATCAGCTTTATTGAGACTTTCCTGTTTGCGAGCAGCACTCCAATTTGACAGCCTGATTTAGGGAATTGTGTTTGCCCCTTGCCCGCTGTGGAGCAGGGACCAGGCTCCCCTGCCCAGGACTCACAGGGTGACCCTAGGAAAGTGACTTCTCCCCCTTCCAGGATTTCCTGCTCTCTGTGCTGGCAGGGGGGGACTTCGATCCCCCCGGGGCTCCGAGTGCCCATCACCCCGCACTGCCTGGCTCGGCACCGAGGTGCTGTGGTCCCCGCTGTGCCCAGGCTTCCCACCCCTGCAGCTGAGACTCTAACCACACCAAGGCGGTCTTGAATTTCTCCTTGAGGCAGCTGGAGGCACGTGTAGTGAAAAACATCAATATCCGAGAACCTAAACCAAATCCAACCGTATTTTCAATGAAAACTGCTTGGAAATACTACTTATGTGCTATGAAAGTGGTCACAAGCGAGCTTTACTTTTTCCCCAGTGACATGCCTCACCCCCATTGTGACTTACAGAGGTCACGTACGTGGTAATAATCTGCTTTATTTGCTATTCCCAAGGAGTCTTGTCCTCTTTGCAGAAATTGCCAACAAGGTCACCGCTTCCGTTAATTGTGACCGTGTTTATTGTAAAACGGAGGCGGCTCCAAACGACTAAGAATGAAAACTCCTCCCAGATCATTCCCGCTGTCAAACACCAGTGACGAATGTTTGCAAAGAAGCAAATGAAAGTGGATTGTAAAGTGCACCACGTTACAAACTTCACAGATACCCTGATGAATAATTTCCCCCGCTGTTCAGCTCTGATTCCATTAGCAATTCCTTAATTAATTCTGTCTCCAAGCACGGCAGACCTTCACTCAGCGTTGTGGAGACAGCAGTTGCTTTGGTAGAGAAGATCAGCTGGAGGATTATCAGATCTCTCTGGTGCTCTCTTTCTGCTGCTGGTCATTCCCAAAAGCAGAGTTTGCTCCTGTTCCAAGTTTGGTATGAAACCCTGATCTTTTGGTTACCTGTTATGGCTAACCTTGGCCAGTAAAAATTTTAATGTTATATTTTCAGCTTGGTGAAAGCATCTTGCTATGCTTGACATAGCACTGAGCAGGGAGAAAGCCTTGGAAATGAGAATGGAAATGAGATGTCATTTATTTGAAGGTTTGGCTGTTGTAAATATTCTGCGATGGCGATTTGCTATCTGGGCCGGGTTTTAATAAAGACTGAAGGTAGGTGAAGGTGTGGTCTCCCTCTGACCTGTTGTGGAAGGAAGACGCTTTCACTCCCTCAAAACACATTTCAGTGTTCCCAGGATGAGCCAATAATTCAGAGTGACTGACACCTCACCTTCCTTTATCACCAAACCAATATCCTTGATCACGGAGGGCTGCAATTAGTCCCCAGAGCACTGATAGTACATGACAGACGCTGTGGCTTTTGCCTTCCAAAAGGACAATACTGAGCCTACATAATTCCTCTTGGGATTTTCCAGCTCTGAAGCCTTTGTCAGCTAACCTTGGGTATACAAGCTGTCTAGGGAAGTTATTGATTCCTCTCATCTCCACCTCCCTGCCCAGTTAGGCTGATTTATAGGAATTTTGGTAGGAACCACTAAAAACCTGGCAGAGCTCATTAATTTGTGAATCTTTTCAAGACTTCCTTCATTGCGGAGACCATCTGTTTGCCTCAGTGTTATTTTTGCAGCTGTCAAATCAGGTTTGCAAAACTCTCACCTTCTCCTCAAACCCACCACTTGATACCGTAATATTTACACTCAGGGCTCGACACACTTTTTTTCCACCAGATCTGTGCAGAGCAAATGCAGCTACACTCAGCTGTGCAAGACTCAGTCTTAACCCCACTGAAATAAACAGGAATAAAAACATTAAAACCAGAAGCGGCAAGATCTGATTGAATCACATAATTTTTCCAGGCTTTTTGTGTTCACTGGGAGACTAGTCAGTAACACCTGGAACATTTGCAGAGGGAACTCACGTTAACACTAATTGCAGCTGTGCATGAGAATCTACCACTTATTGATGGGAAAACAGCTTCAGCCCCAGTGCCCTTGTACTGGGTGATTCCTGCCAGCAAAGGGCCATCTGAGTTTATCAGCAGATGTCGAAAGCTGGGCTGACACTGTCGTGCTCATCTTCTCTCCATCCTTGCGTAGAGGCATTTCACTTGAGCTCTAGGGCAGGCTCGTTTTGGTACCCTATGGGTCAGGAGACATTGCCAGCAATGACTGCGACAGCTCAGATGCCAATTTGTCTTTCGGATGTAGTTTTTTGATTTCCTACATCATAATTTCAACGGCCTTTCATAACACCTCCCCAGAGAATGTAGGCACGTATAAATTAGATGAGACTAAAATGCCACCGAGATTCAGACTATCCACTCATTTCTTCTTTAAGACAAACCCCCTTCCAAGTCTTTGATCTTCTTATTTTATTTACTGTATATCTGCACATTTGCATAAAATGTTTTCTCTGCAAGCCAGCAATTATCACTGGTAAGGTTCACATTTCTTGGAGATAGCTGGAATTTCTCCTCCATTTTCTCTTTGAATGTGCAAAATTATTTTCCCTGCCGTTGGACTGGTGTCACCTGACATAGTTAATCTTCTAATCTTCTCTCTGGTGTGACACCAGAGGACATGATGGAGACGTTTCCTTTCTCGAATACGAAGCTCAGATTCAGTTGTTACTAGTGAAAATCTTAATAAAATTTTAAAAAATACAGATTCATGCAAAATGATGATATACCTAGTTATTCTGGGGAGTTGCTATCACTTTTGCATTTGTCGTTTCCAGAGGACTGCTTTCGCTGTCAGCTGCATCTTGCCTTTTCGCTTTCCCTTCACTGGATGCACCCGCGTGAGATCCTGTCAGTGCATCAGCTTCTCTTGCGATTGCGTTATTGCTCACCCCATCCATCAAGTCAAAATGTGAGCAGAATGTGCCGGAAAACAATAACGAAATAAAACCCCAATTATTGGGACTTGCTGGGTGCTTGACTTCTAGTCCAAGCCTGGTTGCTTTCCCCAGGGGAACCTGAGGAAACTGCGGATTGCCTTGCGGAGGTTCAGGCCCATCTGGAGTCATTTCTCTGGCACATGTGCACATGGCACAGCATCCCACAGACCCTGGATTTGGCCCGCTGGTCCCATAGGTATGGCCACGACCGCACCGAGGCCGTGCCAGTGTTTCAGGAGATGCGGGGCCAGCAGTGGGGTGGGTGGTGGCTGGCCAGCGTGATCCCCTCTTGTACCTCTGCACTTTATTATAGAATCATAGAATGGTTCGGGTTGGAAGGGACCTTAAAGATCATCTAGTTCCAACCCCCCTGCCATGGGCAGGGACACCTCCCACTAGACCAGGCTGCTCAAAGCCCCATCCAGCCTGGCCTTGAACACTTCCAGGGATGGGACATCCACAACTTCCCTGTGCAACCTGTGCCAGTGTCTCAGCAGCCTCACAGTAAAGAATTTCTTCCTAATATCTCATCTAAATCTCCACTCTTTCAGTCTAAAACTGTTACCCCTCATCCTATCACTACAATTCCTGATAAAGAGTCTCTCCCCATCTTTCCTGTAGTTCCCCTTTAAGTACTGGAAGGCCGCAATAAGGTCTCCCTGGAGCCTTCTCTTCTCCAGGCTGAACAACCCCAACTCTCTCAGCCTGTCCTCACAGCAGAGGTGCTCCAGCCCTCTCATCATCTTCATGGCCCTGTTCTGGTCTTATCTGGGTACAATTCAATTAATTTTACCCCTTACACTACAGGACAGAAAGGGCCATGCTCTCCCTGCCAGCCGCAGGGCAATTCAAAGGAGGAAAAACAGTCTTTGATAACAAACCCCTAACCCTGACTCCTAGGGAAACGCAGCAGTGGGAGCAAAATACCTAAAGCAACTTCTCAATATATTCAGCTTATCTGTCTGTGCTGGCGGGAATATTTCACTCATCCAAGCATGGGGTCTGGCCCAGGACTGTCCCAGCCTGCAGGACTGTGTTTTGGGCTCCTCAGTGCTCTGAGAGAAGGTCACCCACATCCTGATGCCAGCCTGCTTATATCAGCCTGCAGTTTCTCTCCTCGCCCTCCCTATCCCTCCCCTCCCCCTGCCCAGGCTGCGAATCCTCCCGTACCCAACAGGCAGAAATCTCTTCACGCGGCAGGAAAAATCCCAAGGGAATTTGCATAAATTAGAAGGGAGAAGCGCATTTCAGCCATTCTCTATTTAAACTGCGTGGAAATCGTGCTGATGGGAGATGATATAAATGCCTGCCGAAGCGGGCAGTAAGGCGCTTGCTTCAATCATCTCACGGAAAATTGCAGATTTAATCATCAGATCTGACTCGGCTAGCTAAAGAAATCATTCTCGCTTCTCATGATTTCCCTCTGCCAGGAGAGAGAAAGGCAGAGGGAAGGGAAACAATTTGTCCGCGCTCCTATGGCAGTGATGAGCTTAGCAAAGCCCTTCCATCAGTAACGTCCACCAGGGCCCGTGATCCCACGGTGAGGAGCGCAGCTCCCTGCTTTTCCTACCAGGTTTGGAGGAGACTGGCTGCATCCGTGGCTGAGTGAGAGGTGAGCCAGCAACAGCAAAAGCCCTGGCCCAGATGGGAGCTGTCGGGAGGATCTGGCTCTTTGCACGGTCAGATGGCTGAGCCCGTCAGGTTGTGGGGAAAATTACGACACCACCACAACCATCCCCCCCCGCCCCGGCCATGGGACTCAAAATCTTAAAGACCAGATTTTCCAAGGGGTTTAGGCACTTAGGTCAGGAGCATAATGGGATGTGTAAACATCTAGGTTAGAAACTAAGTCCTGCTACATGTCTCACTCACGTAGGTGACAGTATTCAGGCACTAAGGTGTCTGTGTGCTCGGACTGTTGTAGGTGAAACCCAGGTTTCCCCAACTGTGTCATCTTTCCCCAGGCAGATCAGCTCAGCTCCAGGTTCTTAGTATCTCAAAAGCCCTTTGCACAGTCCAGACTCTGGGTTATCTGCAGGATTTGTGGCATAAACAGCAAACAAGACAGTTATATTTCTTCCTGGAAAGTTCCAGAGAGGGGCACGGCCACTCTAGCAAGGGCTTAAGTATTTCAAGATGCATCAGGGCAATGCAACTGTCTCCCACAGGAGACCAAATCAGTTTGAGCAAACCTTCTTTAGGAAATACTTCAGTGACTCCCTTCCATGAATTACATTTACCATCCCACTCCTGGTATTTGCCATGGATTTTATGCAGAGGACTATCTGTCAGTAGTAGTCCGAAGCAGATGGATTCATGACCGGTTTTCACTGTGTGTTGCATCCTTCAGGTTTCTTGGAAAGCCCAAGCAAGAGGATTTATTGACAGATATTTAGCACACTTCCCACATTCGCTTAATACCTCCTAAAATAATATGTGCTTTACTTCTCACCTTTTATTGTTTAGTTCAATGTTTGGCTTTTGCCGTGACAGACACCAGGCTTATTCATAAATTCCCCAAACTTTCTCCTTTCAGACTTAAATTTTCCAGGCTTGGCCTTTCTCCATGAGCAAGCATGGCTCTCTTCAGGCTGAGAAACAGGGGAAGTTAAAAGAAATGCTCAGTTTTACTCAGAAAAAAAGAAAAAAAAGTGTTATAACCTCTCAAAAACTATAACTAAAGTATCCAGGGATCAAAGTTAATTTTTAAATTGGAGCAGTCCTCGTCAAAGGGAGATGTTTGTGATTATCATTGTAAGAATTAGGTTTGATTTGTCCAACTTTTGACCCCGTGGATAACTTCATGCTTTAGTGTTTCACTGAAGAGCTCTCTCAAGGCCAAATCCTAATAATGGCTCTGGCAGACAAGCTATTGCCAACTTTGCTGCAGTAGTTTAAGACGCATTTATCCTCCACCCTCAATCTTCTGCGCTGGCTTCTCTGTCCCTCTTCCAGAAGATGTTGACCCCTTGACTTGGCCAAGGACGATGTGACGGTGCTGACTGAGGCATAGATTTCTTAAATAGCTCTTGAAGATGAGTTAGAACTAAGACACCAGGCTGTGATTTGGCGTGCCTTCACTGCAGGCACTTGTCCAGCTCTGCTGGAGGGCTCTAACCTTCAGCAGAAGAGCACCGGCACACAGCTGTGAGAGGTAACTTCAAAATCGTCTGCAGCTGTTTGCCCCATGAATACAAGTAAGAACGGTGAGCCCTTGATCCTGCAAATACTTACGCATCTGTTTAACTTTATAACTGCGAGTAGTTCCAGGAACTTCAGCGGGGCTTGAAGTTAAATTGGCACGTAAATGCTTGCAGCACCGGGAGCCTGCGTTTGCACAGGGTTGAGCTAAGAAAGCTTCGGTTCACACATGTTGGAGCAATATGTTTCTGCAGTGAAATAGCACTGGAAGAAAAGTCCTCCGGTCTGATTTAGGCCTTCTTCCCTTCCCAGAGGTGTAGTGAGATTAAAAGCAGACATCTCCACATCTTCCCTATCTTCTAGAATAGCTAGAGACCACGCCTCGAGACTGTGGGTGGTAGTGGGATGGAGGGCGTGAGCACAGTGCCCTGCGCTTCTTCTCCTTGTACAGCCGCTTTGATGAAGAGCACGGCCTGAGCTCTGTTTGTCCCCAGAGCCACCACCCAGGTGAGCCTTACACCAGTGAATATCCCCATGCTGCTGCACAAGCAGACCTAGAGACAGCCACTGACAAAGGCTGTCCCTGCCACAGTGATGCCAACAGATATTCGTGCCGGCAGACCCCAGCAGCCCTGGGACACCCCCAGCCCCGCTCATCCGACCCCGTGCCGGTGACTTGAAGGATGGCTTCAGGAACATGTAACTCTCTACATCTGCAGCTATTTTAGCTTCTTAGTCACTGGCCTGACATCTTGAATCAAATCCACGACTAGCTACGCTGCTGGGTAACCAGCAGGGTATTAAAAGGCTTCTCTTCAGAGAGCAAGCAGGTAGCACCAGCAGAGTCAGCCTTGGGGTCCTTAGGCTGAAGTGCCTAAGTAAAACCAGACTGAATTTTTCACTGGGTTCCTGGTATACTTCATGTAAACGAAGGCTTTTTTCAAGACATTTTGAAAAAAGGTGTCCCTGGGGCTCCGGCAGCTCGTTTTCCCAAAGGGCCGTGTTGGGCCACAGGGTCTAGAAGCACTTCCCAGAGCCCCGCAGTGGAGCCTCCCTCTCCTCCCAGCCCTCGCACCAGCTCCAGGTCCAAAACCCGGACATTTGTGAAGGGCTCAGACACTAAAGATCTGTGTCAGATAAAGCCCAGACTGTCCCTGACTGTTCCTGGGAGAAAAAGGGGCAGCAAACCAACCCCCCCGCGTGCTGAGGGCACCCACCATGTCCCGCACACCTCCCTGCCCAGCCTACCATGGCACAAATGCTGCCAGAGCCTTCCCTTGCACTTCGTTAAGGTGCCTAACGAACACACGAGTGTACAGGGGTACTGTCTACTGACTAGACCGGTCTGGAAAGCTCATACCAAGCAAATCCCACATAAACATTTCCAAGGATTAAAAAAATAAGTGGTAGGAGCAGCCACAAAATGCTTCACTAAAGCAGCGTTAAAAAGGCGTATTCTAAGCAAGTAAAAGTCATGAAGTTACAGAGAAATCTGCACTCACAGTAATATTATATACCATGAAACAGCCTTTCGTAACAGTGTCACAGAAACTATTTCTCAGATATTGTAGTATAAACAGAAGAGCTGGTTTTCTTCTCTTTCCCCCTTAAATAGATACATCCTGGCTCCTGCCCTCTCTTCAGCAGCGAGTATTTCTGCTCGGACACTTATTTAACCTGCAGACGGAGAAGGCACAGAGCAAGATGTCAGAGCGTGTCCCCCAGCCCACCACCTGCCCCCCATTGCCCCCCGCCCCCCCCCGACCCAGGGCAGCAGGAGCACCCCAGCAGCGCAGCTCCCACCACCAACCCCACCGCACGGCAATTAGCCCAGTTCTCCAGCGCGGATTTGCAGCTTAGCTCTTAAAAGCCGTTTCATAAATATTCGATGGCCTTTCCGACAGGGTAATGTGCCTCTGTGACATTAAAGAGGAAACTCTGCGAAGGGGAGGGATGACAACAAATTTATCCACCAATAGCACACTCTTTTGGCACAAAAGCACATTCTTATCTTTACATCCCATAATGAGAAGGCAGGGACGGGACTGTTGCTACAGCTCCCTGGGTGGGTAGATGTACAGTGTAAGAGCAGGGTGGCTGTAAATTGTTAGATATTTCCCCCCCCACCCCCCCACCCCGTGCTTTTGCAAGCAGAAGGACCCGTGTTTGCCTTCCCGCTGTGGTTTTCCTTAAGCCCCCCGGTGAGGAGGACTTCTCGCACGATGTCAGACTGCGAGGGACTGCCTGTGGGTAAGAGCCAGATTTATATTTACCCCGCTGTCCTGCCGGCTAGTTCACATTCTCAGATTGCAAAGTCACACGCGAAGCTGCTTGCTTTCGAAGGGAGCCGGAGCCGCCGCAGGGAGAGGAGAAACTCCCTGCGTGTGCTGCGGATCCTGGTGCGGTTCCTCGCGAGTCCGTGGTGGAGGGCTGGCGCGGGTGGTAACGCCTGGATTTTCTCTAAAGGCACCAGGGGCTGGATAGGAGGAAGGGTTCGGTAATTCAGGCAGATGGTCTGAAGCATCTGTGGCCAGAGAGGTGATGGTATCGATGTGCATCCTCTTGAGCTCACGAAGGAGAGTTTCTGGGGATGGGTCCTCCAGGACCCGGCGCGCTGTGTACGTGTCCTGCTCATGCCTTGATAAACCTTCCCAGACGGTAACGGACGCAGCAAGGGCAGATAAATGTAATGCGGAAGGTTTGTTTGCTGAAAGGAAATAGAAATGTACTTTATTTTCAAAGTAAGTGCCTCACATGTTTTGCCTATATCTGGAAAGGGGTCCTTTGCTAGCGCTTATGGCTGTATATGTCAAACTTCACCGAGCAGGAGAGCACGCCAGCAAGAAGCATGTTGCTCAGCTGTTTTTTTTTAACTTCTATAGGAACCGTAAACACTCACTAGATTGTCTGCACAAAAGGAAACTCTTGTCAAAATGTTAGAGTAATTCCCTGCCAAGGCATTTTACTAATAAAGAGATGGACCGTTGAAAACACCTTTTTTTTTTCTTTTTTCCTTTCGTCATGGCAAGCATTTATCTTTTCACATATGTGTATATACATATATATACATACACATATTGTGTAGCACTCCTGTTTCACCGGCCTACAAAGGCCATGTGTCAGCGGTGAGGATCTGAGCTAAAAAGTGGGGCTGGAGAAGGAGAAAGCTGCTGCTGCAGTGCCTTTTTTTTTTTTCCCCCTCCTCTATCTGCTTCCATTTTACAAAAACAACCCCAAGCCCAAAAACGCACACTCAAAACCAGAGTGGAAAAACATAAATTATGTATATGGTGCAGAGCAAACTGCACTATGCGCAATCCCCTGTGCCATTGCTGTCCTTGTCTAAAGAGAGGAGAGACGAAGAGGAATATTCCCTGCTTCCCTTCCCAAAGGGCTGCTCTGATCACCAGCAAAGCTCCCCTTTTTCAGGCTTTGGTTCGAAGGGCCCGACCTCAGTTTGCTTGTTAAGCACTCTGAGTTGAGGGTGGGATATTTCAGGGTGACAGTGGCAGTATTTAGCTGGCATCTGATATGAATGGTGAAACTGATATTGAGTGTGCATGGCATGTTGTGTGCAGGAGTTACTGATATCTCAATTACCTTCGCTGCTGAGAGGACCTAGGAGGTTGCCTCCAGAAAAGCGTCCGGAGATGCGTGATTTGAGGGAAGGAAGCAGTTTGTTACGGGCAGGGATGAAAAGTAAAGATAAAGTGATGTGTAGATGTGGCCGTGGATGGGAAATGTGCCAGCACACGCAGAGGAAAGGGTCGTTTCTCTCTGTTCCCCTCAATAATCCTCCCGTGTCCCCCAGCCGGAGCTGGCCCTGCTTCCAGCCCAGCTCCCGGGCAGGAGGGCTCTCCCTGCCTCCCCTGGCTCTGCCCCACACCGGCCACAAACAACCCCTCCAGCCACTGCTTCACATATGTGTGGATGTGTGCCTGCACGTACACATATATAAATACACTCAAAGCCAGTGCTGGAGATAGAAATCGTGGGACTCCTGCGCAGTTATTAAGCAATTTTAGTGAACTGGTTGCTGGCAGCTTGCTCTTCGCGCCAAGGTGTTTGGAAATCAAATAATTCTCTTTGCAGTTATTGCTCTTTTAGTACCTAGTTCAGACTTTAAAACTTAAGCAGGAAAAACTCCATGCACAGGGTTGCAAAACATCTGCATCAAACTTTCTAAAATGATCATTAGTGTCCACCAGAGCAGAAGTGCCCCTTTGATGAGTCCAATGAGGACAGTAAGGCTGGCATCGCCTTTTTAAAATCCTTTGTTTTGAATGTGGCCGGATACTAAAGCTGCAAAAAGTTGTTGCGGTGACAGGTATCATTAGCACCGCAATGTGGCTAGAAGCCAGGGCCCTGCTTAGAACCCAAACCCTGCAGACGTCTGCATGCGGCCGTCCATACGCACGCACGCAGCTATAAATAAGTTTAGCCAAAGCACAATAGTAGCGTCAAGCGCATGTATTGCTTCACCAACCTTTTTTTGCAAACCACCTCCTGAACAACCTGGAGGACTGCAGTTTGTAGTTCCAGCAAATTAATGCCAGGATTTTTAGCCTGCTTTCAGCCTACGCAGGAATGTAGCAAGAACAGCTGCGTAATTGTTTGCTCGGACAAGCAACTCGGAGGGAACGGCTGAATACCATCTTTGAATTAAATAGCTGCGTATGAATGGGTTGATATACCAATAATTTTTCATCAAGAAGCTTTATTCAGTGAAGGGTATCCTGCTTCTACGCTGGAAACGGTTATGCAATTTTTCAGGATGAAAGCATTGTGTGTTTTTAAATGTCTGTTTTATGTCCAGCGCCAGTGTGGCTGCTCCCTTTTGCTGGCGTGGAATGGAAAATTAAACATGTGATGCAAACAAAGTTTTATTTTGTTGTTTGAATGTAGCACAGACGACATTAAAAAAAGGATCCAAGATGTCAGGCTGCAGATTAAATGTAAGTGAGTGGACAGTCATTTTGGACTGAATTCATACCAAAAAAGGCACTTGAAAGCGTCGCTATCAAAATCATCTGTTAGTGAACGGAATTCTAAAATTTACACTATTAATTTCCTGTTGTAACACGGGGAGATTGAGAAGAAAGAAAGAGCAGTCACTTCAGGACAAATGCACTACTATTTCTTTCTCATTAGCAATTATTGATGTACCGATGCTGTCCATTAGCGCCAGCTACATAGATTTCCTGTCATTCCTACATGCAGATAAAAGGAAAGCACATCAATTATTTAAGTGCTTCCTCTTGTGTGTATTATTTTTCTGTTGTAAGCAGATGCAGTTCGGTCTCCCTACGACTGGACAGCTTTTCATGCACCCAGCATTTTGACTAGGAATATATGAGTCACGATGCTTCTGGTTCTTAACACAATCCTTTTGACTTCAGAAAAACCTCTGAAGTCACGCAAAGGTTCTTAAAGTGCCTGTTTCCTTATTTTCTTATTGCTTATCTCAGCCACAGACTGACTTTGAACAGCACGGGTGACTTTTTGTGGATAACATCACTGCGGCAATCATACAAGGTGTTCAGCCATAATAAATGAAGATTATATTGCTGAAGAGGGAGTAGCTATTCAGACGCTGGGAATCTCATAAGTACATATTTTCTCTGTTATTTACTACAACAGGGCTAAGAAGGGAAGAAACAGAATTGATGTAGCTTGTTCTGCAGCAGGCGGCAAGCGAATCTAACTGAATTTCCTTAAAATTCCTCCCAAACTTTTATTGGCCTCATTTCAATTGAGGAGGAAACAAGACCTTTCATCTGAAATACGTTCCTGACTCTTTAGCTAAATACTTCCTTTCAAAGCTAAAATTACACATTTCAAACATGTCTTTAAGACAGACTGGAGCCAATTTGCTTAAATTGGTGTTTTCCGAATCAGGATACCCCAGAAACCTACAGGAATTTAGATTTCCTGAAATGCAACACAAATTCTGCACTGTCATGGGGAGCCTGCTTAGCTCAGCCAGGGAGGCTGACAGGGAGCGAGACCTCCATCTCCCACGCTGGGCTGGCTCTAAACAGCTGCTGGGAATAAAATACGGCAAAAATACATTTTTGTAACAAAAAATCATTGGAAATGACTCAGCACATGCACGAGCAGAACTCCTGTCAAATAAAATTGCCCCACTCGCACGTACTTAGAATAGGACTATGCTTTAAATTAACCCTTTATCAGACCTTCGTGGCCAGCAGGACGAGGGAGGTGATTCTGCCCCTCTGCTCCCCTCTGGTGAGACCCCTCCTGGAGTGCTGTGTCCAGCTGTGGAGTCCCCAACATAAGAAGGACACGGACCTGTTGGAGTGGGTCCAGAGGAGGGCCTCAAAATGATGAGAGGGTTGGAGCACCTCTGCTGTGAGGACAGGCTGAGAGAGTTGGGGTTGTTCAGCCTGGAGAACAGAAGGCTCCAGGGAGACCTTATTGCAGCCTTCCAGTACCTGAAGAGGGCCTACAGGAAAGATGGGGACAGACTTTTTAGCAGGCCCTGTTGCGATAGGACAAGGGGTAACAGCTTTAAACTGAAAGAAGGCAGATTTAGACTAGATAGAAGGAAGAAACTTTCTACACTGAGGGTGGTGAAACACTGGCCCAGGTTGCCCAGAGAGGTGGGAGATGCCCCATCCCTGGAAACATTCCAGGTCAGGTTGGACGGGGCTCTGAGCAACCTGCTCTAGCTGAAGATGTCCCTGCTCATTGCAGGGGAGTTAGACTGGATGTCCTTTAAAGGTCCTTTCCAATCCAAACTATTCTGTGATTCTATTCTATTTGGTAAATAACGTCTAGATTCTTGCAGATAAATCTGTGGCCCCCTGAGGGCTGGAGGACCAGTTCTGCTTTGCAGTCTAAACCTTAGATAAAAGGTCTTGACTCAGACATTGATGTTGCCATGTGAGTGGTCCCACTGAACACTACTGTTTGCAGGGGGAGACCCTAAGGAAAAGGGAACGTGTTGAAATCACGTGGCAGAATTGCTGGACAGACTGCCTTTAGTGCTCTGGGGTAAGCAGGGAAGTGGCAAGGTTTTTTTCAGCATAGCAACCCAGCTATCTGCTGGAGGTTAGAAAGGCAATGGCATGTCTTAAGCACCTCAAGAGAGCAGTCTGCAGGATGAACAACAGCTCCCGAGCCCACTAAACCCACCAGCAATGGTTTGCACACTCAGAGCTCCCCAGGAATATCCCCTGGCCGGGGGAAGGTGAGGTGGGGTGCTGGGGCTCCCACACCTGCAGACCTAACTTTGCACACTGAAGCATGAGCAATCTTGCAGGCAGTGCCCTTAGAGACAAGAAAACCTCACATATAAATCTTTCAGCTTTGGGAAAGAAAGGGGTGAATCCCCAATGAGGAGAGACTGTGAATGGGTATCGCTACAGCACCGTCACTGAAGCGGTGCAGCCGCACTCAGGTCTCTGGAGCTAGGTGCCACTGTGGAATGCCTGAAGCCTGTCTAGGGACTTCATCCGAAGGTCTACAAGTCCAGCCTTGCTCTTGGCTAACTTGCTACGTTCCACAGCCAAGTCATTTAAAGATGCTCTGCAGCTGCAATGGACATGGCTGAGACAAACATTTTAAAGAGAGAAGGTAAAAATGTCTGACGATCAGTGTAAATCCTCAAGAAAGAAGCATTTCCAAATGCCAGCATTTACCCCATTTAGTAGGTTGTTCTTTTGCTTCAGCCACGGATCGATCCAGGCTCACTGGGGAAGACATCATCTCTCTGCACGCGACTTTCCGTAGCAGCGCATCCTGTCCATGAAGCTGTGTCATCTGGTTTGGCTGAAAGCCCAGGGGATTTCCTGCAGCCTGCGTGGCTCCCTCCTGCTCTCCCCTCTTTTCCCAGGAGCTCTTTGCCATGCTCACCCAGGCTGGAAGCCCGTCCTCTGCTCCTCGGGCGTGAGGGAATGGGGAGAAAATCCTCACTGGCTTCTGCCCTTTCCCTCCAGGCTCCCTGGCTTCTCAAGATCTATACAGAATCATAGAATCATTTGGGTTGGAAAAGACCTTTAAGATCATTGAGTCCAACCACTAACCTAGCAATGCCAAGTCCAGCACTGAGCCATGTCCCTGAGCACCATATCTACCCATCTTTTAAATACCTCTAGGCATTGTAACTCAGCCACTTCCCTGGGCACCCTTTTCCAATGCTTGACAACCCTTTCAGTGAAGAAATTTTTCCTAATATCCATCCTAAACCTTCCCTGGTGCAACTTGAGGCCATTTCCTCTTGTTCTATTGCCTATTACTTGGGAGAAGAGACAGACCTCCACCTCTCTACACCCTTTCAGGTGTAGAGAGCGATAAGGTCTCCCCTCAGCCTCCTTTTCTCCAGGATCAACACCCCCAGCTCCCTCAGCCGCTCCTCATAAGACTTGTGCTCCAGACCCCTCACCAGCTTCGTTGCCCTTCTCCAGACATGCTCCAGCACCTCAATGTCTTTCTTGTAGTGAGAGGCCCAAAACTGAACACAGCATTCGAGGTGGGGCCTCACCAGTGCTGAGGACGGGGGGACGATCACCATCACAGTAGTATTAAGCACTAATAGCTAATTTTTGCACAGCAATGAGAACTCTATGTTATTTAACAGGGTTTGTAACTAATGAACAACTCACAGAAACTCTGTAGTCTCGTCTCATCCACCCTGGGGGAAAAAGTGCTTTTCCGTTTGGGAAACATCTGAGGCCTCCCAAATCCACGCAGCTTCAGTGCTGGGAAAGGGAGAGAGCTGGAGGGCTTGGAGCAACTCTGCATTTGCACTTGTGTAAAATGCCACAGATGGCAAAGCTGGTTCTTTGTCATCAGAAGCAAAGAGGAAAGAAGCTGCTCCCTCTTGCAGCCAAGCTTGTTCTCAACAGGAGTTTATCCCAGCTCAGCCAAATGTAGCGTACCCGTACACAGCATCATAGAACCATAGAATGGTTTAGGTTAAAAGGGACCTTAAAGATTATCCAGTTCCAAGCCCCCTGCCATGGGCAGGGACACCTCCCACTAGATCAGGTTGCTCAAAGCCCCATCCAGCCTGGCCCTGAACACTTCCAGGGATGGGGCATTCACAGCTTCCCTGGGCAACCTGTTCCAGTGTAGTACAACCCCCATCTGCTACTCATAAAGTTATTTCTTAAAACTAGGTTCAAAGTTTGCAACCTCTGGAAATAAGAAAAATACAAACTCTGCTGTCAATTACCCTTTTCACCTCCGACGCTTTGCTTAGGAGTAAGCCCAGCCGGCCGCTCCTCTGCTGGCTGCAGCAGCATGGCAGGGGACAACGCGTGATTTGGGTGGGCTAGGCTTGGTGCCGTTGAGTGATGTGTGTCCTGTGAGAGTCCACAGGCTTCATTTTGGGGATTTACTGCAGGCAGCGTGGGAGCAACAGGACATGGGTGTCCTGTCCCTGGGGCTCGGTGGTAGTTAGGTGGGAGCTGACTGTGTTCCTGGAGTGTCCTGAGCAAAGGTACAGGATTGGGCTCCATTTTCAGCCTCTGCATTTGAGGTGTAGCAGGTGAGGTGTCCTTCTGTGGACCGGGCTAAATACTTGGCTGGCAGGCAGGGGCTGCGCCTGTGCCCTGCCTTTCTAGAGGAAAATGTGTGTGTGTGTGCTACTGGGGCTCCAAGTTGGGAATATTTGAGCTAGCAGAGACATTAACACCCTTTTTTCAGAAATCTAAGTTTGCAGAAATGTGCTGAAATCATACCTGGGGGTATAAGAGATGATATATTTTCTTTTTTTTTTTCCCTTTTCTTTTTTTTTTTTCTTTTTGACGGGGAGTGTTGAAGCAGAGGGCTTTCAGGCGGTCGTTAGAGGCATTTGAAGTTGGCACAAAAGTTTGCAGGTGGGATATTGGTTAAGGGTCTAGTTAAGGAAATGCAGAAGATGCTACATAGTTCCCAAGTGCTCCTCCTCCCTCCAGGAGGATTTTGCTGTAGAAATCTCTAGAAATCTGTAGAAATCTGATCTGTAGAAATACTTGAAAACTCTAGTTTGTCCCAAGGGCGCTTGCGCGGGCTCTACAGCACATTTCTGAACAGTCTTATTGCATGATGTTTACAGTACCTTAAGGCATGCAAAAAACAACTGATGTGTTTTTTTTCTCCTCCTCTCCTCCATGCCTCACAACATCTGCAGCATCTCCAACATAGTCTGTGTTAAGCCATCGGCATTTAGAAGCCATAATTGCATTTAACATTTACTTCTTGCTGTCTGGAGCCCTCTCTTGCTACAGACCTGTTTTACAGGCAGTAATTTGGAGGGTGGGGCACCCTTCCCTTATTTTGCCATTCAGACTCCAAACTAAATGCCCAGTTTGCCCTCCCGCTAACCTGGTGAGTGCCCAGTCTCTCACTGACCTGCTTCTCTCTCCCTGTCATTTCTTTCCCTGCTGTCTGTGATCAGCTCCCTCACCACGCACTAATGGTTTCCACAGCTAAATTCGTAGCATTTAGGATTCCCTTAGATCTCAAACCTCTAAATTTCACCTAAAAGACTGGCAAGATCCCCCAGATGCTTTCTTCCTTGTGGGATAGGGACTGTGGGGCAGACAAATGGGCTCCTGAAAAAGGCCAACCACTGGGCATGGACCTGTTGATAGTGCCCAGGATCAGTTCCCCAAAGGAGTCCTGGGTTTCATGGAGCAGCTGGAGTCACCGTTGAGCCAGCGTGGCACGTGGGGGCTGGTCAGAGCTGTGCTTTGGTTCTGCACACAGTCTGTCAATCACAGAAATTGTTTTTGGAGGAAAAGCCTGTCTCTGGAAGCCCTTGATCTGATGACTCTGAACTGGGCTCAGTAAATTGGCTGTGATCCTCAAGGAGTCACAACAAATTCCAAGAAGATTTAGGAACATCCAATGTTGTCTCCATCGCAGATAACAGCGAGCGTTTTCAGAGAGGTGCCAATGGCTCGTTCATCTCAGACAGCTCCTCCCCACCGCCCGGGCAGGAACGCCCCAGCACCCCATCACCGCTCTCAGCACCGTTTGCGTGGCTCGTGTTTCCATCACCTCAGTGCTCCTTGGGAGAGCAAAGGCTTTTACCCCCACCAGCTAGTGTGAGGGCATGAAATGAGGAGTTTTGGAGAGTTATTTGAAAGGTTTAGGTCCAAAATCCCCTCACCAATCCATAGGCACTTCTTGCCAAACTTGGCATTTCGTGTGCTTTTCACCTATTTTGTAGATAAATATACTTACTGTCTGCCTACACAGCATGCATGCACGCTTGTCCTTTGTGATGTGCTCTTTGTGGAGCTGCAGGATATGCTATGGCTTTGCCAGTACACCTCAATGACACAGCGCATCCAGAACACTTCCCAGTGACTAATAAAACTACTGTGAAACTGGTAAAATCCTTGCTGTGCAGTGGGATACAGCAACCAGCAGTGGGAGAGGAGATCCAGGGCTGTTGGCTGGGGCGTGTTTGTGTGAGTACCAGCTCTTTAAGTTTACTCTGATGGGCATTGTCACTCCTGCTTCTCCCCAGAAGCTCTGATGAGAGAATGACCCTGCACTTCAGCAGCTCCATGTGTCGTAAAATGTGTTAAACCCCAGCAGGCAGCCAGCTACCCTGGCAAGGGGTCTCCAGCCTGAAGCCAGGGTTGGGTCAAAACTCCTGTAGCAAGACAACTTGCCTAAAGAGGCCTTGCTGATGCAATGGAGAAGTAAAAGCACACAAAAACACCTGTGTGCAACATCTGAACACCTAAGTGTTTTCCACAGCTACTCAAAAATCTACACAGGTGGCGGCAAACTGAGGGTCTCAGGTTGTGCTTGATTGTATCAGAGGGATTAAGAAGGACCTAACTTCATTTTAAACTTGTAATTGGTGTATCTCGGATGGAAGAGCTTTAGGAGCCTGATCCAGACCCCTTGGAGTCAAGAGGAGGGTTTCCATTCACTCCAATGAACTTGGATCATGACTCCTAAAATCTCAGAAATACCTTTATCCACCTGACCCATAGGTGCAGACTGCGGCTGGGTCAGCCCGGTTCTTCTTCTTCAGACAGACAGCCTGAGCCCTGTGCTGTGTGGCCGGTGAGGTTTGCTGGGTGAGCCCTCACTAGCAAGCACTCTCGTGGTGCGTGGGAAGCACTGTGCATTAGTCATACTTCATCCCAGCACGATTGCTCAGAGAAACGTATTTATATTTGTACCTAATTAAAACTCAGTGAATGTTTCGTATTTCCCCTGCTGAAACGTTGCTAGATATGACTTAGCAATAAGTCACAGCCATGTGTGTGGTATTATTCAGAGTTTGTATATGAGGGACCGAGGCACATTGAGATTAAGCCAAAACCAGTTCCCACCAATATGGGTGTCTAATCGGAGATGCTGAGGAGCTCTTCTTTCAGAGCACCAGCACAGCACTGTATTTCGTATGTTCAAGCTTTGTTGGCAGCTGTGAGCCTTGGGCATGTCTGTAAATCAGATCCATGGTCTCTGGTCCAGTACAAAGGGATGAGGAATGTGCCATCAGTGACCGTTTGTGAAAAGCTTGGTTTCCACAGTTGCTCTGTGGACCAACTCTTCTCCCTTTGAGAGCTGCTTTGCAGCTGAGGCATAGGTGTAGTCCAGGTCCTGGTAATACTTTCCAAGCTGACTTGTCCTGAAATCATCCTTGATCTTCCTGGAATTGCGTTCTTTACCATGTTCAATATCTCCAACAGGTGAAGCTGAATGTTATGATAAAGAGCTTATTGGAAACACATGTCATAAAATACAAAATCTCTGAAACCTCATAACTAGACCTCTAGCAATAAGTATACTTGTTATAATAATAACAACTTGATACTCTACCAATTGTTTGGAGATACTCTGCAGCATCGACACCCTCGCACACGAGCACCTCTGATACAGGCAGCTCTTGTCCCTGGGACACTAAATCTGTCATTTTCTACAGCTGGACACTAAATTTGTCATTTTCTACAGATCTTCTACCCCAGACCAGAGGCTACCCTAGGTTCATCCTGTCACTACAGTTAGCTGTCCTTCTCACACCCATCTGACTTAGGCATGAGATTGCAACCCGTTTGTGCTGCAGGCATATGGACCGCATGTGGTTGCCGTTGAGAAGGAAACTATTCTTTTCTGCATCTATCATAAATTCCAAATGGTATATTCAGGCATGACTGTTTGAAAACAGACAGCACATTGATGAAATGGAAGCAATTTCTCTGGGAAATTTCACCTAAACTGTTTGATATGTCTTAGTGTTGCCAACTCTTTGATGTTTATCATGACCCTCATAAGATTTAATATTTTTTTTCTAAAGCCAGGTTTCTCGGGTCATGAGTTTCTGGGGGTTGTCAAAATGTCTATGCACTGTCTGTTTTCACCCAGTCAGCAACATATGGGGAGTCTTATGTCACTGGAGAGTGAAGATTTTTTTTCAAAGATGTTTTGGTCAGATATTTAAACATCTAAGGCATAGGGAGAAGCATCATGTGGGAAAGTGCGAGAGAACGTGCAGTGACTGGAACAGATACAGCAGGCTGAGACACACAGTACTCACATGTGTAGGCTGGAGAATAATATTTCTCTAACAAAAACTGCCTTTTTAAACACCAACCACATTTTTGTGTGTTTTTATTTTGAGTCACTTAATGAAAAAATTGGAAAACTCCAGGGAACGCATTCAATCTGCTCGCAGTTTTTCACAGGAGGAGTGTTTGTTTTCTCAGCAAGCTCCTCTCCTACAATTGTTTGGTTTCTTCAGATCTTTGGGGAGCCTCCATGCACACAAAGTAGCTAAAGAGCATTTTTGCAGTCCTTTACTACTCCCTGCCTACTCTGGTGTTCCTATAAAGTGGGGGGAGTAAGGAAACAGGTCTTCACTGTTCTCCCACTACCCTGGAAGGAGATGTCCACTGAAAAGTGTCCAGATGGCACATTTTTGTTGAGGCATGATGAGTCTCCCCTCCCTACTGCAGGAGCCTCACTGCTCAGATCAATCCAAACATAACCCACCCACATGAGGCTTCAGCACGGTTTTGGGCCCTGGGGATACAGAAGGACCATCAGACCCTGAGCATGATCATCTCCCTGCTTCATGCTGCCATTTGGACCTCAGCAGGATGGAGACAGTTCCCGGAGCAGCACGTGTGCTCCGGTGCCATGTCCCTTGCTTCTGAGGTCAGGTGTCCCTGCAGGGGAGAGGAATCAGAGGAGCACCCCAAGGTGCACGAGAAAACTCGCTACTCCATGGCTTGAGACACCATGGTAGCCAGGTGTAGCCAGGAGCCAAACATCTCCGTTCTGTCCAAGGGGGAGATACAGGCTTAGAAAATACTCAGTTTTCCTACATCGCTTTTGCATTCTCCTGCAGAAACGTGCCTCAAAGCTGAGTGCACATTTAGCAGTTGCTTCCTTTTCCTAATGAAGTTCAGCAGCTGGGTTATCCTAGATAATGGTGCCAAATCTCTAAAGATTTCCTTGTTCCGAGGCAATTGCTCAATTGACAATCTATCTGCCTCGTTAATTAAGCTGCCTTCAAGGAGAGAGGAGAACTGGAAGCAACTGGACAACTTAATGAGCTGACGTGAAGGGCAAGACAAGGAGCGTGAGTCCATGCAGAGCCCACACAAACAGCTGTGTCTTTGCCACCCGGAGCGCCTGCCTTCTCAGGAAAGAATGCGAAAGGAGTTGTTTGGAGTGAGGAGCCAGCACAGGGAGATCAAACTTACTTTCCACTACTCGATGCACGGCCTTGCCACAGGCCAGCCTGTTCACTAGTCGGCTGCCTGGAGAACACCAAGGAGTGAACAAAGCTGGGCAGGAATCCTCTGGTACAGGTTCTCCAGGTTTGGTCTTGTTCCTCTGTGACAAATCACTCATTAATTACTAGCAATAAGTCCCAGACCTCTCCTCTCAACAGTTAATAGCATCTGATGGGCCTGCGGAGATCCTTAAGTGCCCAGATTTCTGTGTGCTGATCAGGTATCAGACATCTATAAAAGGGGCAAAAAATTAGTAGGAAGCCTAATTCTTCACTGAGCTCGGTTTATGGTCATGGATAGTCCTAGGTTTCTGCCCAGAGCTGGAGGTTAACTCTAGTTCAGTAAAAGGTTATTAGATTCTTATTTATGCTTCTATTATTTCCCAAAAGCCACTTAGCAGAACTGAGTTATCTTCCTTGTCTAAATTCTCTGGCTGCTGCTGCTGCTTGGCTGCCTTCTCTGTATTTCCAAGGCTTTTCCGCTAAATTTAGACAAGGAGGAGAGATTTGTCCTCTGCACCTTCATTTTGTGGGTTACCCGTTGACTGCTGTGGGCACAATGTGATCTAAAAAACCCATTTACTGCACAGTCAAGTGGGCTGGGGCTAGGAAGATGGATTTCTTCTTGCTCCTTAGTGTGAAGGGCATGTGCCCTGTGCTCTGAAGGACGCTGCTGCAGGTGTCCAAAGACTTAGGGCCACCCCTTCCTTTCTTATATAGTGTCGTTTCAGTCGGGACGGGCAAACGACAAGACTTTCCTTGAAGAGTTAAGTTAAGCTCTCTCTTTATTACAAACTTGGCTTTCTTATATATCTAATCTTTTGTTCACGCTGTGTTCACGCGTTCTTTCTACGCTTTCAATTGGTTAGGTTACATAGCACACACGCTCATAGCTACAATACGACTGGTTATTGAAATCCTGTTTGCATCGCTCAAAATCTGGCTTTCTCACAGCCTAACTCTCCTTGTTCTCTGAAGCGATCTTCTTCCTCCTCCTTTTTGTTACATTGTCCTTATATGACGCAACTTGTGGCCTTCTTATGGATACACTGCTCTATCTCTTCTGTCAAGGGGTCTACGGGCCCGCCATATCCCCCAACAATACAGTACCTTAGGCAAGTACTTCTAAAAAAGCACCTCTCTTCAACTGCATTTGTGGTTCTCAAGAGATGCTAAATAAGTGGTGTCCCTGCCGCAGTGCGGTGCTCCCCGGAGACACCCGTCTGAGATCTCTCCGGCCCTTCCTTTCTCCTTGCAGTCCTACCCATCTGCTGCTGCCTTCCTCGCTCTGCCCAGCAGCAAGTCCTGTGAAAACACCTTGGTTTTATCCAGAAGTGGAATAGAAATCATCAAAATATCAATAATAAGAATTTATGGGACTAAAGTTTTTGCATGTGAACACTGGTGAAGTAAAAAGTAGTTTTCTGCTTGGTGTGAAGATTAGGAGAAATTTCTTTGTGCTTATTAGAGGAATGCATCTTCTACTCTTTTCACGTCTTAAATCAAGGCGGGTTTCTCCAATTCTTATGCAATAAAGGTGGAATTTTACCAAGTATCTGGTAATCACCCAAACCACAATAGTGAAATACGAGCCACTTCCTCATGTCCCTGAACTCTCAGAAGGGAATTACAGCCTTTAGCAGGGTTCATTTGAGGTATACTACTTAAGGTAATAGGGCTGGACAATCTCATTAAGATTTATTTCTACCCCATTTAAACATGGGTTCAAAAGTACAGCCGGAGCTGTACTGGCTTTATCTTTGGCTTACGGAAGAGATTGGAAAAAGAAGTAAACAGAAAACACAATCGCTCAATCTGCTGGGCCACGAGACTGCAGCATATAACGAACACAGACTTGCGCCCAGCTGGCTTCAAGGCTGAGGGAATCAGAACAAACTTTTGTCCTTATTATATTGCACAGGCTTGTTTTTTTGTTTTTCTCCCACCAAATTTAAGAGGTATTGCATCATTCTGGGAGGGAGGGGGTTACACAAAATTACCTCTGCTCTTCCCTAGTGGTAGTTCATCATGCTCACTGGACTTGTTCCAGACCCGAATTTGTCCATACTCAGCTGGGAAATGCATGATTTAGGAAAAATACATTTTCAAACATCTCGGCTTGTGTTGCAGATTCCCTAAGTAGCCTGAGATGTTTACAAAGCTTCCAGCGCGTCAAGCTTGTCCTCCCCCAGATAATGATATGTGGCGACAGTAATCCTTCTATCACACTCTTAAGTGCTTGTTCCTGCTTCTGTTGAAGTCACCCAGATTGTGGGTTATTCGGAAGCATTTATTTTCTCTCCTTCTTCAGTATAAAAGAAGCAGAGGATCTTTCCACCTGGGAGAAGAGAATTTGCTAGATAGAGAATGCAGAACGCCACTAAATTTTCTGCAGTGTCTTTGCGGTTAAGCGGGAATAGATACACTCGGATGCTTCAAATGCTAGAGAGAGGCTGCACCTCCCAGAAGAGACTCGTGGTGATCGTGGCCTGAAGCCCAGGGGATTTTAAGATCAGACACCCTGTAATCCACAGACCAAGTGCAGGCTGCCAGCGTGGTCCAGCTCCTCTTCCATCAGGCAGCAGCGGGGACATCCTAGGGCTTGCCCCCATGGGGAGGTGGGCTGCAGGGTTCCAGGGCCAGCACCAAGGCGGACTCCAGCAGGCAGATGATGTGAACAGCAGAGGACATGACCTCAAGCACGTCCTTGGCGTTGCTTCCACGTGGCAACATACCCGAGCCCTTCAGTCTGTGAATGGAGTTTCTTGTTTGGGCAAGACCTGGTGCACTCTCATCCTTCTCAGATTTGGACCATCCTTTGTGGTTTACCAAGACCCAGGGCAAATGGGTACATCCAGAAGCCCCTGGAGATACCAAGGCGGGCAGATGCATTTGGCCCCTTCCCACAGTTTCTGTGAGAGGCTCGGCTGGGAAGTAGATCCAGCATCGCTATTCTCCAACTATGATTTCCTTGGCACTTGTTCAGTGCATAAAAGTGCACAATCAACCCTGCCGTGTAGGACAGGACTAAGATCTGCATGTTTGGAAGAGAACTAAGGGATTGAATAGAAAGAAAAATGGAGTCGACAGTTCTAAGGACCCATCACCATAGTATCAAACCACTATTTACAAAACTTCTTTGTGAAGAAGTTTCCACAGGCTCTTTCCTTCAGTTTCGGTTAAACTCAACATAGTCACTGCTCTGGATTTAAACTCTGCTCTGAAAGGCCTGTAATCTAAACATGGAAACTTTTAAGTCATGCGCTAAAACAAGAAAATGAAGCTGTACAGTGTGATTTGGTGCCGTGTGAGGACCCCCAGGCTGGTCCTGGTGGAGCTGCAATGGCCCCATTTCATAGAGCAGCACCCAGGGAAAAACCTCCTGCAAGCCCCAGAGCTGCCATCCTTAGGGGGAAGCTCTCCTGCAAGCTCCAGAGCTGTCATGCTGGGGGAGAAAACCATCACGCAAGCCCCAGAGCTGACATGCTGGAGGGAAAACCTCCTGCAAGCCCCAGAGCTGCCGTCCTTGGGGGGAAACTCTCCTGCAAGCCCCAGAGCTGCTGTCCTTGGATGAAAACCCTCTTGTCATCCCCAGAGCTGTCATGCAAGGGGAGAAAACCATCATGCAAACCCCAGAGTTGCCAAGCTGGGGGGAAACCCTCCTGCCAGCCCCGGAGCTGTCACGCTGGGGGAGAAAACCATCGTGCAAGCCCCAGAGCATCCATCCCTGGGGGGAAACCCTCCTGCCAGCCCCAGAGCTGTCATGCTGGGGGAGAAAACCACCATACAAGCCCCAGAGCTGCCGTCCTTGGGGGGAAACCTCTTGCAAGCCCCAGAGCTGCTGTGCTTGGATGAAAACCCACCTGCCATCCCCAGAGCTGCCATGCTGGGGGAGTAAACCATCATGCAAGCCCCAGAGTTGCCATCCTTGGGGGAAATCCTTGTGCAAGCCTCAGCACTACCATCTGAGGAGCCCAAGGCTGGGCCAAAGCTAACAAGAGCTGCCCAACAGCCTGGCAAGCCAGGGCATGATGTGGCCCCATTTCATCTCCTCCCTCTGATGGTGTAGGTGTGCTCCGGCCTGAAAGCAGCAGAATAAAGCCCCATCTGTTTTCGGTGGCTGAGGTGTGTGAAATACAGTTCAGACCCTGGCACAAAGGGGGAAAAAATTAATTGGGTATTCAAACTTCATTCTTGTTTAATCTGGAATTATTAAGGACATTTATATTTTTAAACACAATGTTTAACCTGACAGCGTTCCATTAAAATGCTTTATATAAGCTCATTAGAAGGTTCTGTGCTCTATCATATTTATTGCAATTAGCAAATATTAGTGGATCAACCAAACGGCAAGATATTTTTTCTGTCCTGCTCCTCTTTTGTTCCTCCATCTCCTGCCTGTCTTAACCTAAGCATAGCCTAGATTAGATCCTTTCACACATCAGGCTTTCTGTCTGACAAGTCCTAAAGAAGGAGAAATAAAAAAAAAGGAAAAGGAATAGAAAATTAACCATTAGGAGCCTCTGAGAAATCAAAAGAGCCTCTTAGATTAAGCCCCTCACCAGAGTCAAGGCTAGCAGCAGTGCCAGTGGCATTAGTGGCACTAAGTCACTTAATTCTGATATGATTCAGAATCATTTGTAGCTATCGGCTTATTCAGAGTAAATCCTCTTCCTCCCAGGTCTTTTGTTTGCCATCTCTTGACAAGCTACATTGCATATAAATGAACTTGTGAGATACATGAAGGAGGGAGATATTTTCATTTGTACTGAAGTTTCATGCATGCAAAGGCTACTGTAGAAATACCAGTAATGAATAATATTAATAGTTAATGAATCCAATCCTTACTTTGGTTTTGTTTGGGCCTTTTTGAGCCCTCACTCTGCTAGAAAATATGTGAAATGGAAGGGAGGTATCCCTGAGTAAGGACAGAGCCCCATTTTTAGAGATACTTAGACCTGCACAGGGTGGCCCAGCTGGCCCGTGTCCCAACCTGGATCTCACAGGATGGCTGGAATTTAGCCTCTGAGGTCTTTCATGGTTCTTGAGTGAATCACAGGCTGCTAAACCACTCCAGGCTCACAGAGAGCTTGGGTTCCTAGGAAGGAGCAAAGGTTTAGGTTACCTGAGTCTCAAATCCTGTTGTGAGCGCTGGAGCTCCAACAACAGAAGTGTCAGCTAAGACTTTTCAACCCAACTTGTCACTTCTGTGTGTACCCACCAATGCCCAAGTGCTGACATTGCTGAGCAGATAAGCACCGATGCTTATCCTACAGCTTCCTGAGAGGATGCAAATCCTCTAACAGAGGGCATCCTCACTAACCCAGGTGGGATGCTGTGACCAGATGGTGTGGAGAAGCATTTAGGAAGTGGCGTAGAAAATGGTACAAGACCCTCCAGGACAGACCTGAAACTTTTCCCTAGCGGTGCCGTGTGGCTGCGCAGGGGAAAGACTGCCGGTCCTCTGCCAAGCTCCAGCCCTACTTGGCTTCTTGGTTGTGCTGGGCGTTAATGCTCCTTCTGCCCTGCCTGCTAGCCTGCACTGTTTGAGGACAGCTGGAAAAAAGTCCAACTTTTACGAGGCTGTTAGAGTTGTTTTTTTTTTCTTTTTCTGGAAACAAAGGTGCCCAGGAAGCTCACTTATTCACTAAAAATTATATAAAAATGCATCCAATCATTATCTTCTTTATTTGCAAAGAGCTTACTGCAGAAGTGCCAGACATGTGGAGCAGCAATCAGAAAAAACGATTTTTCATTTACTGTAAACATCAAAACTGTCACATGAGGTTCAGAGATCAGAGTTTAGGGAGTTCATTTTGGGGAGTTGGGCAATAAAGGCCCCTGTTTAAAGGAGACCCATTCTCCAGCTATTAATAATCCAGATTTAGGGGCCCAATTCACAGTTGTTTTCTAGCTCTCTTCTTTTCTATTGGAGTGCTTGGGTCTCTGTTTCTTCTCCCAGCTGATGCCCCTTTCTCCTAATGCCCTCCTGTGGGACAGCCTGCTACTCCGCCACTTGGAAACCAGTCCCAGCGTGTCTCTTGCAGGAGATGTACTCCAAGTGCTCACCACTGAATAAGCATGAACCCCCGAAGGCCATTAAATAGCCCTATGTGTCATTGCTACAAGCAGAAATTATCCGTTGCAAGATCCCTGGAGGTAGTTTACAGTCCCATCTGGAAATAGTCACTCTGAGTCTGTCTCATTCTTTGTTAAATCTTTTCATTGGTTTGAGGGAGTTCATCTTGGACTTACTGTTAAGACTGACCTTAGGTTCCTAAAATCTCAAGATCTCATCTATTATTTTGCTTTTAAATCGTTTGATCCAAACATCACCAACTGAAAAATCTATCTTTGTCCTGTTGTGTCTTGCAAAAATGTAATCTCTATGGCGTGTACTGGTTGAACTGAAAAATATCATTGGTACCTACTTCCATTGCCTTTCCCGGAATGGATTTAGGACACAGACTAGAGATTAATGCTTTGCCTGGTAGTGAGGAGCATTGAGAGTGGGACCAAGTCAGGGTCAGGTTACACAAAAAGAGAAACGCTAGCTGCAAATCCACTACTTCGCAGAAGAGAGCAGAATATCTCATTAATTTATCACTATTCCAAACTGGTCCATCGTAAAGGAAGCCAGCTACAGGACTACAAACTACAGTCTGTATTCCAGTTAACGTTAGAAAATTTGAAAAGGAGGATAAATACCATCTATAACCTCCATTGCCAAAGAAAATGTAAGCGGTATTATTTTCAGCTGCTTACTCATTCAGAGGGAGCCACAGCACACGAGTCTTGCTGGGCTTTTTGGCTGCTGGGAGACAGCAGCTTTCCTTTTTGAGTGCAGAACTGTGCATGCCTGGCTCTTGAGGAAAAACAGGGATAAATTACAAGTTTGTGGATGTCGCCTTGCTAACGTGATGTGTGTAGTCTAAGCATGTGCAGTATGGATCAGGAAAGTGCACTTGGAAGGGAAAGTGTTTGGGGGCTTGGGGAAACTTTCACAAATGGGAAGACAAATATGCTGGTGTCTCTTGTGCTCCAATAAGGACATGTAGAATTATGTGCAGACTGGCTAAAGAAATCACTGCCTTCGTCAGTGGTAATGACATTTCATAACAAAGAGAGATTGTGTCTACAGAGAAAAATAAGAAAGGTGACTGCCAAATAATATCAGTGAATGTATGAAGAAAATAATATTTTGTTACCAAAAAAAATAATAAAAAAAGACATTAAAATCTGGTTACATGACTTGTCTAAACTGAGGAGATTAAATATTGGGTAACTAAGTATTACTACCCAAAGGATTTATTTATTATTCCCCACTTATCCTACTACAACTTAAATACCTCACAAAATGACCATCTATATTTTATTAGTTAGCAGTGACTCTCCACACCAAAAGATAAAAGATATCAAACATGAGATCCCATTAGAAGAAATAAAGAAAGATAGAAGAAAAAAAGAAGGAAAGAGACATTGATCATGGCATGCCACATCTGTTCCCTCTGGAGGCGGCATTCATGGGCACACCAAGTAGCGAGTGGTGGTTTCAATCCCAGGAAAGGCCTGGCTCAGCCGTGCCCAGCTGGAGGGATGCTCTGGAGGAAAAGCAGGTTTTGGCTCTTCTGTATTTGGGACTCAGGTCGGTAACATCCATATACACTCGTTGCTCTGCTCCCTCAGCTAAACCACCTCTGATTCGCCTGTCCTTCGCATGGGGGCAGGCATAAAGAAGCCCATAGTGCAACTGAAGAAGCATCTTGTTCCTTCATTCTTCCTAAGGGTTGTTAGTGATGGGTGGAGCTTGCTTACAAAAAACATCGTTCCAGAAATATGGTGATATTGTAACAGGTAATAAAAAATCTCACAGCCCCAAACAGAGCCCATTTCAGGTTCAAAATGCCTATCAATAAGCTCAGTTATACATTCATAAAGTCACTTGCACTATAAGGATGTCACCAAAGGGCCCAATTTCATTTTCTCCCAATCCACAACAATTTATAGGACTGTGATTTAAATCCTGGCCATCACCCCAAGAGTGTATGTTTGGGGGATGGGGAGTTAAATCACAGGACGCCTTCTTTCTCTCACAGAATTAGCTGTACCTCGAGAAGCCATTCGGCACAATTATTTATTACTTGCATAAATCAGAGGAATGCAAAGAGGTCAGCCACTGAAGTTTAATGGCATATTCCTGTTTCTGTGATTGTTACAGTGTTTCTAACCTGAGAAAGGGATGATTCCTTGGTTTTGTTTGTTGGGGTTTTTTTGTGTGTTTGGTTTTGGGTTTTTTTGTCAGGCTATATGCTCCCGGGGAAATAATAGACAGTGATTTATTTATGAAATTCCTAGAGCGGGAGGAAGTCGTGCTTGGGTCTTGCTGCCATGGAGGGAGATAAATAGACTGTCCTAATATATTTAGCCAAGGAAGATATAACCCATAGGAAAACAGACTCAGCAAGACTGGAGAGACATATACAAGCTGGCACAGGAGATACTGAGCTAGAGAACAGACTGTTTAGATAGAGGCACTTATGGGTACTCCCCACCAACAAATGAATCATCGAGGGCATAACTGGCTATTTTTAGCAGCAGTGCCTACAATTCTTTTGCCTTTTACCTCGAGAAAACTGCGAAGCACTGCATAGGAGCCACTAAAAATCCATACGGAGCAATGCTGGGCTTCCTTGTATGGATGTGCAATGCTCATCTCGGCTTGGCTGTGCACCAGCAGGGCCCGCAGACATATATATATGTATATGTAGGGGTGGGTGTGTGTGTCCATGTGGAAGTAGTTCATTCTCCCGACATAGGTCCTCATGTGATGGGTAGAACAAGGGTGCTCAGGCACCCTTTGTGCTGCCACCCCCTGCTCTCATGCTTCCCTTCAGCCCCCCTGCAGGGATCAGGGAGATCGATCGCGTCTTCTGATATCTTAATTGTTGCTCTGGGCAAAATCCTTTGACTTCAGCTCTGGGGATCATGATTTAATCCAATAATTTAGCCCAATAATGGAAACCAGGCGGTAACAAAATGTTTGTTTTTATCATTATATTCACCATTTGGAAGTAACGGGCTGCAAAACCCTTATGATTTGTGGCAGGGCATTCCATTAACGCATCTTTAAAAAAAAAGCAAAGATGTCTCCATTGACAGCACTAAACATTTTTCTCTATTACTTTGATGGCTATTCACTTTGAATGGAAAGTGCTTTTCCGCACTGTTGAAGCAAAGCTAGTACACAACCTCCGAGCCTGCAGAAACACTGCGATGCTACACGACGGAATGCTTAAAGGGTGCGCATCTGCTCTTTGGCACGGGCTGCCCAGATTCAGAGCCCATACGGCTCGCTGCCTGGATCACCCGCAAATCAGGGCAAAACATGCCCCTGTGGCATCGAGAGTGAACGGAGCTATTTCATCTGCCTTCTGGGTTTGCAGGATTACTGGGTGGATTTTACATTCAATTCCTTGTCTGAAATCGGTGGTAAAATTGACGCAGGTCTAAGCTTGTTTCATAAGGGTTGATTGGGCGGCAGGAGCGGTGTGTACTCCTCTGGCGGTGGGGGCTATGGATGCTGTAAATTGAGAGGCTGATGTTCAAATCCAGCAGATCAGCATAAAGCCCTCAGGATATTATTCTTGCTGCAATTACAAGTAACAGCTATCAGGAAAAGAAAGGGTAGGAGACTGCCACGTAGTGAATAGAAATGTTTCTCTTCAGACATTTGTATGAATACTGCGGACAAGGATAAATAGCTGCTACTGTAAAGCTCTCGGTGACAAATTCATCCCCATCTGTGTCTCTAGCAGTCCTCTAACTTTTCCTTATGGGAGGCAGTGGTGGGTCATCAGTGTGGTCATTTTAAGCTTTTTTTTTAAAAAAACAAACCTGATTTAAGAGTCTCCTTGTGTGACCTTTGCTTATATTCATAAGTGTTTCTCACACAAACAGCCCTAGTGATGCTGATGCTAGTAGGTAGGTGGTAGAGGCGATTTCCCTGTGACTGTCAGAGACTGGAGACGAGGAACAAAAGCTCCTTTCTGAGAGCTGCCCATCCATCTCGGATGCTCTGACTCACTTCACCTCGTGTGGGACTGACTGCTTAGAAAAAACAACACTGCCATCTTTTTACCACGTTTATAGGATCACAGCCTTAGGATACACAAAGCATTACTCACTTCAGCTGATTCCATTAATGCTGAAGACACAGGCTTGTACTTACTCTCTAGGAGCTGTAGAAAAGGCTTCTGTGTGAGAGGATTATGGCTACAGTTCAGATGCTCAACATTTCCTGGTAGAAATATTTCAGGGTGAAGCAATAGCATCATTAAGAGCTTGCAATGCATCAGCACCTGCTTTATTTCTTCTGTTAGAGTCACCCTAATTTACTTGTGTGTGTGTAAGGCTGTGAAAAGACTTAAACCCAATCGTTGCTGTTCTGGATTTTTATGAAACTAGTTACTTGGGAAATAGAGAAAAAAAATCTTAGGCTCAGTTGTACAGCATAAGCTGTCAATGCAAAATGGCAATGCAGTACCATGGCAATGCAAGTGGAAAGCTGAACAGATTTCTGGTTGCCAACATGTGCCTATCTGAGCACGCTTGTATGCAAACACAAATTCAGTCTGGCATAAATTATATCAACCGTGCTCTCTTGCATCAAAATATTTTCCCAGTGCTGTGTGTTTCCAAATATATCTAATTTATGCATTCCTAAGTACGTAATATGTGTTGCTCACAGCTGGGGCAGGTGGATCAGCTCTCCTGTTTAAATCAGAGATGATCTTGGATATTTCAACAGACAGAAAAAGCACTTCACCAGGTGGTGCCAGGTGTGAAAAACAAGCAGTTTGACAAGTCCACACAAGGCATCCAACAGAAGCCCTTCAAATTACAAATTCTTTTCTTGTAGGAGGTGTACTCTCCCTTTCCAGCGACCTTGCCATCCTAAGCGGGTTCTTATGACATCACCTTAATGCTGTGGCTTAAAAACAGCTTAATTAATTTAGTGTCTATGCATTGCTGTCTGCTGCCATTGTAACCTTCACATAAACAAAAAGAAGAAAAGGCACCCAGCTGCCTCTCATGCAGAGCCCTCTGAGTCCCGGACATAACCCACCAGCTGCTCCGGGGGCATCACTGAGGAACATGAAGTCCATCCCTGAGGAACCATCCCAGGCAGACCACAGTGGAGCACCAGAGTTCTGTGCAGGTCACTCCTTTCTTCCATTACTTAATTCCACATTGCCGTGGACATAAGGATTACCATGCATTTCATAACAGCTGGGATTTTAACTCCATCTACAAAGCAATTAATTTTCCTTAAGTGTGACGGTGGCTCGATGTTAAGTAGTAAGTAGAGAGCGTTACTGCAATGATGTTTTCTGTGGTCTGGATATGAAACTGTTGGTAGCGTCTGTTTTGTCTGATTTGTTTGATTTTAAATACCTTACTACAGCAAGAAAAATCCTTCTGACTCAGTGCTGAGCTCTGAAGACCTCATAGAGTTGTTTCTTTTTAAGTATTACCTGTTCATGGTGGGTGCTTTAGTGTGAGTTTAGAACAGAAAATAGCTTTCCTTTTCCTTCAGTGCAGTCTGGAAAGTAAACAGGTGGCAGTAAAAAAAGGACTACACATCTAAAGCAAGCTGTAATGCCATTAATCATTTAAATTACATTAATGAGAAAGGATTTGTTACTTACTAGTTTGAGATTATACATAACTGTACCTTCAGTCTCCAAGGAAAAAAACAAGCAATCAAAACAACTGATTTTAAATATATTTAGTTTTCTTAAGTAGTAGACTTGTAGATCTTTTTATGTTACTCATTAGCTAACAAAAGTAATCCCCATCTTGAGACCTGGCCAAGAAAATCCGGGATTGGAATTCATGTGGAGTCTAATCTATGTAGATTAACTAGCTGTATAGTCTTTTTCCCCTGCATTGTACAGCTTGGCAGCGCACCCCAAAACCAGATTAAAAAGAGAAGAATGTGTTGCATTTCTCCCCAGCCCCAGGAGTACCATCTCTCCCGTAGCAGGGTGCGGGGAGTGCAGTTTGCAGATGGCGGTGCCCTTGTGGGCTGCAGGTGTCAGCCTGGGGGTTGCTGTTGGGGATTGCTGTACGCCCCCAACGCGAACAGCCCTTCCTCCCCAGCCCTCCATCCCACAAAGCTGCCCAAGTCCGGCAATTAGCATCACAGCACCCAATGGCTTTATCTGAATTGTGCGTGTGTCAATCCTGGGCTCTGCACAGCGAGAGCAGGCTCAAGAACCCTTCCGACAGCCCCATGGCTGTATTCCATAGCTTGTGACTCATTAACGGTGAGCAGCTGAGACAGCCCGGGTAGAAAGATGCTTTTGGAGCCGGCTGCTTTGTTCAGAGTAATGCTTGCTTTTGTGGAATAGGCTCGTGGACACGGATGATGGAGGAGATCCATTGAGGAGCCAAGGCACTTCATCCCGGCACAAGGCAGGCGTAGGGCTGTGTCAGACATCCAGGAGCTATTGAAAGACAGAAGTCCAGTGAGATCTCTGAAGCTATCTGAAACTATCCGCTGGGAGGTTGAATGCCAGGGTTTGGGGAAGAGCAGATATTTTTTCTTTCAAACAAAAATCTTTGGGAAGATCCTAGGTCATGTATTGTCTGCAGTCTATAATAGATTGAATGCGGAATCCATCCTCATTCATTCTCAAAATCCATCCTCATGGGTTCTTCTTTGTTCAAAATAAAGAGATAAGATAGGTAGATGTGGATAAATGCTGCTACTTTTAATCATACCATTGGAGTTCACATTGCCCAGCAGGTGCAGGAAGGGTATGCCCAGAGTGCCGGGGACTCGGGGGAGGCGGGGACGGTGGCTTTTGGTGGGTACCATGAAGTTGTGCAGGGAATAATCATGCTGGGTTGCCTCCTGCACGTGTTCTGGCATTGACACTGAACCACGCATGCGCCCGGGTACTTCTCCGGCTTTTACTGCGTGCTGATCTTCTCCCTCCGGCCATGACATCCTCAAGATGTTTTTCCATCTCCTTTAATCAGATTAACCAGCTGCTCATGCTCTCAGGACACTCTGTGGGATGTACGTCAGACCTTGGTCTGTCTCGCCTTCGTATTTAACCCCTTGACAGCTGTGCGGTCGGGGCAAAGGGGACTGTGTCCGGCTTGCCTTGCCGGGGCACCTATATTCTGTTGTCTGGGAGAGGGACCCTTTTAGTCCCCTTGGACATGCCATGCTGCACCTGTGTTCCCTCTGAAACAGGGCTCAAGGTGGTACTTTTCCCAGGGAGATGGCACCTGTAGCATCTGCTGCAGACTGGTATCGTCTTCCAAAACATTTTAAGGGGTGCTTGCTGGTAGAAATGAGTTTTTTATGTTCTTCGGGGTGTCGCTGAGCACTGTGGGATGGCAGCAAGTGATTGAGTTGGTAGCTCTGAAGAGGGCAAGCTGCCACCACAGCTGAAGCTCTCGCTTCTCAGCAAGGACATGGCGAGGAGTTAATTTGCTGCTAATTTGGTGTAAATATGAAGTAAAATGGATATGTGAAAATGACTGTGAAGATTTCACGTAATTACATGGAGTCTGTTCTCTTACTCCGAGTGTAAGATGACATATCTCTGGTGATGAAAGCCAACTTTTTCGCTTGTGTCCACAATCCATACATAGCACTAAATGTGTATGCAAGCCAATGAATAAATGTTTCCATTATTGTGTTTGCAGTCTGGAAAAAAGAACCCAGTAAACCTCTGAATAGCATCAAATATATCCAAACTAGAACATAAAAGGTTCTTCCATAAATACATGCATTTTGAGATGCTCGTTACTCTGTTCTTAAAACAGAACCTGTGCTAATTGCTAACAAAATCAGGAGTCACTGTACCAATCAGATGATCAGAAAACAGTTAATAGAGTGTTTACAGGACAAAGTCTGGGCTTCGCTGTGCTCCACAGCGCCTTGAAGCAGATGCCATCACTACTTTTCTTACAGTTATTCTCCAAGATCTTTCAGCTTTACTGCAGCTGGACTTGTGAAGCAGTAATTACTATGAATATGCATCTATCACCCTTCATAAATTATTTCTGACACACGTGTTTTAAGTAGGGCAACAAAGAAATATGAACTAGACAGGTTGTAATTGTTTGTGGGGAGTTATTTTTTATGAAACGACTGGGATTTGAATGTCAGGTATTTTTACTGTGGTGTTCATTAGAGCACTAAAGGATTGATTTTTCCTCCTGAACACTAAATGCCACTTTTAATATAAGTTTATTTGCATGGAGCTAATATCTGTGATGCTGTGTTGGTTGCTATATGGTTTCTACAACAAACGTTAGCTGCAGAAGATGAGATAAGGTACCTGCACCCAGTTCCTACCTTGGTCGTGCCTGAGCTGAAAGCAGGAACTGGTTTCCATTTACTGCACTTGTTTTGCATAGCTTTTGCACAGTTTGACATTTACTGTCTGGTGTTACATAGCCTTGCGCTTGCAATGCTGTGCTGCAGGTGTACTTGCGCATTAGAAAGGCTGGATAAATGGTGACATGGTCATTACCCATCTCCCCTATCACTAATGACAAAGCTGGTCTGGTTTTTAAAAGGAAAACTAGTATTAAGCGAGCTAGTCTACTGAAACACTATAGTCAGAATTTTCTTTTTGCCTAGAAATTATAATGTTCAATATAATAGCAATTTATGAAAAAAAGTATATTTTCATTGCTTTTTCTTCTAATAATCACTGAATATGGCTGTCAGAAACAAACAGTGAGACAGAAGCATTTTCATTTTACAGTCTGAAAGGCCTTCTGGAAACATAAGCTTGTGTTGAGGCATTTTTCAGAATATTTCCTTAGATCCATCTGTCAAAGGAAGACATTAAAGTGGACGTTCTTTTATCTTTTTACATATTATGGGCCTACTTTGACAGCTTTTCCTTAAGCACATTTCCTGTTGTTTTCATTGCCCTTCTAAAATATAGATGATACTATGTAGGAACACTCCCTGGTACATTTATTTACTATTTTCGGATGATGAAATTTCCACATTGCAATTTCTAGGCTTATGAGCATCGGCATTTAGAAGTACCTACTACTCCGAACTGCTGACATAGGATCGTCACTGACTCAGAAACGTGTCCATCCCAGCCATCTTCTATACTCAACTCACCCTGCCAGAATTCAAGTTTCTTTCATATTCTGATTAGGTGCTTACTCCATGTCTTTTTTTAGCATCCTTTGTTCGTAGATGGACTTGAGAGTGTGTCATTACATTCCTCAAAAGTGCCCGGTGAACTGGGGTGGGAAAGAAGCCGGAAAGCCCTGTCCCGCAAAGCCTTGCTTCCCTACCGCAGTACAAGGGAGCATCATGACGTCCTCCCTCCTGAATGGAGCCGTACTCTCAGCCTGAGCATGTCACCTTATTTGAACTCCTACATTATATAAAACGAGGAAAGAGGTTTTAATTTGTCCAAAAACATCCTCATGAAAGGAGTTTTAAGTCATTTCACCGATTATGAAATCTTAGCCATGAAACTCTTATTCTGGCAGAACTATTGATGGGAAGATCCCTATTACAGCTAGAATATTTTCTCTCCTAATAACTATGAAAACCTCGCTACATATTATAGCATTTTGAATGAGGGCTTCTATGCAGCAGGGTTTTAATGATCTCACTGTTGCCAAGTTTTGCTTTCAAAATCCCAGTGGAACATTTTTACCAGGCCTATTAGGTAATGCACACAATTTTGGGGCACAAATTCACTATCTCCTATTGAATGTCCTCACACTAGTCCTTGCCAATGACACAGATGTTCTTTTTCCATAAATTCTGTCAACCATGGTCTGGAAGCCATAGTTTTCATCGTTCTGTTCATCTCTGCTTTGTATGAATTTGTTATAGCTGGTCATTACCCTTTAACAAAAAACTTTCTGTCTAATTTAACTTCTCTTTAAAATAAAATTTCTGAGGCAAATGGAAGAAAGATCATCTTCTGCTGTGGGACAGTTTTGTAAGCATCAGGAACATCTTCAATATTTAAAACGGGAAATTTCATATTGTCCCAACCAATGAATAAGGAAATGTTTTTTTGCAAATCTCAGAACATGTCAGTTATACAGATTTTGCAATACTTCCTTCTCATAGACTTATTTCTAATGGGATAGTTCACATTTTGCCAGGCCAAAAGTGGAAGTTTTGAAATTTATGAATCGTCCAAGTGCTACTTTCCATACGACATTAACCACTTCGCGTTTTCCAAAGATTTGAAGATCCCAGGGCCATAATAAATACATCTGATTCCATTTGATTTTTTGCCTTAAGAAAAGACTTAAACCTAATCAGTGACTGAAACCTGGGCCGAAGCTTCAATCCTCAAATAAATGATTGCAGTAGAGTGCCTTAGTTGGGGTGGGAGCCCGAGGGCACATCGGGGCTGTTGTCACTATTTGAGGCTCCTGCTGTGAATCCTCTGCCAAAGAATGGCCAGTTAATCTGTTTTAGTGGATCCTTTGGTCATTCCTTTTCTATTGCCTTTCTTTGCATATTGTTTAAGAAACAGTCCTGTGCTATCCAGAAGATTAATGACATCACCTAATTGGTTTTGCTATCCTTAGAGATGATGGGCCAAATTAATCCCTGTTAGAGCTCCATTAATCTTTATGGATTTACACCCAAGATTAATTTGTCCCCATGATACTAATCACTTGCTGTGTGGTCTGTGGAAAATCACTTAACTTTGCATGTTGGTTTTCCATCCCAGCTGGAAAATGGGGGCAATAACTCTGAGTTCAGTGGAGGCAAATACAGCAAACACCCCTCAGGCTGGTTAAAATGGAAGACACTTTTTAATAAAATGAGCTTTTTATTTCTGAGTATTAGTTTCAGTTTGCACTTGTTTTCCCTCTTCTCAGTTCTTCTTGGATAATTCTTCTTGGATAGAAGTATTTCCCTATGGGGGTATGGACGTGCCTGGTATTTATACCCGTTAACGTCTTGGCACTGTAGAGCTTGATGGGAATTTATGTGCTGATTATCCCAGGCCCGGGGTGTCACACTGTAGGTTTTACACAAGTCACATGTGCACACCCAGAGGCAGAATTTGGCCTTTCCCATTTCTGCTTAGTTTAGGCCAATTTCTACAGCTGTTGCCCAGCGAGAATCTCGCTGAAGATAGCAGGAATTTTGCTTAAGTAAGGATTACGGGATTAATCCCTCTATCTCCACTCATGTTTATTTTGGCAGTCATTTAGACCGGAGACCGCCAGAGCCCCCTAGCTCAGGTTCTCTCTGTCCTGCTCACAGATACGCATCTAAATGCGCCTCTCATGGATTAAAGTAGCAATTGCATTTACCAAGAGGCTTCTATATTTGCAGAAAAATGTTCTGGTAATGCCACCAATTAGATAAAACTGGGACTTCACGCGGATAATAGAAAAGAATCTGCTGATAAGGATTGCAGCAATTTATTTTAGCTGGGACCCATGCTAGAGGTGAATAACAAGCAATCCATCAGTTAGTTGACGAAAAGTACACTTGAGTTTTACAACCCATTATTTTTAATAACCCCAGGCATTATTACTCAACCAGAAAATATGTATGTTGAAATCTGTTCTCCTCCATTTATGCATATGTAATGTCTTCAATTGCCTATATTAGCAAATATATGTATAATAAAGAAGTTAAAGGATCAGTCGTTGTAGTCTTTTCTAGTAGGAAACCATACATTAAGATTTAACGATCTTTGCAAAAAAGAAGGTGCAGTGTGTTCAGTAAAGGAATAATATAGCATTTTGACATTTATTTGGTACAGCTTCTTTCAGCGATTTACAAATTGCTTTGTAAGTGCAAGTATTTTTTCAGCTATTCATTTTATTTTACACCCAGTATTAGGTATTTCTTCTTAATTCTAGATATATAAAAGCTGTTTTACCTACTTACTGGAATTCCAATGGACATGCTAAATATACACTGAAATCATCGTCAATTATTTATTTGAGTTGGCGAGGAAAAATATTTTTAAAGTTTAATGAAGCCAGCAGTGATACACAGTTTCACGTTGCTGAGCAACAATACTGGTGGCCAGTATTTTTAAGGTAAAAGAAGGCAGTATAATCATGTTGATGCCTCAGGGCTCAGTTGTACCTCCTAGAATAAAGCTCAGGGGAGCAGGATCAAAGGGCGCAGCAGACTGCTTCAGCTCACGGAATTTCTCCTGAAGAAGCAGCGGCTTGCAGGTCAGGAGGGGAAGCTTGGCAACAGCCCTCAAACTCCACAGGTCCCAGAAACCCACAGGGAACGAAGCTCTCTCCTCCTTCAGGGCAGAAACGATTGAAGAATCTGAGTAAATTGAAGGGGAAGCTTGAGAGGGATACAGAAAAAAAAAAGCAAGCTAGAGTAGTTGACCTGGCACTTCTCAGAGTTCAAGGATAAAGAGACATTAAGCAAAGTAAAAGGTAGAACATAAATTTTATTAAAAGAAAAGCCTTTGCACAATGCATAATCAATCTGGGGAACTCACTACGTCAGAGTACCACTGAGGCCAAAAGCATAAATGGTTCAGAGAATGACTAGCACTGACACAGGCCATGCAACCATCATTAGCTGCATGAGGTAGATTTTAATTTTTTAAACAAGGAATATATATATATTTATATATATATATATATTATATATAGAGAGAGTTGGGGTTATTCAGCCTGGAGAAGAGAAGGCTCCAGGGAGATGTTATAGTAACCTACCAGTACTTAAAGGGGCCCTATAGGAGAGATGGGGAGGGACTTTTTATCAGGGAGCGTAGCAACAGGACGAGGGGCAATGGTTTTAAACTGAATGAGGGGAGATTTAGATTAGCTATTAGGAAGAAATTCTTTACTCTGAGCGTGATGACACACTGGCACAGGTTGCCCAGGGAGGTTGTGGCTGCCCCATCCTTGGAAGTGTTCAAGGCCAGGCTGGACGGGGCTTTGAGCAGCCTGGTCTGGTGGGAGGTGTCCCTGCCCACGGCAGGGGGTTGGAACTGGATGATCTTTAATGTTCCTTCCAACCCGAACCATTCTATGATTCCATGATTTTATGAAATATATATATATATATATTTTCATGCTTTCTGGGACTAAATAGCAAAACTGTGGAAAAAATTCTCTTGAGGGCAAGCTATTTTAGAAACTCCTTTTTTGTGGCACGCTGAGGCCCATCTAATACTGGGCCAGGCAGAGCACAGGTCTGGGTTATCCTGGTAGTTCTTCTTCGTGTGATCTTCTATAGGGATCTATAGAGTCTCCCTGTGGGCTGGCTCTTGCCTTGGGCTACTTCCTTTGTATTTGGGCCAAATCCCAATTCAACAGGACGAGGGTCAGCAGAGAAGGGCATCTTCATACAGAGGTTTCCACAAGCCTCTGTGGCTTTGCAAGTGAAAGGAGAAGCCTTTCCACTTGGAAAGGCCATGGAAGTCACACACCGACTTGACCGAGTCTGTCCAAACATGCCCCTTACTGATAAACCCAGCTCCAGCCCCATGGCGGTCCTGTGGGGGCTGGAATGAGCAGGGCAGAGTGCTGCTGTTTCCTTCACTGCCGGCTTCTGTTTCCCGCTGATAATAGAGAGACTGAAAATATGCAGCACTATGGCTCATTGTTTATTAACCGTGTCCCCCAATGAACATACTGGTGCAAAGCAGTACCAGATTGTACCCCATGGCAGGGGGGCTGGAACTAGATCATCTTTAGGGTCCCTTCTAACCCAAACCATTCTATGATTCTATGATTCTCATCCTCGATTCATGTGCCTTTTTGAAAAGTGTACTCCGTGCCTCCTGGGAGTTATGTTTTTGAACATTCCTTTTTCTGTACTCACTGAGTCATATTCCCATCATTCCTATACCTCACAATATTTTCCCATCGCCATAGTGACTGCCTGCGAGGAAGGCACAGCCGAGTAACTTCAAACTGAACCCAAATTGCCAACGAGACTGGACCTCTGCTTGAGTTTGTCTTACATCAATCAGGTGGTATGAACAGAACAGTGCTTTTTTATTTTTAAGAGAATCATAGTTCCTTTTTGACACAGAGACGATATCGTCACCTGTCTGATCTAAAAGTCCTCCCACCAAATCATCCCGGTTGTTCTAATCCAAAATCCTCTGAGTCGGTCTGGCTCGTTAAGTAAGCAGTGACTCCACACTGGAATTCTCACAGAGCAGTTAAATGAATTGAATTGCAATAGTAAAATACGTGTTGCCCACTTGCATTTATGTGTGCTCCCCCCACACACCCTCCCCTTCAGCTGAATTCCTTAAACTTCGAAAGAGTTTGGACCAAATCCGTGTCTCCGAACACCTCCCTCTGTTGGACACAGAGCCAAATGTCACAGCTTTCTCAAATGTCACACTGTTACACTTCAGCAGAATGGCAAACCTGAGTTTCGTAAGTGTGAAGATAACATTTTAAACTTTGCAGTTTAGGCTCTGGAATATAGAAAAGACTAATGTATTTTATGAATTTAAATGTGTATCTTAGATAACGTAGAAGTCAAATTTCTTTTGTAGAAATTACTTTTGTTAGCACTGTGAAGGGCAAGTCCAGAAAATAGATGGTCCAGCCTTCAAGGTTAATGATCATTTTCAAAGCCTGTTTAGGAGACTGTGCCGCAAAGAAATAAATCATATTAGGTTGTCATTCTTTTATGAGGGAAAGGGAGGAAGGTTTGTACAGAATGCCTTTATGTGGAGGTGTCTGTGAATGCAGAGAAAAGAGGCGTAAATGCCATTCATCTTATAAAAGGGAATAATATAAACACACCCAAACATTCGATTCTGTCCCTAGCAGTACTTTGTGTTATGAAGACAAATACAGGCTGAGCTCACTTTAAAATATTTTCAGATGTGCCGGTTACAGATGCTCAGGAGCACCAAACCCAGAGAGCGCTCTCCTTCCCGTAGGTGTGCGTGTCTGCCTGCCAAACTGCAATTACACGCTTTCAGCTGAAAGAAAATACTGCAGTCAGTGTGAACAGCCTTTTTACTTCATCATCTCACCCATATGAGCGTTATAGGAGGGAATCCAAAGAAGGGAACAGAGTAGAAAAATGAAATCCCAGACATCCCACGTATTGTTTTGGAAGCAGACGGTGAGGACACCTCAGTCCAAATGCCTGCTCAGGCTTTCAGCATTTCACTACTGCAACAGTGATAGTGGTGTTTTGCCAAGTTTTGGCTCTGCTTTGTGTCCTCTCCTAAGAGGGAAAGCGGCGTCAGCTCATTTTCTAACGAGCAGTAGTGGAGTGTGATTGCTTGGTGTTCACCTGACCCGACACACACTAGTGACAGTGAGAAGAAAGCCCGATTCTCCATCACTAGACCCCAGAATAGTAGCACCGTACACATGAGTGCTCAGAAAAGTGACTTGATTTTTTTGTATATCAACTTTATTTTCTAGTAAAATTAACTAAACTGTTTTTTTTCACCAGCTGCTCTTGGGGGTGGTAGGAATATATTGCCAATGAATTAAATGGTGGAAAGATTTGATCTCTTCAAAACAGAAAAACAGAGCAATAGCCTAATTTATATTATTTCAGCTTGATAGCAACTGAGAGAGATTTTGTAAGTAAAGTGGGATTATTTGAGGCACTCCAGCCAATTACGCGTGAACCTCACGTGAGAAGAACAACAACAAAACACCATGGAAGTGGGCCTGCAGCTACTTTCCCCAGAAAGCTGGACAATAACTCAGTGAGGTGGATCTCAGGAAACCTAGGCTGGAAAAGACCTTAAGAGTTCATCTAGTCAGTCTGCCCCAAGGCAGGACCAGCTATATCACATCAATATATATTTGTCTAAAACGATTTTAGAGCCGTTCCATGGATGCTCTGCAACTTCCCCAGGCAACATATTCCAGTGCTTTACTGCCCTGAAAGTTGGAAGGATTACTTATTTTACTGTCTTATTTTAGTGTCTCAATGAGAGTCTTCCTTGATACAATTTAAACGCCATTTAAACTGGACTTAGTGCTCCAACTGAGGTGTTATCGATGCTGAATAGGGCCGAAGGATTTCTTCATACATTTTCAGGATTATTTATCCATCCCAGTATGCTGCCTGCCTTTTCCACTCTGCATGACAAAGCTGACTCAATGTTTGGTTCGTGTGCTACCCTTGGCCGAGCTATTTCCTAACCAGTTATTACCCACCTTCCGGCAGGTAATTCCTATCTAAATGTAGTCCCTTATACTGGTCCTCATTTTCTCTTGCAGAAAGTTCCTTCCAGCTGCCAAGATATTTTTTTTTTAAATTTTAATCTGTTTATCAACTTGCAGAGCTCCCAAGACGTGACCTGCACATTTACTAAGTATGTCTTCTGCTCCCTTTTCCAGCCACTAATGAAAATGTGGACTATAATGGGAGTAAGGACAAAACTATGCAGAATTGTATTTCATACATCTTTTCATTTTGAGTCACTTTTTAGGTATAATTACCTGAGCAGTCTTACACCTGTTGGAACAGGTATAACGGGGTCAGCAAGGCTGTGTTTCCTTATTTGCCTCTGAGAGTGTCATGAGTGTGCAAAAAGCCTTCCTGAAGTTGGGTTATATGACACCAACTGCCCTTCCCCTCTCCACAGCACAATACAGGCATAGAAAGGGCTAGACTGGTTTGACAGACTTTGTTCTTACAACTAAAGCTGAATGCTCTCCCCTTTATCTTCCAGGCACCTATAAATAGTTTGTTTAAAAAATCCTAGATTTTGGGGCAGCAATTGAATGTAATCAGACTGATCAATAATCTCTTAGCTCCTTTTTTCCCTATTTTAAAGACAGGCACCGTGCTTTCCTATTTATGATCCTCTGACATCCTACACATCCAGTGACTCAGAAAGAGTTAACTACCCGTCCTGGGATCGGTCTGCACTTTAAGCATCATAGGGTGAAGTTAACAAGTCTAGCTAGTTTGAAAAAAAAATATCTGAATACAGTGCAGCCATGAGATGAATCAAACTGCAGAACTAACTGATCCTAATAACAATCATCTATTTTCTAGGTTAATTTTCAGCTGGATCAGTTCCCCCAGCCAGATCCCTGCAGGCCCTTACAAATCGCTGTGGCAGTGGCATGCAGGAGGGCAGGGAGGAGCTGGGAAGGGAGCGGAGCAGGGGGGGTGTAATGACTAATGACATTTTTCAGCCTCAGCACTGGCTTAACACATTTGTTGGAAGGCAACTTTAATGAAGACAGCCCCAAAAAAGTCATTTATCACTTGTACCTTCCCATGTCATCTGTCGATAGTTGTCTTGCACCCCTGAGTAGCGGACCAGCGCTCCCCCAGCCTTCTTCATGTGCATTTGCAGAATGACATCTTGGTACCTTGCTGTCCCGGCTTTGTGCTTTTGTCTTCCTGATTTTACCTCAACGTACTTTTGCCATTCATTTACATTTATCCTGAGTAGTTCAATTTACATTTATCCTGAGTAGTTCAATCCCTTTCCATATACTTTCTCCCTGTCAGGTCAGAAAAGGGCTTGTGGTGAAGCCAGGGACTTTATTACTACATTTCCTCTTCTTCCTCTACACTGGAATAACTTGAGTTTCTGAGCTCCAAGGGAAAACATGCAGGGATGGAAAAACCCTGGCTTCCAGTCTTCATTTGCCATATTTCCTAATTTCACATGGAAGGAAATGGTGAATGAATGACAGAGCAAACGCTCTTCATCAGACGAATGGAAAAAGTAGAAAATGCTAAATCATATCAAGACTGTCCCCTAATTGTATTGCCTGAATACGATGTTAACTCAGAGCAGGACATAGCCCATGGAGGACACGAGCAAGAGAGAAAAGGACATTTTCTCTGCCATCCTCCAGCAGTTCTGATCTGCGGGGCAGAGCTGAACATAAACAGAAATTTTGCTCTGCTTCTAGTCTCTAATTGCATCATTTTCCACAAATTCACATGTATGACAGCTGAAAATCATGAGTCTTCTGTATTCTTTTCCAGCATCAAGCATTTTTTACTCCTTATTCTTGGATGGTCACCAAATGACATTTAAAGGAGTGAAGTTGTCCAAATGTCCTTTTACACAGTCTTATATGGGTTTTCTTTAAAACATCTTACTGATAGGAAATTAATGCCATCAACTTCCTTGAGATGCATTTTTTTCTTAATTGCTCGTATGACACTAAGTTGCATCAATATTGCTAAGCTTTTTTTTTCCCCCACTGAAATGATTGCTGAATAAGAAAACAGCTGCCAATGTCTTGAAATAAAAGATATCATGAAGGAATGGAGAGATATTATAGATGCGTAAATGTGAAAAATCTGGATCCAGAGTTTGGACTTTGCCGAAAAACTGTTTAGTTGAATGAAGTCTCTGATGAGCATTAAGCAGCTAGCTATGTTATTTGTAATTATTTCCGTATAGGGCACCATAAAGCTAAATAACACTTTTCTAACAAACAAAAAGCAATGAAATCAAGACTTCAGCTGAAGCTGAGAGTGCTCTGCAAGGTTACAGCAGACGAAGACTTGGCCCTTGGCCTGTTCTACCCATCCCTTCGTCTAGGGGGACTCATTCACCTTCATCTGGGAATACTTGTCTGAAGGGATGGTTTGAGGAAAAGATGCAAAATTCCTCATTGCAAGATTTCTCAGACGGCTGTGAAATACACCACAAACTGGTTATGGCCAAAACATTCATTAAACAGCTACTGATATGTAAAAGAGCTGTTTAAGAAGAAGAATGTGAAGAAAAAGACGGCAAGCCCCTGCACGATAGGGTTGTAGGCTGATGTTTAGAGCAAGATCCAGCTTGGACGGCACAGTGGTCACACAGTGTCCCTTGGCAACCTCCAGCCCCTCATCAGCCAGTGCACGCTGCAGGGGTTTTATGTTCTTAATTCTTTCGTTCATGGCTGCATCTGCTTGTATAATTTATGGCACACAATACATATTTTTCTTTTGAGATTCATTCTGTGCTTTATTCCAGCATTTATTCTGTCAGAAAGCGGTGGGACAAGGAGGGGTTATCGGGCAACAGAAAGTTGAAAAGAACTTGTCTTCTTGCCCTTTTTTTTCTTGAATTATCACTGCACTAACGACAAAATCCTTTTAGTTTCCCTCCTTTCCCTTATCTGTAGCTCTGGTTTTCTCTTGCTTCTTTGAAAGCCTGAGAGAGAAACGTCAGGTGGTGAAATACTTAGGAATTAAAGGGCTGCATCAGGAAGCGTTTTTAAAATTAGGTGACTTGGTATCTGAAACAAACGCACAATTGTTCTTCATGCTTGGATGGCTGGCAGCCAGGCGGCAGGGCCTGCGCTATTTCTCAGGGCTTCATTCAGAGACTGTCATTATTGCCCCTATTACTTTTTCCTCTGTCCAGGACTCCCTTGAATGCCACCACCAAAGCGAAGAATGCCACGCATGGCTTCCCCTGAGGAGGATTAGTAATCCTACACCTTGCACTAGCTGGCAGAGGTGTTTTAAGAACAACCGGCATTCTTTCCCCAAAAGCCAAATCTTTTATTACTGTATGGACCTGATCCTGCAGTTTAAACCCTGATGTCTATTCATGTTCCTGGGCAATTCAGTGAAAGCTTCTCTGGTTCAACCACTTACTTTGTTGCATTTTGTTTCTTAAGTCTTAGATGACAAAAGGAGATGAAAAGTGGAATTTATCTGAATTTATCTACTTGCTATGAATCTGTAGAAAGAAATTGCTTTGACAAAAACACATGAAACACAACACAGCTTTGATCACACTGTGAGCCTTGGGTGATTGCACAGACCAGGACAAAAAAGTTTCTTCCAAGCCAAATTCTCTTCCAAAGTAAATACAAAAGTTTAATTCAAAACAAAACTATAGTTACCCACAAAAATAAACGCTACAGCCCGTGCTGGAAATCAGTGTAAAGTCATGTTGAAAACTGTAGGAAAGGATTCTTCCCTATTGCTTTTTTCTCGAGCCAGCCAAGTTTAGATTAGCTGATGATTTAAGTGTTTTCTTCCATCCCCAGGTTGTGTCTTGGGATCTTGTACTGGGAAAGCAGAAATGGGCTGAGGAAGCAAAAGCTGGGGAGGGATGAAGATCTCTCATTGTAGGTGGTCTTGGGCTCTGGCAGATATCAAAGGAATCTGTGAGTGTAGTGGGCTGAATTTCCTGCGTATCCCTTGTAGGTCACCCTGCCTTCCACCCTCTCGCTCCTCCACCCGCTCGGGAAAAGCTCATGGAAATTCAATGAGTTTGAACCAGTGGAGTTTCTATTGTCCTCCGCAGAAATAACCCACACTGTACAAATGGAATATTGTCTTCTTTCTCCCCCTGCCTCTTTTAACAGGAGATGGATAAGCAAAACATTAAGATAGGTTAGTTGAGGCGGTAAATGGGCATATGTGATGGCAGAAGTTAAGATTACAGGCAAACTCTGCATCTACTTTCAATGACTTGTTTAGTCATGCAAATTAGCTTTTCCAGTAAACCCCTAACTAAAAGCAAGCATAACATCTAAAATCACTCAAAGAAATGCACTATTTTTTCCAATTACCTCTCAAGACACTTGCCATAGTTCATTTTCCATATCTGGGCAAATTTCCAGTAATATAAATTTCCAATTTTACCTCTTACAGCAAATGTAGAATGTGACATAAATGAGATTGGCTAGTCCCTTCTAACGTTAATATATTGAACGGATGTGGGGCTTCGTCTTACACATACATTTTTATGTGTGCTTTATTATTTACATGGCCGACAGTAAATTTTCCTAGTACACATTGGTTCCCAGGAGATGCCCTTAATTGTGCTGGATCCTGAAAACAGTAAAACAGTGACATGGGAAGGTGGGAAATTATGAATACCAGGTCGGATAAGGCACAAGTTTAATCCACCGTTCTACTGACTGAGAAATGTAAGAAATAGTGTTGAGATATCTCCCTCTGTTCACAGGCGCTATGGGGATCTGTTTGCAAAGTAGAGCGGCTTCTCTCTCATAGTGTAGCTGACATATACCCTTTGGACATATATTCTGTTTTCTGCTTCTGGGTTTTACACATTCTTGTAAATTGCTACAGTCAAATGAAAATGCTCAGTCTAAAAATTGAACAGAACGTTTATTTTAGTACCGTTTTGTTAACAAAACGGCAATTGTTGTGTACACCTTAAATGATCAATTTGCTGTGCTATTATTTAAGTACCGTTTAAAAAAAAATAATCTACATCATAGTTTGCTCTAGTCTTTTTCTCCTGTAGTATAATTCAGAAGGCACAGATTTATATTGTTGTGGCTTTGTATAAAGCAGATATTAAATCGTAACAAAATATGACTTAAATATATGCATAAAATAGACGTCTGGAATATTGTCATAGTAACACCTTTATAAACATGACACAAAAACTAAAAAAAAAAAATAAAAAATCCGTGATCTCAGCCATGTGCAGGAGAGGTGTCGATGTGGTGCTAGCCACACAAAAGCATCCCTTTTTCATACTCGCTGAAAATATTTCTCAATACCTACATGCCTGGGGCTCCCCGAGGTTTCAGTGGGTGCGGGAAAGCTCCTGTAGGGATGACCCTCCTGCGCCCTGGCTGGTGAACTGGTGAACCTCTGCCAAAGCTGTTGGACGGTAAACCAGGGAAGCAACTCTACCAGGAGGTAGGACTTGTACCCCTGAAAACACAGATCTCAAAGAGCTCTGTTAGAGGAAGCTTTCAGTCTCCATTTGGGACTGAAGCCACCAAAAACAGGGTTGCAGAGCTGAGCTAGAAATGAAAACTTTCAAGGAGTAATTTTGAAGAGCGGATGGATCATTTCTCCCTGTGATGCCATCCATCATTGCAGCTCTTCACAGAAATGTTGTTCCCATCAGCACAGATTGCATAGAAGGTGGAAAAGGACTTGCATCCTTGTGTATCTGTAGTGTATTTTGCTTCTTATCAGTTTGGTATCATAATGTTATATTTATATAAAGTCTGCAGCTGGCCATTTCATACGCTGGAGTGCATTGAACCCAACTTGTTAGGGGACCTTACAAAAACAAGGGTATTTTGACTGCAGGCACTATGCTTGAAAGCATTTCATAATAAACGGTACAAGTAATACCTTCGGTGTTTGCAGACAGGGTAGTCTAATGGTTAGTGCACTCAACTGGTAGTTATTCTGGTCTGATTCTGTCATTGACTTCCCGGTGTGACTTTGGCTGTCTCATGTTTTCCCTCTCATTTTCCAAGTAAGTAAAATAAAGACAACATTTAGTTCAAAAAGGCAGTGCAAGTCTGAAAGCACCAGGGTTTGCCGAGCAGCCTCCCATCTTTGAATGGGAAGAGTCATAGATGTGCAAAGCATTACTCTTTTCATCTTCAAAGCCTTCTCTTTGTATTTACAAATTAATCAATCTGCAAAGCAATGTTTTTGGGTTTTTTTACTGGGCAGTATGATTAAGAATATTCTTATTAATTACAGGGAAAAACCCACAACTCCAATGTATGTCATTTGACACAACATGATGTATACAGACATATTGCAGCATATTTTCATTTGGACTGTAAAACATGCATACCTTTGATGGTTTCATCCCACATTTGTTTCATTGTATTTTTAATGCGCTCAGACTGTGCTGGCATAATGGTGAAGCCTCCCCCTTATACCCCATCTTTCCCACATGCATGAGGCGTGCTTTGTAGTGACATTCATGAAGACCCCTGCTGTGGTTGAAACGCTGGAGTCCTGCTATTTAGAATGAACGATTATTCCAGCGGTTGAAGTGTTTTCACAAAGGAGACTGGGCGGCAAGGCACTTCTTCCTTTCCTACCCCACAGTAGGAGAGGAAATCCTTGTTTGAGCCCGTGATAGGACCCTGACAGAGAACCCCACTCTGATACCTGGAGATAGTCTGGCTGTGAGGAAAAGCCACCTTTGAAGAACAAAGACAATTTATTCACTGCATGAAATTCTCTTAAAAAAAAAACCAAACAAACAATCTCTGCTGCTCACTAAAGAGAAAGGGCAAATTTTAAAATAAATAAATAAATAAAAATCTGTCTAAATCAGGATTTCAGCAGACTTTAGGCAGGGAGAGGCACACGCGTGGTGCCTTGTGTTTCGGATTGTAGTCTGGGGCCAGGCACCAAGTGTTGCAGTGCTTCAGTTTTTTAACAGGTGAAATCCATGACTCACAGAGGAAAAGCAAAACTTGAACAAACACGCAATCTCAAACCTTCCAGGCTCAAGCAGAGACTGACTGCTGCATTAAGTAAGACTGTAAATGGTGAAATGGAGTCTTAAGGTCTTAAATCGAAGCACAGTGAGTTACATCACTGAGCTCAGCTCCCTTTGATCACACTGCAGTAAACGTGACCTATCGAGCGATTGTTGAAAAGCTGGAGGGGCTCTTCAAACGCTAGTCACACTAAAATAGATGCTGTAATTATATCCACTGATAAATTTTAGGGAAACCAGCACATTTGCTGATGATGCTAGATGCTTTGCCCGATGAAGTTTCCTCTAGTTACAAAATAGGTTCAGAGCGCGCAGCGGCCATCCAGGCTTTCCTGATCTGTTCAGCAGAAGTGCATTGCACCCACCAGAAAAATAAAAACCCCTCCAGCCCCTATGGTGAATTGAGCCTTCACCTCCAGTAAACTCTGCAAAGAAGATTCTGCTACACCCGATGCCTTTAGCAGCTCTGCACACCAGGCTTTGAGACTGAGATCCTAATCCCAACTTCTCTCTTTTACCAAGTGCCACCATCTCACTCCCCGAACAAGCCCGCTGAAGGCAAGGGCCTTCAGCACAGAGCTGGGTGTCAGGTGTGAAGGGTAGACTGTCCAAGCTGTCAAAAAATGGTGAAAACAGCCTGACACTGTCAAATGACAGAGCCACAGAAATGACCCAGAAGGTAAAATCCCCCTTCACAGAATCATAGAATTGTCTAGGTTGGAAGGGATCATCGAGTCCAACCATCAAACTAAGACTGACAAAACCACCACTAAACAATGTCCCTAGGCACCAAGTCTTCCCGCCTTTTAAGTACCTCCAAGGATGATGATTCCACCCCTTCCCTGGGCAGCCTGTTCCAATGCTTGACAACCCTTTCAGTGTAAAAACTTTTCCTAATACCTAATCTAAACCTCCCCTGGCGCAACTTGAGGCCGTTTCCTCTTGTCCTATCACTTGTTACTTGGGAGAAGAGACTGACCCCCACCTCTCTACAATCTCCTTTCTGGTAATTGTAGAGAGCAGTAAGGTCTCCCCTCAGCCTCCTTTTCTTCAAGTTAAACAACCCCAGCCGCTTCTCGTAAGACTTGTGGTCTTCAAAAGTCCTTCTCTACGAGCCAGATGAAACGTGCTTGTATCGGGCTTTTCTCTCAAAGTTATTGTGAAATGTAATGAGTACAGGGATAAGATTTATATAATCAGTGTCTGCTATTTTAGTGGATTTTAAGAGGATACTGTAACTCAGATTTCTTTGTTTCTTGTGGACATGGCGACTGGGACAGCTCGCTCTTGACTTGAGAGTATCATTAGCTGTAACATCATAATACTACACCAATCTAAACTGTTGAGAGCTATGAACTACAATACTTCTGATATGAACCTGCTGCAGGGTATTTTTTGTATTTATTAGTAATGCAAAAGAAACAGAAATAAAAAAGGAAAAGGAATACATAAACCATCAAAATTATTTGATGATAGCCTATTAGCAGGGAGTGAAAGCATGGTTTCTTTGTCCTAAAATTGGAGCATTAACTCCTGAAAATTCAGCTAGGGATGGGTAAAAGCTCTTTTGTTCTCACTTAGCAAACAGCCATTTGTATTACGTTACTCGATGCAAATGAAACTTAAATCATTAGTTACAAAATACAGCTTTCAAAACTGTAATGTCATACAGAGTTTCTGACAGCGCCGACAATAAGCATGCACAACTGTACAGCAACAAACCCCCTCCAGATGCCTCAGCCCCCCAGTATTGCTCAGGATGCCGCGTTCCCGTCTACATAATTTCCCATTTTCCAATGCACTCGCTTGGATCTGCACAAATGATTAAAGCTACAGTTTACTGAAAAATGGACATTAAAAAGAAGTGTTTTCACTGTTTTGCTGTACCAGCAGAATTCCCGGAGACACATCGGTGCATCCTCCAGATCCATTGTCCCATTGTTCCCACAGCCAGAGAGAATTCCTTTTTCATTTTGTGCCGTGTGGTGCAGTTTAGTGTAATAAGATTGTAACAGGTCTCGAAATCATTGCAATTAAATTATAAAACTGTTTTCTTTTCCTAACCCTTGCCCTCAGAATATAATGGCATCATAACAGCTCTAGAGACTGGAGCTGAGATCATTTTCTGTCAAATCACTGAGCTGATTTGCAGCGCGGTGAGCTGATGGGCTTCACTGACACCTTCACAACTAATTTGGGTGGATAATCTATTGTAACATTTCAGATGTCGTATCTTTCTTTAACGATGCTGCATCTTTCTTTAACGATGCTGCGTTCAGACAGGTTTAGATTTGAGTTTCTAAGTGACTTTTAATTTCCGCTTTCCAAAATGGAGCTGCATTGCCCCTTTTTGTCCTTCCTTCTGCCTTGGCAGATGTCGTAAAAGTTACTGGGTGTTTACTTCTCTTGTCTTTGTAGCACTCTCCCTGACAACACATTTTTTACTACAGACATAATACTTTCAGATAGCACAGATTTCATAGATTTATTTGCCAAAACGTGCACATCTGAAGGAGGTATGGGTTAAGCTAACATTGACATGTTATGGCGAGCACACCACTTGTGCTGGAACTGTCTCTGGCTGGTGAAAAATCAGCATATTAAAACACTTCTCAAGCTCAAAAAAGAGTGACCTAATCATGGCAATAAGATTTTAAAATGAAGGAAATTCTTAATTAAAATTTGTATTAAAAATGAACTTCATTTTCCTATTATTGTCACTTGTCTGCCAAAAATCCCATGCATTTCTGTGTGTACAATTTTTGTACAATTTTTGTACAATACCACAATATGTCATCTTTGAAAAGTTTGGTGGCTTGTGAATGAAAAGGTCATGAGAAAACCTAAAGGCTCCGTGTTAATTTTAAAGATGAGAAAGAATTGTGGGTCATTTAAAAGATTAAGAAAATATATTGTCTTTAATATTTTTGAAGTGATTTTCTCTTCCATGCTGTTTTGGTTTTTTTATATAATTAAATGACCACAAATTTCAGTTATGTTACAGCCCACAGCTATAACCTGCAGTTGTTTTTGTCAGATACAAGTTAAGCACCATGCGGCTGGGTAAGTACTTGTGTTGGGAGATGAGTTCAACTCCACCGATATTGGCACTGGCAATTCAGGAGGGAGCACTTTTCACTCCACTATAATATGGAACTGATATCACTGCCTAATTTTATAGCATATTTTTATGTTAGCACTACCATGGTTTAGTGGTGGGTGAAAAGACTTGTATATACTGAACCCTTGCCTGTAAATGGATCCATATGATGGAACTGCCCTGCAAAAAGCTCCTGAAAGGACTGAGACCTGAAGACAGGCTTTGTTAAGTGCTTTGGTGTCTTTCAAGATGAAAGGTACTATAGATTTGCAATGCATTATTTTTCTTGCGCCCCTTGAGGAGCTTGAAAGAAAAATGCCTTTCAGTCACTGGACAATTCAACATTTGAGGGTGCCACAGCCCTGGAACAGGCTGCCCAGAGAGGCCGTGGAGTCTCCTTCTCTGGAGACAGTCCAAACCCGCCTGGATGCGTTCCTGTCCAACCTGCCCTAGGTGACACTGCTTTGACAAGGGGGGGTGGACCAGATGATTTCAGAAGGTCCCTTCCAACCCCTGCCATTCTGTGATTCTGTGACCCCTAGCACAGGAATCGAAGCCCACAAGGCTAACAATTTTAAGGATAATATCCACAAGGATAACAATTTTACAGTATCGCTAGCCGCCAGTTTTGTACCACTACCCTCATCTCACCATGAACGGGCATTATAAATATCCCTAGGTAAAAATATTAAAGAGTGAAATTATTTTAGTCTCTTATATTGGAAAAGTGTATCATATTCTTCAAGCTAGATAGTTAGTACGTAATGGAATAACAAAGTACAGTATTTTTTTCTCGTTGTTGTTATTGTAAGAGGGCATCAGTTACAGTATTATCTCGACAGCCCTCATCCCGCCCGAGCCGAGCGGCCGCTGACACAGGGCGCAGTGACAGCCGCTCCGTGGCTGCGCTGGAAGCGGCAGGAGGATACACCGGCGGTGTCACAGCGGCCGGCGGGATGCTGCGGCCCACAGACCGCCCCGACGGCCGCTGCCAAACTCCTGCCTTCGTTCCAGAGGCATTCCCGTCGGGACACCCTCTCCCACCGCCGGGGGAAACGGGGCTCGCCCCTCTTCCAGATCAGGGCCGGGTTTCGGTGGCGCCGGGGCGGCCTGGCTCCGGGGGCGGGGGCTCGCCGGGGCCGCTGAGGAGAAATGGCCGCGGCGGCCCCGCCGAAGGACGCGGCTCCCCCCCCGCCTCTCCGCGCTGGAACCAGCGGTGCCCCGGGCCTCCCCCGCAACCCTGCGCTCGCCCGGCCCTGCCAGCGGCTCCCTTCCCGCGGGATCCCGCCGGCCAGGCTGTGACAGGGCTCCGCCGGGCGGGGGAGCCGCCGGCCCCGCGGCCGCTGAGGGGAGCGCCCGCACCGCCGCCCCCCCCACCCCCGCCGCGCCGTGACGGCGGCCCGCCCCGGCCCGCCCCGCCCCGCGAGTGAAGGGGTTGCCATGGCAACTGAGTGAGGCAGGCAGCAGGCCGCCGCGGCCCCAGCCGCCTCCGCTCCCTCAGCGTGTGGGCGAGGAGGCAGGCGGGCGGGAGGGCGGCTGCCGGGACAGCCGAGGGGCGACCGGGAGTGCACCAGCGGCAGGATGGAGGACGGCTTCTCCAGCTACAGCAGCCTCTACGACACCTCTTCGCTGCTGCAGTTCTGCAACGGTAAGGGCGGGGGCCGCCTTACCGCTACCGCCGCCCCCCCCCCCCCCCCGGCGAGCGGCCGGGGTCCCGGCGTCCCGGCGGGGCGGAGACGGAGGCCGGCGCGGGGAAAGCAGCGCCGGGAGCGGGCCTGCCTGGGGCTGCCGGCGGCGTCTCCGCCGCCCAGGGCCGCCCAGCTCCGCGGCATAACTCGGGGAGAGGAGGAGGGAGGAAACTTCACCCCCCTCAGCTTCCCCCGTTATCCAGCGGGGAGCCTGCCAGCCCGCGGCGCCGCTGCGAGGAACTTCTCCTGCACCTCCTGCACGGGAACATGTATAGATATGTGTGCGTATAGATGGTATGGATGTGTCTGTGCGTCTGCCTCAGAGGCAGATCTGGTAGCCCCAGCGGTCACCCACCGCTGCGCGCATGCCAACGTACATATATATATATATGTATGTATATATACATATGTATGTGTACGGCCGCCCTGTGAACGCAGGTCTGCGCCCCTGAGGCGCGCAGTGACCCCTGAGCGCCGTCCCTCCGGAACGGAGGGGACAGGGCAGGTGTCCTTCCGCGGCCCCCCTCTCCTGCCCGCGCCCCGCTCCGCTCCCTCCGCCCACCCGGCGGCTCTCCGCGCCCGCGAAGGACAGCTTGTGGGTGGCAGGTGCCTTGTGTGGAGTTAAGGGAGTTGGCCTGCAGTTTTTCTTTCTGCGATTTATTTATTTTAAAGGTAGGATTTTTTTCTGGGGGGGGTGGTGGTGGCGTCACCTGGGTGGCAGTGTGATGGGAGAGCTGCTGGTCTGCAGTGACAGGTCGTAAAAAGGGAAGAAGGAGGTGAGGAGCTGCCAGGATCCTCATAGGAGGTATTTGGAGCCTGGCCTGCATAGTATTTGGGATTATTCTGCTAGCTGGTGCTTGCTGTTATTTGGGGGGGAAATAAATCTGGTTACAAAGAGTTCTTCATGGTAAACTTTAAGCTCAAAATACCTTATTTTGACTCTAGTTATTCCTTTCTAGCGGCAAAATTGCAAGCATTCATAATCTCATATTTCACTGAAAATTGATTTGTGGATCTCTTATTCCTCCAGATTTTAGTTGTGGTCTGGCTTTCTCCTGCTGTCCGAACAGCTGGAGCCAGGTTCATATTAAATTGCTTCATGACAGCAACTGCATCAGACATAGCAACCTCTTCTCTTGGAAGAAATGAAGATGATAAATTTTACATTTTTTTAAATTTTTTTGTGTGGTATGGTGCAAGAAAGGGACAGGTCAGCAGAAAACTCTGATACGTGTGGACCTTGAGATTGCGGGAGCAGTTTTTCACGAGTCGCACTGTGTGGGCCATGCATTGTGTGGTGCTGCTGCGTTCTCAGAGCTCTTCAGGAGAGAAAACTATGACTGTGCACGGGGGTTGTACACTGATAGCAGATGCCTGTTTTGCCTAAACTTAATAAATATTTAATTGTAAGTGTTTTTAAAAAGAAAACATACAGCAGTGTATTTCAAAGTTTGTACTCTAACCCATTTATAAGCAAGCTGGCTTCCTACCAAAATCCCTGGGCTTTGCTTTTACAGTGTTCGTGATAGTAACATGCATACGGGAACAGTAGGAGTAGCAGCACTTTCTGAATAGTTTGAATAAGCTTATTTCTGAGAGCTGTCACTCATGTTGATTTTGTGACTCTGAGCACCTATTATACGTGATGGAAATAAGCTGTATGTATTTATGCTGTACATAGGTTTTAAAATCTTAGTTAATCCTGGAGTATTATGTTCTAGAATGTGTTACTGATGAGATCGCTTGCCAGGCTGTCATCTTGTTGTAGGTGGTGAGCTCAAGAGCTGTTGTAAACTTGTATTATTCTGAGTTTATAAAAGAAAGTGGTTTGATTCAGAAGCCTTTCCTTTTATGAGTTAGCCTTGGTTGAGACTGTATTAGATGAGATGAGGAAGAACAAGAGAATTGGGCCTTTGAATACTGCCTTGAGGTGATCAGATATTTCACACGGACACACATGACCCATGAGGAAAAAAAAATACAGCTGGAGGATGCCAGTGAGGGTTTTGAGGTTGAAAGAGGAAAAGAAAATTGCTTTACAGGGAAGTGGAAAGCTCTTGCAAGTATAATGGGTAGTATGAAGGACAATGTGACGTTGCGAGTGGAGCAAGCATAAAGAAGAACCAAACAGGGCAAGCAAGTGGTGGAGAGGTGAAGGAAAATGTGATTTTGATACAGGGTAAAGTGAAATACAGAAATGGCTGGGAAGCACTCGAAGTGATCATCGCTGTATGTTGAGAGGTTTTCTGTTCTGAACATAGAAGGAAGGATTAATTTTAGTTTTGTACAAGTAAAGTCACAATAGAATTTTCTTATGGTCTTGAACTGAAGAAATGATAAAGAGACTGCCTGTACATATTGTGTTTGGGAAGATCAGGATGCAAAGCCTGCGCTTCTACCAGAATAACTGCAGGTCACCCGTAAGGCAGCAAGTGAGCTCCAGCCTGGGCCCAAGGGTGGCTGCAGCTTCTCCCACTTCCCGGTCCTTTCTCCCTGCTTGGGGCCAGTGGCAGCTGCTGAGGGAATTGGGGAGGAAGGCAGTAGTGGTGGGCAGGAGGTTGTGATGGGGATGGAGGACCTGGTCAGAGAGGAAAGGAGTAATGTGAGGGCAAACTTACCCCAAGTCTCCCTTTCTCTCAAGAAAAGGCTCTGGGTTCAGGAGAAGAACTTGAGTCTTTGTGTCTTTTTGTGTTGGCTTTGTTTTAGTAGATCTAGTCTGCAGGGTTGTTTGGTAACATGTCTTTATGGTTTGAAATGCGTAAAAAATAGAGTAAATGGAGAAGGACGGGAGAGAAGAAGGAGGTGAGGAAAATATGTTCAATTGGAGCTGCATGTCTAAAATCTAGGGCAAATATTTAGCACAGCTAGTTCAAAGACACCTACTTTCTGCAACTCTGTTTTACAGAACAGTAGGGTAGGGTTGGCATTTGAGAAATGTTATGTTAATGAATGCAAGTGTCAGTCTGAGATAGTATCAAAGCAAGAAATACAAACTTGCAATGTGATTTTAGGCAAGTCATTTCAGTCTTGTTGCCTTAAGTTTCCTTAGTTGTAAACTCAGAGGAAAGTACACGCCTACTTTGGAGGAGTTTGTCACATTAGTTTGAAATCTTCCTCTTGATTTTCAGGGGACAGGCTCTTCAGATGCATAAAATGTTTTGCTAGTTGCTGTGCCTATTCTGTTTGTTTATTTTTTAGAAAGACACTAAAATAACTCCACTTAATGCCTATCTAAGGATACTTCTCAACTTACATCTTGCTTTCTAGGTAATGAAGAACACTATTGATTTATTTTGCATGTTGGAAAGTAATGCTTGGATATTAATATTATTAATTAATATTAGCCATGCCTGGTTACATATACGGTCCCTGATATTGATGTAACTTTTATGTAGTTCTTAGGTAGAAAGCCATTATGTTTATCTACAGTCAATCAGGATGTAAGTAATGCATTATTTAAGCTGAAGGTAAAAGTGGTAAAATACTGATAAGGCAAGGTAGTGTTGAGGATTTTGGTGTCTGCTTAAAAACTGATGGAGAGAACTGTGCTGGACATGAAACTCTACAGAACAGGGCATGTAGTGGAGTTATAGACAGCGCTCATCTTGCCTCCAGCTGATTTATTGAGCAGCAAGAGTGATTAGTGGTGATTATAGGCAAGTTGGGGAGGCACGTAGGGTGTGGGCAGAGGTTCGTGGGTCCTCTGACCACAATTCCCGATCCGTTTATAGCTGTAGCTGTGACCTAATGAACATGGCCTTCACCATGCTAATTCTGTGGGCAGGATTATTAGGCATGAGGAACATAAAGGGTGAAATCTGGGATTCCTGCGCTCTGCAAAATGCCTGTGTGGACTTAGAGAAGGAAGTGAGAATTTATTCTTGATTCATTTACAACTTGTAGCATCTCTTTAATATTCTTCACTTGGCTAGTGGGAAAGTTCTAGCTGTTCCATGGCCATTTCTGCAACCACAGATGCCTTCTTTGACAGAAATTTCAAATTTAGAATATCTGGGTAAAGCAGTAAAAAAAGTGTAAAACAAATTCTTAATGAAATTGATTTCTTTGGCAAGGGGTTCCATGATATTAATTACAGTTCTGTTTAACTGATTACCTCAAGTGTAATTGCTAGTAGCAAAACTATACTATAAACCCAACTATATTAAGATTTATTACAAATAAAGCAGAATAATTAAAAAAACGTTTTTTAAAAGTAATTATCTGCAATTATCCACCACTGCTGAAAAAAAAAAAAAAAAGAATTTATGTACAGTTTCTCTCTGACTCATGTATCTACAAGTGGAGTGATGCCCTGTTGGTGAGGAAGTGAACATCACAAACAGGAAACCCTTATGGACAATATTATTCTAGCAATTGGCTCTTCTTTCCCATTTCTCACACTTCCTCTCCCTAACTTTCCGAAATACAGCCAGTTATGCTCTTCCTACAGCTGGATGAAAACCACGCAATGCGGTATGGATTAGGGAAGGAACAATGGTACATTGGGCCTTATAGTTTTCAGGTCACTAGTCCAAATCTGTCAAGGGTTGGAAGAGACTGTAATTTGTTTTACTGTGATCACTTCCTAGGAATAATGCAAAGTGAAATTGGATTTAATTTGGTTCTCACTGGGCAGATTCACAGACTGTGTATATGAAAATATGTTGCAAGCATATTCAAAAAGATGTTGCAAACATGTTAATAGCATTACTCATGTTTGTTGTTTTTCTCAATAGCCTGTAACAACAGAGACAGACAGTGAAACCAGGCTTTCTCATTTCCTCTCTAGACCTATTCTCTCCAGGACAGCAGCATGGTTTGAACTCAGGATCTCTTGCTCTTACAATCGAACCCTTAAGTGTAATGCTGGATTGTGCAAAATGGACATTTAATGTAGAGCCCATTTTGGAGCTATATAGAATATAAGTTTTTTTTTTTTTGATCAACATCTAGAATTTACTTTCTTCTACCCTGGAATAAGGGGGAGGGGTGTCAAACAGAAAGATGGTTTTTGTGTGTGCAGTAATTGAATGCAGAATAAATTAGTACACTATGAAATAAAAATAACTTTCTGTAATGGACACTTTCACAATATATATTGTTAGCCTATTAAAGCTCAAACTATTATTTTTAATAAGACACTATATAAGTAAAATGAATTTGTTGCCCTTTAATTAGCTATGTATTTCCAAATCATGAATTATTAAAGCTTGTTTTAGTCATGGATATCGTTAATTGTAGCTTCTAGAATTAAAATTTTTTTTGCTTTTTTTTTTTTTTTTTTTTTTTAAACTAAGCTTTTAAAACCAAATGAAAATACAGACCAGTCATGAGAGAATCCTTCGGTGATAGTCAAACCTAATAGAGAATCTATGTCAGTGTTAGCAATATGGAGAGAAACTACAAGTATCAAGTATTTTATCATGAATAAAACAACATACAGAATTGCAAATTAAAGCATTGGGCTCTCAGCAGAAAAACATGCTTTATCTGATCTTCAAGGAGTTTTTTAAAAATTTAATAGTACTTTACACAACTGATAAAATATGTGTTTTAAGTTCTAATTAAGAATAGCAAAACTCAGATTCTTTTATTGAAGCTTTAACCACGTGCAAACAATTCAAATAAGGATTAAAATTATATTAGAAGTACATTATTAAAAAGTGAATACATGAGGAGCCAGTGAGGGAGTATGCCAGGCAGTGACACGCATTTTAATAGGTTTTATCCTGACTTCCCTCCCGTTTCTCCTTTCCTTAGAAATTTAAGATGAAGATTTTAAAGTTCTTGCTGCAGTTCTTTTGTCAAGAGAAATTTTGCAAAGCTATAATGAAGAACCTGTCTTTTGATCATTAAAATATCAAGGAAGATGTGAGAGAATAAGTAGGAAGGTTGCGTGAAATGGTATAATGACTATATTTTTGTGGGGTGCTTGCTGTTCGCAAATGACACTAATTGGGCAGCCATAAGGAATTGTGAAAGCTTAGAGGGAGTGCAGAAGGAACTATGGATGATGCTGTTCTTCCATGAAACACAATTTAAAATGTTCGTCCATTACATAATTAAAATGTGGAAGTGGCTCCCTGAGGTTTTTTAGGGAGATGGGGTGGGGATAATGATATGTTAACATGATTTCACTAAATTAATTCCTTGGAAAGTAATTAAGTGAGATTGTCCACACTCCATTACTTCCAAAGAGTAAAATCTGACATGGTCCATCATTTTCTTGTCTTGCTTTGAAATGACTGATTATTGAATAAATACACTCATTTGAAAACTACTGTTGGAGGTCTCTAGCAGTGTTCTTAGATTTTGTGGAATGTAGAAATTAATTGCGCTTTTGGATTTAAAATCTGAAATAAACACCTCATTGTGATAAAAGTTTGCATTTCTTAGTAGCATAGACCCTGTACCTGATTGGAAACTCACCAAAGTTTCCTGCAAAAAAGGAAAGAAGAAATACTTTCTGGTTTTAAGTATAACTTGTATAAGCTGTTGCAGGTCAATATATGAAACATTGTTACTGGCTTGTAGTCGCCTGAGAATTGTGTGTGAACTAAGCTTTAATTGTGTGTGAGCTGAGCTTTAAAATGTGAGGTTCCTAAGATACAAAATCGATGAGTGCATTTCAATATGTAAATAGAAAAGATAGAGAAACAGTCATTGTTTCAAGCTAGTAAAGGCAAATATTTTTTAATGAAAACTTTGTAAAGAACCTTGTGTTTAATGAAAACTTGGTGTTTCTTTCTCTTACAAGTGTGGTGAAGAACACAACAAACAGAAACAGCTTTTGAGGTTTCCTGCTGCAGTTCCTGCACATCCAAGTGGGGATGGCTGGGCAGTAGAGTCTAGAATTTCCTTGAGGCTGTGGAGGGTTTTTGTATCCTGAAGTCAGCAGCATTAGGAGCAGCTTTTTTTTTTTTTTTCCATTTTTCCTCTTAGGAGGGAAAAAAAAAATCATCCTGAAATCTGACAAATATGCTGACAGCCATTCAGTTTCGTATTTATGTTATGTTTACTAAAACCAATTAGCATTCTGTTGTTTCCTTTCCCCTGTCCGGAATTTCCCAAACTGTTGTACTCAGACTGGTTTCTGCCTGGAAAGCATCCTTCCATCTCCCAAATGGAGATGCTGTTTTAAACAGCTTGCCGGGTCCGGCAGGTGGATCCTCCTCCTCACCCTGAAGTAAGCGTGTCAGGCTTAATATGTGACACGCCATGGTCCCACTGCTCAATGTCCCATGAATTGCCTGCTGGCGGAGGATGGCTTCTTGGAGGTGAGCGAGGTCTGCAGCTAGATGGGTGGTCTGGCAGGGCTGGCTAGGCTGCAGAGGGCAATGGGGTCTTTATCTACACTGATAAAAACCTTCAAGGCATTAGCATATCCTGAGAGTCAGGCCATTATTTGAATTGGTGTCTGCATTACTGCCTTTTTTGCTTTACATCTTCCAAATATAGGCCAAAGTAATAGGGCAGCGACAGCCTGGACTATGCTCAAGTGATCTGAAAAAATCAGGCCATCGTTTTTAGGTTCCTGTGAATCTAAAAACTGTATTTTGAATTGAATTTTAAAATTGAATTTAAGGAGTTCGTGTCCATGGATTATACAAAGCATGGATATAAAGCATATTTAAAATAGCTCAGTGTAACAGAGTGAACAATTACTGATGTGATTTGGGGTAAGAGATGAAATCCTGATGCTGCACAGCCAATAGGAGTTTACTGTGGACTTCAGTAGGACTGTGATTTCGAACTCTGAAAATGCTCATGGCAAATTCCTGTGGAGTCTAAGAAAATTAGGATTCTTAGGAATTTTGGCTCTTATAGTAAAAAATATACACCACTGTAACTTAGCTAACTCTGTATAATGTCATGCACGGAGGGAGGTGTGAGGGTAGGTTTTTTTTCTTTTTCTCCCTTTTATGCTAGACAGCACGTGTGTGTGAGAGATCCCTGTGGAGGCTGTACTTCAGTTTGGAAATAAGTCATTTCCTCTGTTCAGATGTTTTAATGAACTAATTAGGGATCCTTTGGGACAAAAGATTTTATACATACAATTTTTAAGTTAAGCATTTATATGTTTAGCAAGGCTCGAGGCCTTTCTCTACTGAGAAGTGAGAAAAGTTTCTTTTTTAAAATTTGGAGGTTTGGTGTGTGGTCTGGCTGATGTGTAGGCTGGGGTCAGCTACCGGTGGCATGCAGATAACCCTTTTCTGCAATGGTATGCTGCAGGATCTGCAGCTGACAGACAGAATACTTTAAAAGAGGTATATGTAAGATGCACTAGCTCCGAGATGCTGTATTTTAGCGCTGTGTCTACATCAGTGGGGAATGTGGGACAAGAGGAAGAAATCTGTAAAGCAAAACAGTTGGTGGTGAGGACTCGGGTGTCTGTATGTCTCTGCAGTTACCATGGACCAGCTCTAGTCTGATGCCGTGTGATGAACAAACATCAGCATGAAAGCACTCCTGGTGCACTTCCAAGGCTTTGCCATCATATAGGTGACAGAGGAGTGACTGGTGATGATCATGGCACCAGCACCCTCCGCATCCACACTAGAGTACATAGAGGGACCATCATGAACAAGTCACTGCAGGACTCATGTTGGGCTTGAGCTGCACTTCTGTGGCTCTGAAGATTTTATTCACAGTTGTTTATCAAAAAGCTCATTACGGATCTTGTTCAGAACTGAAAATTAAGAACTCTTGGCCTCTTTTGGGCAAAGATTAATGTATCAGACAGAAGTAAAATCAGGGCTTTCAATTTACAATGAAAGATCTAAACCCAGTCATTTTAAAGGGAGTGGGTATGGGTGTAGCAGTCTACCTGTCTCGATGTTTCCAGCCTTGTTTTTAAAGCTAGATAAAGAAAGTACAAATGATACAGGGCTTGTTGTTCTCTCCACCCCAGTATGACATACATGTTACTGTATGGTAGGTTTTGCTTAGATTTTTTTTCATTATTATTTGACATTTGACAGTTTGTTATCTGAAAGATTTAGAATAAGCATGTTATCTGTAAAAGTTTGAACAAAATGTTTCTATCATTCCGGTAATCTTTCAGAACAAATTTATAGCTGAATTAAATGATTAGTTATGTGAACTATATTTTAGCTTTCTTTTATGACCTGGGTGCTTTGTTTTGGTTTTTGAAAACAGTTAAAAAACAGAATTGTGGGATTAAATGTTCAGCTATGGAATTGAAAAATGTTTGCTGTTGTGTTAAGTGAATGCTTTGAAACTAAAATTCGTGGAAGTTGGAAAATATGTTTGTTGGTATGGTCTCCCAGGAGCAATATATCTATATTTACTCAACTTTTATGGAGTTCACAGTTGTAAGACATTAAGGTGAAGCTTTACAGCGCTGAACAAGAGCAGTGTGGTTTATACCAGCATTGTCTCATGTGTGAGTTATTTGAGAGATTCCATTCTGTAGCTGTCATTCCCAGGTAGGATGCTCTTTCTGTGACCCTTCTTACAGGAAGATGTGCCCCCGGGTGATTGATATACTTATTTCTAAAATTTGTTTAAACATGGGGAGTAAATACCAGGGCAACCTACCAGGTTTGGTTTTTTTCTTTCTTTTCATTTAGCTTTGCCCTGGGGGGTGAGGGTGGGGGGGAGGAGAAAGAGTTCTTTCAATGTATCTGCTTCTTTTCATAACATTTACCTAGTTTCTGATGCATATTGATGTAATAAAATAATTCTAGCTACTGACTTTGAAGCTAAGTAAGACTATGTGATAATGTTTCAATATTTCAATTAAATGAAATAATACAACGTAACAGAAACTGGGGGAGACTGTATAAGGGATGTTAAAGATGACAGGCTTGGTCCTTTGGATGTTATGCGGTAAGAGGGTGTATAGGGTTGCTTGGGAGTAAAGGTTAACAAACCAGAGAGCTGTGGGAGCTGGAAGATAGTAGTATAAAATTCAGGAGACTCAGGTTAAGTGGATTTTCTTGTTGGGGGTAAACCTTCTGCGCTCCCCCGCCATCCATTCCCATTCTCAGGCTACAGTAGCTCAGGCAAATAAACTGACATACACCATGGTGCTGCTTGGGAGGAAAGCCTCGCTTCCCCTTCCCTCTCTTGCTCTCTGTGGTTTTACTCACTCAACACTTGACAGGCTAATTTGTCAGAGTTAATTTAACATGATAACCTGACAGAAAAATCTACGTAGTGTTTGTGTGTGGTGCTTAGTTTTTGCTTTTGCTGGGTTAGTTTTCTGCCAGGTCGGAGAATTAAATCAGCTTCCAGAGGCAGCAGAAGATAAATTATAGGAATAGTGGGAGCTGCAGGCAGACTGGAGGCTTCTACACTGGCCATTGTGTCTTGTGGAACTGGACCCTTGCTTTTGTCATTGCAGCTGCTTGTGGCACCATGTGTTGCATGGTGTCAGTAAATTAATACAAGTTAGAAGCAATACCCATCTGTTTTGTATTGTAGCAGGTAGAAGTGATCCCCTTTTTTATGTATTGGGCCAGACACAGTGATGTGAGGCAAAAGTTTTAAAACAATGTGTAAGGCAATACAGGGAGAGGCAGGCAGCCACTAAAAGATTGTAATAAAGAGAAAAGTACTTTTTGTCTGCTGCAAGTGTGATTTATAATTGAATTAAAAGTTCATATACGTGGAAAATTACATATGCATCATAAATCTAATTTTCAGTCCAGTTACCCATTCAAAGCCCAGTGGACTAACATAAAATTTTTACCATTGAGATTCCTGTGTTTCTTTGAATGTTTAGCTTTTGTGGCCATTTTCATGTGTGTCTGTGTGTGTTTTGTTGTGTGTTTTTTCTTATCCCTGGAAGCTATGAATATTTTTTGTAATTCTTATGGTTTTTGCAGAATATGAAATCACATTTGATTCAAAAAATGTAATAGCCCCAGGCGCACAGGTGTACTCACAATATTTTTTTATGTGCAGAAATTTTAATTCCTGATTGCATATCATGATTTTTTTTCTTGCATTTTCAGACTTTGCAACTACGTATTTCTTAGCTTTTTCTTTTGTACTTTTGAGAGAGAAGTATAATTTCTATCAAAAGAACAATGATCTCCTCTTCCTTATGTCACCTTTCTTGGGAACATACTGCTTTCAGAAGCATATTGATCAGATTATTCCACAACTCTGTTGGAAAAAGTATACCCTAAAAAGAGAGCATGAATTAATCTGCAACAAACATTGGTGTGATACTGCCGCTTGGTTTTCAAAATCAAATGTGGATAACTGTGACTGAAGCATTTCTCTTGATTACAGCACACTTGGTGCAAGGGGAAGAAAAACGTCCTCAAGATCTCTGTGCATTGAGGAATTTAAACAAAAATACTCTTGCAGGAGCTAACAGTCATCTTCAGTGGTCCCGTATAGGAGGGAGTGGATTAAGAGCCTTGTGCTGGAGAGCAGTTGTGTGTCCTGTTTGTTTACACTTCCAAAAAGTTGAAGTAATCCTAAAGCAGCTCCAGTGATTCCTGCAAGGCTCTGTAGGATATTGCGAAGCTCAGAAACCATTTGGTCGATGCTACGTTATTAACCCTGGTAGCTGTGACTCAGAAGGTTATGAGAGATTTGTGTGCATATTGTTCCAGGAGGGTGTAACTTCAGGGGTTTTTTTCCTTTCTAGTTTTTATTTTTGAGTTTTTCATTAAAAAAAATGTTTTGCCTCAGGGGGCCCTGTAAATCTAAGCCTTTTACTGCCTCCTGAATTTGGCAGTTGCTTCTCTTAGTTCAAGTCTCTCGGCATGTGTGATGTGAAGCTTTGAAGTAGCTTCTGCCTGGCTGAAGCCTCTCTGGGGACAAGGACAAGAGTAATAAAGTTCATGCTTTTGACACTTTTTTCTTTCTGGCATGTAGATATTTTAACAGCTTAACACAAAACACAGGAATAAGTGAAACTGCTGATTTTTAGTAAAGACCCTAAAAACTACAGAATTGCAAAGGCTGTGTATCTTTTGTGGTTTGGTTTTAATTTGGAACACTAAAATCAGTGGCGTGGAAAAGCATATATATTTTTGACAGAATTTTAATATCTAGTGTTAGGAACTGGTTAATCCATTTAAGAAGTGGAACATGAGATTCACGGGGGAGATATTTTGTTACAGCCCAGTTTTCTTAGATGATGTCCCGTAGACCACTGGCAAATACCAGAAAAGAGGAGGGAAGATACTTGGGAAAACAACACAAGCTTTTCGATCTTTGTAATTCTGGTTCTACAGGGTGTCTGCAAGTCCCATACTCAGTTCAGTGAGCAAATGTTTGCAAAGTCCATGGCAGTCTGTATCCCAAGCGGCAACCCAGGGAAAAACCTCACTGCCTTCACCTTTCCTAGCAGGGCTCTTCAGATGGTATCAGCACTGCTCGTGTACTTCCCCCAAGAGTAAAATACATGTTGGCCACCTGCTCCTGGCTATTCCTAGCTTTTTCCAGTCTGGTTCCCTTAAAAAGAGGTGTCTTGAGGGAGTGGATTAGAAGTAGGACAAATGCATCAGGGAGGAAAAAAAAGCGATTTCAAACATCTTGGCTGTGGCAGGGTGAAAGTCTTACTGCTTGGGTGTTCCCAGCAGTGGCACGGAGCACTTCCTGCATCACGCGGGTTAGTGTTAAGTAAGATTACGAGATTTAGTATTGGCTAAAATATATAACGTGATTTTAAAACAATTAGTGTTATGCACCCATTGCTCCGTTTACCAGGCTGGCTGGGTTTGTCTGCTGTGGGGACCCGAATGGCATGGAGGCACCTGTGTTGGTCAGACTGTAGTTTGTTTAATTAACTTGAACCATTTGGCTCTGGGTTTAGCGAGGCAGCTTGTTGGGGTTCTGGATCAAAGTTGTTTAATTGGCCCTTACTACTCCCCAGTGTTCGACAGAGTGAAACCTTGTTTTGTAAGCCAAGGAGAAATAACTGTCATTACTGTAAATGTAGTAGCAAATTTTTTTAGTAGAAACTTCATTTATCTTAAACAATAGTGTAAATCTTAGAATCATAGAATGTGTTGGGTTGGAAGGGACCTCTAAAGGTCGTCTAGTTCAACCCTCCTGCAGTAAGCGGGGACATCTTTAACTAGATCAGATTGCTCAGAGCCTCATCAAGCCTAGCCTTGAATGTCTCCATGATGATCTGGTTTTACTTGCAGTTTATTGTAGTACCTTTTGTTCTGCTGTAGAGGTATTTATCCATTTTCTCTGTGTATATAACCATTTGTCATACTAAAATTAAATGTTAGACCTGTATAAAAATTTAAAATCATTCTGTGGTGGAAACAGCAATTCCGTGACTCCCTTGACAAGTCAGCAGCTTGCATGGTTGTGAAATCTTGCCTCTTTTTTTCCAGTTATGACTGGGAAGAATTGGCATGTTGTTGCTCTTACGAGTCCCTGTTACCTGTGCTTTAGTGAGCTACGATTAAGAGCTGCATACAAAACCTCAGTTATCACATGTTGCAGTCTGTAGGAGCTGAATTCCCACTTCCATGGTGGTGAGAGTGGAAACATGAGGCAGTGAAATAAGTTCAGTCCTTTAAGGCTCCTCCCAAAGGTGGCTGGCACAGAGTGCAGTGAAGTCCAAGGGGTTCTTCAAACTTTTTGTGGGCACAAACCTTGGGAAATAAATGAACGTTGTTAGCGTGACTACGTCTTTCACAATTTTTCAGCCTTTTTTTCCACCTTATGATAAAAGCGGCAGCTAAAAAAAAAAAGCTTTTGACACTTTTGACAGACTTCCACATGATAATTAGATAGTAAAAAGAAGGTGTGGGTTGGCAAGGCATTAGATATGAATGATATGCAAGTTCCTATGCATTTTTCTTTATGCAATGTTGTTGTGCTGAAGATGAAGCCCTCTGAACAGTTGTGTAAAGTGGAGGTTTTAAAGTGAAAATGAGTTGTTTCCATTTGAAATAATTGAAGAAAAGCTGGAGCGACCTACTGGCACTCTCGTTTTTATTTCCAAGTAACTCCTGTGTCTAGGTAAGAAGTTCTTAATGCAGCATTGTATGCATATAATCTTAGAACTGTATGCATTAGCTTTCAGTTATACACAATGTCTTATTTATTAACTTTCTGGAATAATAACCTTTTTCTTGCACTGTATGTTCTGAGAATTACCCTTTCCTGCCCTTTGCATCCTGATGAAGGTGCAGGAAAAACAGTTGAAAGAGAAGGTGGTGTCTGTGGTTTGTATCAAGGAGGAATGGACAGAGGGAGGGAAGATAAAGAAGGGCCTTGATGCAGCTATAGTGTATGAATTTTATAATTAGTCCCCAGGAAAATGGATTGCGAGGAGATATGCATGAGACAGAAGAAAATACATGGGATTTAGTATTCTTGTGGGATTTTGAGACATCCAGCTTAATTTGGCAGGGTATCATCAGCAGGTGAAAGGTAGCGGTGGCAGCAGAATTGGGTTCAGGTAGTGGCAACTGCTGGTTCTCTTTCTGCTGCGTCAAACTGCATGCTTTGGACACTGTGCATGTTCTGGGGGCTGTGACTGCTAGGAGCCTAATTCCACACTGGATCCCAGCTCCTTCCATGACAAACAGGACCCACTCCTATCTGCTGAAGCCCCCTGAGCTCAGCTCCAGTCCTGCCAGCGCTGCCAGCTCTCTGCAGTATCTGCTGGTGGGAGACACTCACCCCCACCCTGGGACGGTGACTCCCAGAGCAGCTCACAGAGGTGGCTGTGTCCCTGCATGTTCTGACTTGACATGTGGGGCAAGCTCTTCCATCAGGTTAGTTGCAGGGACTTGTCCTTGGGCAGTCGGGAGCCAGTTGTGAGGGTTGGGTAGCAACTCGCTGCTGGCACCGTGTACAGGCTGTGTACGGGTGACATCTGGACCCTTGGGCTTGGTGCTGCACACCGATATGTTCCTCGGAGTCTGTTTGATAGGCAGTTTCAAACTGTTCAGCCCTTTTTTTAAAACAACAGTGAGGAGAAAATGCTGCCAGCTTTTAGATCCTAATTTCTCTGCAAATTTTTAGCACCACTTTTGTTTCTTGAGAGAAGGTCAGGCTGAGTTCTGGAGGACTGGGCACATCGGGGGGACCCTTTTCCCACCACACCGCTGCTCTATCCCATTTGCCATGCTGCGAGTCTTTCAGAAATCATACTTTGCAGCAGAGATGTGAGCTGCCAAAATAGCAGATGATAATTCCGCTGCATGTGCTGTAGTGTCTGATAGCACTGGTGTTAATCTAACTTCATCTACAGGTCTTGGCAGCACAACTGAATGTCCTCCAGCCCTTGCCTCACCTACCCAGCAGAACAGCTAAAGAGACCCTGCCTGAGGGCTGTAGGGGTAGGGCTGGGTAGATTGTACCTGTGATGGGTGCAGGGGATGTATCTTCTGCTCTGCCCTGGCCCCTCTGCAGCTCAGGGGCTGTGTGGAGGAAGCAGGAGGTGCAGAAGTGGAAGAGGGACCTGGGGTAGGCTGGGATGAGGGAGGGTCTGAGCAGGTCGGTGGGGAGGATGAGCTCATGGGGAGCAGGCTGGTACGTCTGGTGAGGGATGCTGGGAACCGGGAGAAGGAGGAACAGGGCAAATAGAGGGGCAAAGGGATAGAAAGGGGCTAGACTATGAACAGGTTGAATCACAGAATGGTTTGGGTTGGAAGAGACCTTTAAAGATCTAGTCCGACCCCCCTGCCATGGGCAGAGACATCTCTCTACTAGATCAGTTTGCTCAGAGCCCTGTCCAACCTGGCATTGAACACCTGCAGGGATGGGGCAACTTCTCTGGGCAACTCATTCCAGCATCGTAACAGACATGGAAAAGGTTGAAGAGCAGAAGCCTCCAGAACCAGCACCGTGACAGCATAGTCCTTGCAGAGTTTGTAAGGAAATTCAGATTTCTTGGGTCTTGCCTTTGCTCTGCTGTAGGCAGTTATCTCTGAAATAAAATATTTTGTTATTTCTGGTATGGATCCACAGATGCTAATACACTCTCCTTGCTGTCGGTTATTTCTGTGGGTGAAGCAGCAGGCAGAAACTTCCAGCACCTCTGGAAAAATTAGGAAAATTATTAAGCTGTCCTTCTTAAACTCTGGGAAGTTAGAAAATGTTAGAACTAAGGCTGCATAACGAAGCTTAAAACACAACTGTTTTATTCATGTGTTTCTAATTACTTCATCACTCCTTATAATTTTTGTTGGAATTCTGCCTTGATCATTTAACGAGATAGACTTTCCATGAGTCCAATAAATCCAGTAAGTGTATTTAATGTAAATTTGAAATCCAGTAAATATAAAGCCAGTAAATTTGATGGCCAGTTCAAAAGCCTATCCTTTTCCATCAAGGAGAGATAGAAAGGCATTGAAGTACTTGTAATACAGTAAAAAAATATATATAAAAATTAAAGATATTTTTCTAGGAATTTTTCTTTTTTAATGAAAAGGGAATGGGAACCATCACACCCTGTGAATGACTGCTCAAAATGTGTTTTTCAGTAAAATACTTGGGGTTTGGGTGTTGGGTTTTTTTGGTGGGTGTTTGTTTTTGGTTGTGGTTTTGTGGTTTTGGGTGTTTTGGGTTTTTGGGGGTTTTTTTGGTTTGGTTTTTTTTTTTTTTTTAATCAATACTGTGCTTATGAAGCTGTCTTGTTCCCATTAAAAAAAGGGAGGCGTGGATAGAATATAGTTGCTCATGTGTGACTCCTTTGCCTTAGTGGCACTCACTGCTACAGAGGTTGCTTGTTGGCTTGACTGTAACTGGGGATGCTTGATCAACTACATTGGTTTTTCATTTCTCTTCAACTTTTGACTTTGCAAATACAAAATGCTTGGTTTTGGTGAAGAATAAACATTTGCAAACTGTTTGTTACAAGTAAGACTACTGAGTAGCCCTGGGGGTGAGACTTCTCTGCCATGGAGAGAGCCTGACATCTGGGGGTTTCCCTAAATGGTCATGTTAAATATTGGGAATATGACCTTCTGATCGGTGTATCTTGCCATAAGTTATTTATTATGTTTGTATCTTTTACGTAACTAAGTATTTTAATGCTGAAGCTTTTCTGTACTAGGCTTTACTCTTGTCTGTCTTCTGCTAAACGGAAGGGTATTTTGAAAAAAGGCATCTTCTGCTGGCCTTGTCTGGCTTACAAAGTTGATGTGCTGTGAGCAGATGTGGTTTTCTGAACTATCTCTTTGGTGCAGTAGGGAGAAATGTTTTCCAATCAGTTTCAGCCTTTTTCCCTCCTCTCATAAATCTAACGATTTCCAAGTTCAGTATGTTGCTGGGCTTACTGCCCACGGAAATCACTGCTCTGTGCTGGGTGAGGAAGTTTACTGTACCTGGGTGCTGTTTTGGGCAAAGCTTATCACTGAAATTGTCTTTACATACTTGGAGACCGCTAATCTGTGTTCAGGACTGCTTTTAAAAATGTACCTGTTTGAATCGTAAATAAAGATTGCAATGTTAAATGGTGTCCTGGCATGTTCTCAATTTGACTTCTGAAGTTGTAGCCTACCAAGAAGAGAAAAGAAAGGACCAAAGAGGGGAAGATAAGTAAGTAAAAAGTTCTCATAAGTGAGAACCCTGAAAATATTGAATTAATTTAGTTTGAGTGGCTATACTTGCCCTACCTTGTGTCTGTACACTTGGACACAGAGGTATCCCTTATGCAAGGTCTACCCACATCAAGAGCTAAGCACACGTGAACTTTTGTTCTAAGGCTGTCTGGCCGTATTAGCTTTAAAGGTTTGTCTTTGCTGGTAGGCTCCACTTTATCATGAAGGTTGAAGCTCAGATGCTTGGTAATCATGGGGTGACAAGAGCTTTATCAGCCAGGCTTTCTGCAGGGTTTGTTGTCACTAGTACTTCAGCTCAGTGCCGTTAGGAGATGGCTTTGGGGAAAGGATTGGCTCGGCACAGCCTTCACCCATCTAACCTCTCAGGTGAAACTCATACGGGAGAAGTACTGACTGCTGCCAGAAGGAAATCAGTCCCGGAAAGTCCTTGAGGGAGAGGAGCAGTCATGAGCCAGGCTCTGCTTGGACCTTGGCCTGGGGCTTGTTCCCAGCCAAGGGCGGATCAGACATCTGCTGGCTCTCTCCCTCTTACTGAGGTCTCTGTGTAGCCTTGGGGAGATAAAATACTGCATTAGTTGATCAAAGCATATCTGTAAACTTTTTTTGACAAACATGGAAGCTACAAAATAGATTATCTTAGTCTCCTCCTTTGTCTCCTCCTCCACGAAAAGCTGGATTTCTTTTAAAAACAGGCAACGCGCATGTCATTGTAGCATTGCCAAATGCTGCAGAGGATGGGGTCAGCCTTGGAGTACAGCTCCTTTGCTCTGTCAGGGCAGCAGGACCACGCTTACACAGTGTGCTGGGAATGGCATCGCAGCTGGGGGAAATTTGTGATAATGCCGTGCACTCCATTGTGGTAAAAATAAGAATATGATCTCATGCTAGGGAATCCAGTTCAAAATAAAAAGAATGCAAATTGGCTTTAATTAGAGGAGCTGCATTTTAAACCAAATAATTTTTCAGATTATGTATGTTTCTCTGTTTCCTGAAACAAACCTGATTTTTTTTTTTTTCTTTTTAAGGGTAGGGAATAAAGGGATTTTCTTCCTTTTCTGTATCCAGCAGTCGTCTTCCTGGTTATTACCAGGACATCTAACAATCTATCAAATGCAGTGTCTCTGGCTGTGTTTGAGGCCTTGGCAAGGGCAGTTTGTTCTTTCTGCATTAATGTCAGTAAAGATTTTTTGCTGGAGAGTGGGAATGTATGGTCTGAAGATTTTAGAATAAAAAATTATATTACTATCAATTATATTATTATATTATATTATGTTTGTCAGAATTAAATGAAAGGAAGACTTAACCCTAATTGAAGACAAAGATGGGCAATATGGGAAAATACCAGTCTGTTGTGGGCATCCTGTGTGCTTTTTTTACCTCTCCCATCCAAGCAAGGCTGTCACTATTTAAGTCAAGTACTTCTCGTGAGCCCTAGGTAACCTGGCAATAGTGCAAAAAATTGTACATTACTGTGAAAGACAGTACTGAACAAGACAGATTATAAAAGAAGACTTAAAATAGTTTTCTAAATTTGAAAGAACTTTTTCCTTTAAATATTTAGATTGTGATTTGTCTTTGTGACAACCGGCAATGAAATCTAATGTTAATACTGCATTAATTTCAGAAACTAAAATATTCACGAGGTACAGAGTTCTGAAGAAAAGTCAGACCACTGCTGGAAGTGAAGCCATTCACTGAGAACAAGTAACCAGAGTTTGCAAAAGTGATAAATCTGCTTTTGACATCAATAACCCTTTCTGCAGGTGCAGGAGGAATGTTGTGTTCTTTTTGTATTATGTTGCTTAGTTTGAGTCTACAGAAAACAATTTAAAAAGCTGTTAAGCCTTTAAGAAAAGTAAGTGCAGAATGTTTGGGTTTTTTCTTAATCTTACAAATAAATGCTATTGATTAGAGGCCGAGACTTTCCAATTCTTGATTCTCGAAGGATACACTTATGAAATAAGCAAAACGCAATCTATTTCAAATCAATAACTATGGATTACTTTCTATTGATGTAATCTCAGTTTTAGTAAGTCTTTAATTTCTCAAATGGAAAAAGTGTTTTATGAGCTTATGTATTTCTGAGGTTTAATAGGATTTTCAATTTGGTTTTTAAAACCTTAGGCATATATGATTATTATTTTCATTAAAATGCAGATTATAAAAAATTATAGGTAAAAAGTTAAAGGTTCAAGTAAATTTGAGTATCAGTTGCCATTCTAGCATCTAATATGGAAGCTAGGAAAGTGAAGAAATATATGCAAACGTAAGTAGTTTCTTAAGTGTTTATGTAGTGCGCTCTCTAATGTAACGTAAAGTTGCATTTAATTGCAGATCGACTGGTGACTGATATGTCTTAGTGGTTTCTTGCCAGTGTGAATCAACTTTTCTCTAGGAAACAAGATAAAATAAAATTGGGTTGTAATGTGTTACCATGGGCTGACATCACTAACTTTTAAATGATGTTTTAAATCAGTTTTCTTGCCCTTTAAATCTGCCCTGACTGCAAGTAAAACTAAATCTTTCTGCTTTGCTTGCATATGGCATAGTTGAAGAGTCCAGTGGAGATATACAGGTTTTCTAAAGAAAGTGAAAATATATTGAGCTAAGTACTGATAAAGTTTCTAAGGAAACGTTTTGTGTGTACCGGTGTATGGTTTTTATCTGCGTGTGGTTTAAAACACGTTTAAGAGAAGCAAATCTTGCATCGAAGTTGGTTCTTTTTGTCTAAAGGTGCTAAACAAAAGCTGAAGTCTTATTCGCGTACATCACGTGATGAATTTGAGTTCATCCCTTGCTATCTTTTGTAGGATGACTTGGATGTTGAGCCGTGGCTGTGACGTGGAGATGAGAGTCATTGTAAATATTCTCGTGTGTTCCACAATCTGCTTTTCTTCTCTTGTTCTTAAGGGTGTGATACAAGCATATCCTCAGTACATCACTGAGAAGATAAGACGGTAAAACACAGCCCAGCTCTTCTGCCCTGCAATACCTCTGCTGATTACCCTCCTGGTTCTGTTCTTTATGAGTTCACATTAGGCTGTGTCTTCAGCTTCTTAACTCTAGGCAGATCCCATGATGTTACTTTTTTCAAGCTACTATCCTTGCATTAATATTATGCTACAGACGGTCATCTTTACTCTCCTGACTTTTGTTCACAATGTTTGGGGCTTTTTTTTATGTTACGAACTGATCCCAGCATAGTCTGGAGGAATGATAATTTGTTAAAACGTTTTCTATTGATTTCTATGCTCAACACAGCCAGCACAGTAACTCTGAACTGGAAAGCATTTACACTGATAGACCTCTTCTGGGGAAGATTCCTCTAATTTATTGATGTGTCAAAAATTTCTTCCACTTAAGCAGTATTGAGGAAGATAATTTTTAACTGGTTGAATTCCAAATAGAAGCTCATCTACCATCTGTTAGGGAAAAACCGGTAAGCTGCTGGTTATAGCTCGACAGCCACAGGCAGGTCAAGGGCACATGCTTATAATTTTGCTACAGTGATTGCTGACTAATTAGCCACAAGGAACTTTCTGAGAATTTTCTGTTAAGATAATTTTCTTCTCTCCCATTTTGTTAATGAATACAGTGCACCCAGCTGTGAGGCTCTGAGTGATGATTGCTATTATGGATTTATCCTTTCAAATTCTGCTTCTAATTTTAGGAAATTATATTCCCGTCTTTAAGTTTCTAGTGGTAAAACTGTAAAAGGGCAAGTTATTCCTCAGCGCATGTTGGGAAATACAGTAATAATATTTTATAAATACCGGACTACAATAGCTCTCTATATTGGAGGAGGGAAAATACTGTTCACAGAAATAACCATCTGTAATCCATATATAGTAGATGAGTAATATTTGGATTACAATTTTTTTATTAGTATGGTTTAGAAGTGGTCTGTTCCCACAAGATGATGCTTTACATTACTGTTGCTGCGGTCTCTTTTAGATCACCTATCTCTTGGGTTCCCAGTGCAGTCCAGAGTACGGCATTAGGCGGATGTGTGGGATAGAGATGTCTTCTTCCCGTTTCCTCCTACACATCCATACCTTGTGAGGACATGGAAAAACTAATCTGGTCTGTTCAGATTACTCACTGTGAGATGCACCTGATTGTACCCAACTAGGGCATCTCCTTGCAATGCTAATCACTCTTATCTTAAGTACATGCATTAGAATAGGGATTGAACTGAAAAGTTGTCCTACCTGTTCGGAGACAGTATGCACATGTCCATATGTAAGCTTGTGGATAGGCATGGTATTATTCCTATAGCTATCAGGTTTAAAGATTAGATGTGATTTCTTGTTCCTCACAATCAAAGCTTTCCAGCTAAAAAAGCAGATATGGTGCTTGCGCTTTTATCCTATTTTATATACTTTTATAACAGAATGCAATTAGAGGATTTGACATCATAAAGGCTGTTCCTTTAAGTGTTCAGCTGGCCACCAGTTTGGCTTTCTGAAACTTCATGTAAAGCAACATGCTTTTGCAGTTTTAACTGTAGTTAAAGATTTCTGTCTGTTTTTTCCCTAACCACACAAAATAACAAGATTAAATAGGATAACATTATTTTGGGCTTTAAATCCACTTGCTTCTCACAGTGGAAATCTCTAATCTGGTCAAATCAGGGTCTAGCAGACCAGTCCAGTGTGTACCAGACTTTATGATAAGCTGTTGCCCATATGTGTTGTCATTGTCCCCAGGAGACAAGCCTGGAAAGCTGCTGCTGTGTTTCAGGTACGGTACAATGTTTTGCATTAGAAAAGTGGATGGAGGAAAGATATTTAGTCTGTGCAATACTGTGGACACTAATCTTTTAAACAAAGATGCTTGGCGTGGTGGTGTCAAAGGAAACTAAACGTGCTGTTTTATTTTCCCATTGTTCTCTTGCACAGAGAGTCTTTTGGTCTGCAAACGACCGCTGACATTATGCCACAGAACTTGCTACGAGGAGAATACTTGGTCTTTTCCAGATCTTGCATCTAAGCCTGGCAACAGTGTCCAGGCTGCATTCCCCTGTTTATGTGCCACAGCGAATTGCTTGCCTTCATTTTGTGAGACGTTTTCATTTTAAACCTTGGATTTTTTATGGCTGTGTCTCTTCCTAATTCTCCTTTTTCCTCTCTGCTGCTGTAAATTCAGACAGACTGTATCTATCAAATAGGTTGTCTGGCTGACATCTGTGCCCCAGACTCAAAGATGCATAAAATGAACCAAAAAGGGAGGACAGGATTTTGAAGATGTAGGAGATGCCTGCCACAGAGGCATTTTTTTTCTGCACTGTTAGAGTTGCAAGCTAAACAGATGGCATTGAGAGAGGTGAAGCGGAGAGGTCATTTGAAAGTTAGTGGTAGTGTGACTCCCAGGGAGCTTGAAGAAAATAGTTTAAGTAACTCAATTACTTGCATGAGATCTCAGTGATGATGTGGGCAGGAGAAGAGGAGGTTGCCAAATGTGTACCAAGTGACATGTGCCACATCTGACAGCTTTGCAGAGTTAGTGGAGTCTGAAAAATGTGGGCCTTTATGGGTGGAAAAATGCTCCTGGAAGTGTAGTATCTTCACTGTTCTTACCTGCTTGCTTGGTCAAATCCAGTCTTTAGTTTTCCCTATCTAAATTCAGCTGCCAGATTGTGCTTTTTTGTTTGCTTATTTTTTAATAAATGCTGTTCTTAACTTCCTCTCCTTTGGTGTCGTGGGCTTTCTCAGCAGCTACTGTATTCCACCATACAGTTGGCTGCGTGCTGCGGGTGGAGGATTGCTTTCTGTCCATGTGCTTGTTTCATAAGGCTCTAGTAGTGGTCCTAAAGTTCATAGCAATTTCCAAGGAATGTAAATACTTATACTAATTAATTTCAGAAGTGCAGAGTGTGAAACACTTACCGGTATCTTTCAATGACTGAAAGTATTCCTACCAGTTAAGCTCAATTCAGGCTTGTTGGCACAATCTATATCTTTATCCTAGAAGAAGGGCATCTCTGTGCACAGGTGATGTTGCGTTTTCACTGCCATTCTTTGCTATGTTTTCCATCATGCGGATTATCTTTAATTTTTGCTGGAGACCACTGCTGGAATTCGCTGTCCCCAGCAGGCTTAGATTTTCTTTTCTGATGTCCTGCAGAGTGTCTAAATTCAGGCACAACTCTGGCAAAGGCTTTAAGATGCTGCTTTTAAAGTGTTATAATAGTTTCTAGTAACCCACACCCCCATTGTGCTAGGTACTTTACAAACTTATAATGTACAGAATGTATCCTGAAAAATTTTGGAAGTACTTAATGTACAATTTGATCCTGTTAATTGGTGCTCCAAAGAGACCGTGTAGATTGAATAAACTCAAATGTGTTTGCCAGTCTTTTGAGAATTGGTACCTAATGTTTCCACTGCTTAATTAGCTGCCATGGTCTAAACTGGACAAGATAGCCTCAAAATTAATGACTGCATAAAGCAAAGGTGAAATATGTTTAATGAAGTAGTTCTTGGGAGGGAAATGCCAAGTCTATTTTAATTTTAATTATTTCCTGCACCATTAATGTACAGTTCAGATTTAGGTTTTCCAGCGGGTAAAATCTATAGTATGCATTTTAATATGCTTCCTTCTAACTACTAGTGTAAGTATGTCATTTAGCTTTAGCCTACATACAATGAAATAATACTGAAATAATTCCTGTAAACAGCATACACGTCCTGTTGTTGGCTTTGCTTCAGATGTTTCTTCACATTTGGCTGAGTTCAAGCAATAAATTGCTGAAAAACTGGAAGGCGCTCTGGAAGCAGATTAATCATCTGACTCAGTATTGTCTTTTAGTTTGCCACAAGAAATCTTTCCAATCTATGAGATCATGGATTAGCTGGCTGGAAAATTTAAAGAGAGGCATGAAGAACATTCCCTTTTTCTGCTGCCTTCTCTTTGAAACCTGCAGAATGTCAGCAAAGCCTAAATGACAAATGACTCTTCTTTCCAAGCTTTACCACAAATATGTATTATGATGAAAAATCAGGCATCTGAATTGATACCTTCTCATTTTATCTAATTTTGGACATTGTAGGTGGCATTTGTCTCGTGAGATATAGATTTACATGTTTGAGACAGTGATTTAGACTTGCATTATAATCCATGAAAAGAAATGAAATGTAATGAACACTTGTAGAAAGTGATTCACTTCAGATTTCTAAAAACAGGTTGCATAAATTTCACTTTAAAAGTCCTTTTTCCTCTCATTGATGAAAAAGAGGTGATAATTAATTCTGATGTTCTATCGATGCTACCAGTGTAGGTGATATGATATCTGCTCTGTCTGTCCATGGGCAAAAGTGGTGGTAGTGACTGATAAGTAGATCTGATGCTTCAAGGCAGATTGTTTGGATTTGCAGTCTCCTTCATGCACCTTTCAAGATGGTGAACATCTGTGGGTTTTATGACAGCTAGATTGCAAAGAGGTCGCCAAATCTAAGTATATTGACGCTGTTAGAGTTGCTAATATTATTGAATTTAGTTCATATAATTAATTATTTTTTTTGTCTTTTCTGACACCATACCACTTTGCTTATTTGGCTGCATTGAAGTTGTCACTTTATTGCTCAACATACTCAGATATAACGATCTAAATGGCAAGAACATTCCATCCTCTACTTGCATAACAAACAGGTTACACTTATTTTATAATTGAACTTCTCATTCTTCAGAAAACATAGTTTTATTATCTTCTGTGACTCTCTTCTACCTTACTTGTATATGCATGCAAAGGGGAGGCAAAAAGTGAAGTGTGACTGGACTCTAGGAAGTCTTGTCTTCAGTTGCAATCTTACTGAGAGTTGTTAAGATTCTATTCTTTTACCTTCCCTTGGAAGGGAACTGCATTCAATGAGGTCACAACCATAAAAAGGAAGTTGTAGGTTGCAGCAAAGATGAGGATTCTGTTTCCAAGGATCAGGAGGAATGGTGATAGCGGAAGGTGCGGACACGCTGTGTCCAGAGGAATGGTTTCTTCATGCCTGTTGGTCAGCAAATATGCAAGGTGAAGAGTCACAGCGGCAGCTGGGAGAAGGGGGAAGAATCATAGAATGGTTAGAGTTGGAAGGGACCTTGAAGATCATCTAGTTCCAACCCCTCTGCCATGGGCAGGGACACCTCCCACCAGACCAGGCTGCTTAAAGCCCCATCCAGCCTGGCCTTGAACACTTCCAGGGATGGAGCAGCCACAACTTCCCTGGGCAACCTGTTCCAGTGCCTCACCACCCTCACAGTAAAGAATTTCTTCCCGATATCCAATCTAAATCTACCCTCTTTCAGTTTGAGGCCATTACCCTGTATCCTATCGTTACACTCCCTGATAAAGAGTCCCTCCCCATCCTTCCTGTAGGCCCTCTTTAGGTACTGGAAGGCCTACGTAAGGCCTCCCTGGAGCCTTCTCTTCTCCAGGCTGAACAACCCCAACTCTCTCAGCCTGTCCTCACAGCAGAGGTGCTCCAGCCCTCTCATCATCTTTGTGGTCCTCCTCTGGACCCACTCCAACAGGTCCATGCCCTTATGCTGGGGGCCCTAGAGCTGGACACAGTACCCCAGGTGGGGTCTCACCAAAGCAGAATAGGGGGCAGAATCCCCTTCCCTCGACCTGCTGGCCATGCTGCTGGTGATGCAGCCGAGGACACAGTTGGCTTTCTGGGCTGCGAGCGCACATTGCCGGCTCAGAAGAGAGCTGTACATCTTAATAGCTATTAGTGGGAGTGATTTCTTACAAGACTACAAGGAAACCAGTGCTACTGATTTACTACTTGAAGATTTATGTTTGGGCAAAATTACTGTGTCTAAACACTTAAAAATTTGTGAACTTGATACTTTAATGAGGATGTTTTCTTTTGTAACAAGGGTTGATCGTTTTACCATCAGCCTATTTCTCTGGGTTTCCTTCTCTGCCCTGAATTTGGGAGTTGGCTATTTCTTGTTGACTGAATTCAGAAGAAAACTATGCCCTGTCATATTGAATTTGGCAGAATGGCTGAAGTTTGAATTTGGCTTGTATTGGTTAAATCAAGCTTCTGATTTGGTTGCCTATTGTCCAGTATGCTAATCCATGTTATTTCCAGCTGAGTTAAAGTGTAAAGTCATTAGAGCAGCGTGGGCCTTTTGTTTGTACAAGGAAAGGTTAAGTTCTGCAGGCAGCTCATACTGCTGCCAGCACGGCTGCTAAGCTGAATTTGGGGATTAATTACCTGTAACAGCTGCAGGACAGAGTCCTACGCGGAGCTGAAGTCTGGGTAGGACAAAGTTTGTAAAGCTTTGTCATGGGAAGAGTTTTTCAGCGTTTTTCAGGAACTTGAATTCTGATTTAGTTTGTTCAGAACCAGATACTTACATTACCATTGTGTTCAGCCTAATAATAGCCTAATGCTGATATTTTAAATATGCTCTGAAAATCCTGTAACACAATTAACAAGCAACTTAAACTATCTTGGTCTGTAGCTATTTGTGGCCTGTCAGTATTGTTATAGTTGTTGTTTCTGAGTTTTTTTTCTAATTCAGCTTTTGGTAACCGCAGATAGCTGTTGGGGGTGGGAGGGGTAAGGAAGCCAAAACACAGCCTACAAACAGATTTCAAAATCAATTTGTATTGGCACGGTTTGGAGATTAATGGAAGTTTTTTTTTTTTTTTTTTTTAGTTTTAAATGCAATTTTCCCCCAGATCTTTCTGATTAAAAGTTTGTATGTATTAGTATTTTTGGACATACTTTTGAATGCACTCAGAAGCTGTCGTTTTCCTGTTTGAAGCACTTTGTTGTAAAATTCAACACTTGTTATTATTACACACAAGCTATTTAACTTTCATTTTATGCCCTTGTACAAAAGAAGTGGAAAACTGGTTTGGAATGGAGGAGAATTAAGTACACAAGAAATGAAAACAAATGCCAGCTTTTTCACAGAGAGGGATTGCCTTTAACAGAAGAAATACGTGCTGTGGACTCGCATTAGGAATGAGGGAGAAGTAAATTATGATTGCAGAAAGTAGCACAGATATCCATTTTTGCTAAAGCATAACTTATTAAGTCTTTAAATGAAAACTGTAATCCAATCATCACTTCCTAATATTACTTAAAATGATCCAGTAAGTTAATACCCAACTTTTTTAGGTTTCAAATTCATCTCCTTAAATAAAACCTTGCAATTTTCTTTAAAAAATGCACTTTTTTTCCCCCCTAATAGATACTGACTTTGACATCTTTGGCATTGCTTTTGTCTTCCTTTCTTCTTCTTTTTCCTAACTTAATATTCTAAGAAATTACAATGTTTCTGTTTGATAGGAACTGGCGTGTAAAGAAAGTACTCATTTAGGAAAAATATCCTTATTACTACTTTTGGGTGGAAAGAATGCATAGTCCTCATCAGGGAGTTGCAGACTTTAAGCTTCTGTGTGTAATTTCCAAATAATGGGTGAATTGTATGCAAAGTAATGACTCTTTTAAGAATTTGCATGCTAAGAGTACAATTACTGAGTAATTCTGCTTTATTTACTGTTTCTATTTCAGTCGGAGAGAATCTTCTTGTAAAGCTGCTGGTGCAAATTAAGAGTTAGCAGATGGGGTTAATATCTATTCTCCAGTCTGTGGACAATAACTTGAAGAAGTGTAGGCCTATCTGTGGCTTATATATGTCTAATGTGTACATTCTGTCATACATGTGAGAGAGAAAAATCTGGAAGGGTGTGTAGTGTGTCAGAAAATATAGCTCTCTACCTGAATGCCTGCCGGCGCCAAAATGTTGTGTTGAGCAGAACAGTGAAGGGTGATGGTTGATCACTCCAGTTCAGACATGTAGATAATTAATAGTGAGGCCCAATTAACACTAAGTAGCCCTGAAGCCAACCTCATGATCACATTTTACTTAGCTACTCATCTTTTTTTTTTTCTTTTTATTTCCATCTCTTCCTTTTGGTCACTTAATAACTTTCTTCCTCAAGACGTCGTCAGGTCTGAGAAGAACCTTGGCTTTACCTGCAGCCAGCTGTATAAGGTATTCCATGATGGTTATACGTGGCTGATAATGCATCTTTTTCTGCTTTTTTACTTAGATGACAGTGCCTCTGCTGCAAGCAGTATGGAGGTAATGGATCGCATTGCCTCTCTGGAGCAACGTGTCCAGATGCAGGAAGATGACATCCAGCTGCTCAAATCTGCCCTTGCTGATGTGGTTCGACGCTTGAATATTACAGAGGAACAGCAGGCCATGCAGAACAAGAAAGGACCTACCAAAGGTTTGCATTTCAGATATATGTAAAATAGGTAGCACAATTCAATGAGTGTTTTACATATATTAAAATAGGGTGTTCTTTAGGGCTTTTGAAATACTCAAAATCAACAAATCAAACTCAAATTACATTTGAAATTTAACCTGTTAAAAAGAACACATAAAAATCCAAGTGGTTAAATCTGTGAGCCTTCTACAGTTCCCGTGAACCAGCGAAGCATTTACATATTCTTACTGCTTAATCCGCTATCTGCATTTAACTGTGGCTGCCACTTCCTGACTTTTGATCAAGATTAGTTTATAAACTCTTTAGGGAATGCATTGTCTTCTGTGGGTGAAACTACTAATAGGTACTTTTGCTTTTATCCAAAAAATTAATTAAAATAAAATGTAATTTTAGTTTAATTAAAAACCTCTTAAGTGTCTTTGGATGGTGCAGACATAGCCAAAGACAGAGCTCTGAGCTACCACAGAGTTGACGTGACTGAGGAGATGGTGCAACACCAGCTGCTCAGCTACAAAGGGAAGGTAGAGCTGCGGTTGGTGCCTGACCCTGTTCCAGAGCAGCAGATCCAGAGCCAGCGAGGTGGCAGGAGTGACAGACAGTGCCACTCGGCGATATGCTGTGCTGTGCCTGTGTGCCGCAGCACATGCTCTCTTGGTCCCTGCTCTGCAAGGAGGAGTTTGTTGGTACACAAATCAGAAAAGCTGGAGCTTAACATCCAGCACTTCGCAGTAGTAGAGGTTTATTAGAGCCCAACCGGTGTGATTTACTGTAGTCTGTGAGGCTGCAAAAGCCTGGGACACTGTCTGTCTGCAGCTTAGCAGGAACGTGTGATGTATTTTTGGGTAATCTTAGGAGTAAGAGTCGTGCAACCTAGATGTGGAAGGAAAGTATGGCTGACTTCACAGGCTCTCTGCTGTCTAAATTAAGACATTAATTTCTTTTGCGGTCCCGATATGTATTAATATAAATTAAAAACTTAATTCACGTTGGAAGTATGGCATCTAATTATGGATTCATAATTTTATCAGCTGGAAATTAGGACTTCCTTTCATCTTGGTTAAATCTTTGTGACTTTGCAACAGATATTTACTTTTAGGCATTGATTTAACAGAATAGGTAAGGAACTAATTAATTTGCTGAACTGAGATGTCGTGTTTGTTTTAATGTTTTGTGTCTGGAGACAAGGAAAGGAGAAAGGGACAGAATTACAGAGCCAGATTAGTTGATCATGCTAGTTGTCAGACAGAATATGCAGTAAATGTCTGTGATGTTGTTTTCTGTTCTCTTCACTTTCTGTTGTATTCTCCTCACTTTATCTTTGTCTGATTGCAAAAAATAAAGTTAAAACATCAGATGAGTTAAACGTTACTAAAGATGCTGTCCCAAAGCATAGCCTCCACTGTGTTAAAATGTTCCACCGAATCTGGTTGTACAAGGGATTAAGAGGCTTTATGTTGCCTGTAAAATAGATATTATCTGATGCGTGGAAGAAATAAAGTCTAGTAGTTAGTGCTGAGTTGTAACCAAATTGGTGGTTCTTGTCTACTGGCTTTACTTAGCAAAATACAGACCAGGTTTTCATGGATTCTGTGAGCAGAGCTGAACTCTAAATCAGGAGACGCTTTCTTGGTTGTGGCAGATCATTAACGCCATAGTTCAATGTACATTGAAGAAAAGCTGCTGTAAGCCTGTCCCTCTGCATTCTACGGCTGTTTGGGTTTTTGTTTTTTTTTTTTTTTTTTTTTTTTTTTTTTTTATAAGGTGTGTATATGGCATGGATACTTAATGTGTGTGTGAAATGAGTGTGTAAGCTTTACTGTGATAATGCAAATGGCAGACTACAAATGTTAATTGCTCTTACATTACAAATTACTGACATGAGTCCTGATAATTGCCAACTAAATCCACCTACTTTCTGGAAATAATTGCTACTGTAACAATTTATGTAAAGAACTTTAATTTTACTATATATTGGTTGTATCGTTAGTGTATGGTCAGCCTTATTAAATATACCCTATAAAATGAAACAGATTCTGAAGTATCCTCATCGTTTGTTTCTTCCAGCTGTTTTGTCCAATATGATACGTTTCACCCGATGGCCTATTTTTCCGATAGTAGGCACAACTACTTTATAATGAATTGCATGCTATTACTTAGCATAAGACTAAGTTGCATTTCAGTATTTTAGCTTGCAATAACCTTATGGAGGCTCCTGATGGAGACTGTTAGGAGAGGGGTTTGCTTAGACATGGACAAAACTGGAGTGGAGGCTTCTCGTGTTTTTCCACTTGGGCTGTATGGACTTGATCTGTTTTCTTTCTGTTTATCATTTAATGACTATTCCCACATTTAGAATTGTAAAAAAGTAGAATTTGATCTCACAAAGTGAGATCTAAGTCTATGCAAACTGGGGCTTGAAGCACGTTGTGTGCTGCTTCTTTCCTTTGATCTATACATTAAGTTGATCGGGATTAAACGTGTGTGTGTGTCAGGGGGAGGTTCGTGCCTTTGGAAAAACAAGATCCCCAGTGTACTGTTTAAAGTCTGGAACAAGAAGCTTCATGGGACAGAAGACTACATTTTTCAGAGTACTTCAGATTTAAAATTGATTTAAAGATTTCAAGTTTCAGGCTTTCAAACTTATAATGGAAAAAAGCTTGAGCTTGTTTTCAGTCTCTGTGTGTTCTTGTACTAGGCTTGAGCTAGGCAGCCTAAAAGCAGCGTGCATCATGGAAAGTGAGCTGCTTATCTTGTCCATTTGTAATGGTGTTTTGGGGTTTTGTTTAGGATTTTTTTCCCCCTTCCTTATTTAATTCAACTACTTGGTGGAGTTCAGTATGGCTTCCTGCCTTTGTGTTACTTGTGTTTGTTGTTCTTTCCTTTTGCAATTATTGGTTTGTTTATAAAATTAACAGCCCTATTAATCCATAGATCAGACTATGATTAAAAAAGCTGCTGTTGAGGCTGATAAACATGTCAGTCCTGCTACCACAGGTAAGACCTTGAAGCAACAGAACTTCCAAAATAAATGTTACTGACAAAGCAATAATACCAACGCGCTTGAGTTCTGACTTCTAACAGCAATGACATGTTTGGGGTTGTTTGACTGTTATGTCAGTTACCGCTGGTGTGAACTAGTTCCAGAGTAAATAGTAGATTAATTGAATAATATATAGTTTTTTTGTGTGCTGTGTTAAGTTTCATGGCATTGCTTTCGACACTAGCAGACCACAGGGCTAGATATTTAAATCTCTAATTCCAGAAGCGTGGGTTCTGGGTTGGTGCGGGATTGGAGGTAAAACCTCTGTTAAGGGTTGCAGGGTTTATTTCTGGCTGCTGCTAGTTTCGATTTCCTAAGGACAGGAGAATAAGTAGACTCTAGCTAGTTCACTCCAGCTACTTTTTAATAGGCATTTTTTTTATATAACTATAAAGAAGGAAAATATTTTAATCACTTGCTTATTTAGCTTTAATTGTTCTAATTTGTGATCTCAAAGCCTCATTGAACTTTTGTGAGCTACAGAAATCTGGTCAGGAAACAAGCCTACAGCTGCTCAACTGTAGCTATCTGTAATTCTGTACTATGCAACAGAATCAGTTTTATACATACCGATTAATTACGGCATTGCAGCAATTAGTGAGGAAACAAGCAGTAGGGCATGCAGCATGAAACTGTAGAAAGAATTTAATTTGGAAGAGTGAATACTGTAAAAGTAAATTGGATCATGATATCCGAATCCCTTAATAAAAGATAAAAATAGAGTCACAAGAAGCCAAAGTACAGTAAATTTTAGGTGTTTCATATAAGCTCTAAAGACAGCATGAGTCTGTTCAAATAGATCATGGAAGCCAGGAGGCACCATGAATTAATTTAAGTCTTGTTTAGCATTTCCTTAAAGCTTCCCATAAAATCAGAACGCCACTGCTGCTCTTATCCTTGGTAAAAATTATACTGTCTCACCCTGCCAATCTTCTGCAGTTATAGGCTCTTGGATCCTCAGTGAGCATGGTGAAAATTTTCTTCTTTTTTTTCTTTATTGACTTGTTTTCATATCATCCTTCAGTCTTCTAAGCCAAATAAGCCTCGTTCATTCAGTATTTCCTTATAGGTTGTTTCCTAAATTTTTCTCCTCTGAACAAATAAGTGATGAATATATAACAAGTAAGTGTATATTCTAACAAAGTTTCAGGACAAAGTTTGTCTTGAGAGTTGCATTCCCAAATAGCCCGTATTTACTGACCTAATCTTCTCACGGCACAGGCTTTCACATCTATCTTCTTCTGTTCAATATAGGAAAACTTCAGGTGAACAAGTCAATAAATGCTCTCGGTGCTACAGTAAGATGTTATCATAATATAACCTGTATTACAGGGACTGTATACAATTGTTAGTGTTTCAGTGTAGCTTTTTAGATTATTTCTCCTCAGCAATCTTTTTTCGAAGAGCATTTCATAGGTGTTCTCTCTGCCATCCTCTCCAAGTTCAATGAAATTTTATCTTGTGTTCCTTAAGTGACTTGTGACTGCTGCCTCCTCTTGTTGTTTCTCTGAACAGATAGGCTTTTGGCATCTTTACAAAGCTGGCTTGTGATACTAAGTTCTGTCAAATTTCAAGTGATTCAAGCTTTCTTCCCTGCTGTAGAGAGCGCACTCGTCATGTTTGTGTCTGTGTTTTCAGACTATGGGCCCTTGTAGCTTTCATGTTTGTACTCATTGCTTGCAGTTTTAACTACTGTTTGGTTTTGCAACTAATTTCTAACTTACTTGAATGGGACTTTTCTGTTATTCTAATATTAATGACAGGTATGACACATATATCCTTTTTCGAGCCAACATTTGATAAGACAAATGTAGGTAGATAATGTCAGCTCATTAAATCCCCTGTTCTGCTGATTTCAATCCCTTTTTCTGACTAAAGGGTAGAATTCCTTTCTGTCAAACATAAGTCTGTGTTCTTTGAAAGACCTTTTGGGGCAAATAGGGATTTCTTAGTAGATAATTCGCTTGTGGGAAACCTGCAAGAATGTTGAGGTTTTCCAAGAGTTGCTGGATGGCCACCTGCCTTCATTTTTAGCAGGCCCGCCTCTGAATGCTATTGAGGCCGGCGAGAGACTAATGCTCTTTTAAGAGAGCAGGATTGTTCTTGGTGGCAGTGACTACCTTTGCACTGGCCTTTAAGCTCCTTGAGCTAGGACAGAGTTTTACAGATGAGAGGGGTTATAGAGTTGTGTCCTTAAGCCATACAAAGATGATTTGCTTGATATGATGATTAATAATAATAATAATAAAAAATTTCCTCCCTGTTAAAACCTTTGTTTATGGTGAATTTGGCAATAGTGAAACAAAAATGGCATACTACGTGAATACTTTTAAATATTTTAATGTTGTTTGCTGGGGAACAAAAAGAAAGGCAAATGAAAGCAATGATTTCATCTGATGCTTGTTTTACAGCAAGACCGCTGGTACAAACACTGCCTTTAAGGACTACTGTCAATAATGGAACTGTGTTACCAAAGAAACCAAGTGGCTCTTTACCTTCCCCATCGGGAACCAGAAAGGAAACTGTATCACCAGCAGCAAAAAGGTATGCATCTATCAGAAACCTTATAATTGCTAAATTGAAAACATGGCATATCTCCTCTTTTAAGCTTCTAGATGCGTAGTTTTTCTTACTTGCAAAGCAACGGTCTAAATATTTAGTTTAAAAGAAAAGGAGAGATGGATTTCTTTCTAAGACACTTTAAACTTATTTGTTCTAATTAGAATTAAGGTGATTACCATTAATATTGAAAGAATGCACAATGCTTGATGTACTGGATTGTATTATTTTCTTGCTACTGCAGTCTAGCATATAGAGACTAAAGCATTTCTACTGTGCTGTTGTGCAACATGACATGAAAAGTAGCAGAAGAATTCTTTTAGTAGCTAGTAGAAAATAATAGTCTGTGGAGAAACTGTGCTATCATTACACATCAGTATGTTAACTTTGGTGGTTTTCTCTCACAGAAAACTATAGAAACTGCATGTGCAATGTTAGAAGCATCTTGGGTAGGGGGAAAATTCATTGACTAGCACATATTTATGCAAATGAAAACATCCATCTTTAGATATCTTACCATTAGCATGTATTTAAATCCTTTAAAAAATAACTGCTCTGTCTCAATTTGCTTTGTGTGCGTGTGTAGTTGTTTGTACGTGGGATACATGTTTTATACATCTAGGTTATAAGGAATGCAATGGATTGGGTCCAGCAAGTTCAAGTTACACGTGACAGTTATTGTGGTGCTAATCTGCTCTATGGTTTGCCTGTAAAAGATAATAGGGTGGTGTTCAGGGTTTTTTTTTTTACATTTCTTTTGTTGTGTGTCATCTTCAGCTTTTTGTAGTAATGATGCTGTCAAGTCTGAGGAGGGCACGTTGTGGAGATGTAATGCTTAGCAGCATTAACCTGCTAAGATCTGAGGTCTCTTTTGTAAAGAGAATTTTTCCTTAAAGGGGAGATGGTGACTAAGGATATGCCACTGTCTTGCTGTGTTGAAGAGGACTGATTTTCCAGGAAACTCCAGGTTTTGTTATTGTAGAGAAGAGAGAAACTACACTATGCACAGTTAAAACTGGAAAACACCATATTTGTATGTGTCACACAAATGAACTCCCATGAGCTCCTATGAACTGGGACTCAGTGCAGCCGTGGGTTGTGGCAGGTTGTCCTGAATTAGCCCTTAAGATAAGATAAGGAAGGCAAATACTGTAGAAACTGTTCCATTATCAGAATTATATTACCAGAATTCTTAAATGGGTGAAAGGACTTGCCTTTTTTAAAAAAAGAAAATTTATTACTGTTTAAAAAGGAGTACTCTTGTATATCCTGAATTTTTAAAGAAATTAATTATTTACAGATTATTTTTTCTTAATAATTCTCATAATTTCATTCTCACTAATAAAGTTTCAAGGGGTAATTATAAAACACATGAGAGAGCACAAGTGCTGGCAGACTTCACTTGTGTACAGAGGGTGGGATTCCTGAGTCTCTGCACTCCATCTCCAAGGTTCAGCGTAGGACTTTCTGCCCCAGAGCGTGGTGGATGAAATGCTGATCAAGGTCATACTTGTGCTTTCTCTATTTGAGAGTCCTTTGTGTAATTCAGGTGGTCCATCAGGTATTGCCTGCGGCCTGTAGGCATTATCCGAGCTCAGGATCCCTGTAGATAAGTGACACCCTGCAGCCCGTCCACCTGGCCCATCTGCAGTCTGGGTACCCGGAGTGCCAGTGGGAAAGCCCTTAGGCAGCATCCTTAGGGAGCATTTTTGGACTGTCTTGGTTCCTGTATGAGAGAGTCTTCCACAGGGTAAAGATTTAATGTCCTTTTATTATGCCTTATCCCTTCTCTTTGCTGAAGAGGCTAGACTGAAGGTGCTTTAAATGTGTGGTATGAAAATGTATATTCAGTTTTGGAAAAGAAAAAAATACGTGTGGGCAGTTTTGCTGAAAGAGATGGGCACTTGCTAAGAGCGCTTAGGAGGGCAGGGTTATTCCATGTCCTGAGAAAAGGTGTTATAAATCCAGATGCTGTGCAATTCCTATTCCCTTCAAATGCCCTAAAATTCTGTATTGATTGTCTTTAATATGCAATTTTTTTTAATTTTATTTTTTATTGAATTATATTAAAGTATATTTCCATGCCTTGCCTATACATTTTCTTAAAGAGGAAGAGAGGGGAATGGTAAGGAGCTCACCAATGAATTACTGTGCAAAACTTTTTTTTGATAAATTATTCTCTACTCTTATCTTTTGGTAATGAACCTTAAAATAACTGATGGGATTTCATGTTTTTATAGTAAATTATGCTCCAAATAGTAAGTATTCAAAGATGATATATTAAGTGTTCCAAATAGCTTTCCTGCAAATAGTCAAGTAGATTAATTCATTCTGCATTAATTAAGATGAATTAATTCATGCTTTGTATTTATACTGGCCCCTTTTACCTTCAGGAACTGTATGTGTGTATGCATAAAACAGTAATGGAAATACATCATCAAGATCAAATAGCTTCCTTTTTTTTAAAGGGTAGGACTTGTTTATTTGTGTTAGAAGCTTCACTCAGTTTTGAACTCTGTTTATAGATGGTGTGTAATTTTAGCTATTTTTTTTTTTTAGTTCTGATTTCTGCTAAGCAGTCATGTTTTTACAGCGCTCTTTTCACATAAACTGTTTCCAAAACTACTGCTACTTTGTAGCGTAGGTATTCTTTAGGCAAAATACGGTGACATGGCATAGCAGCTCTAAATAGTAGTGAGTTTATAGATGTTTTAAAACTTAATTTCTGCTTGGATACTTTTAATAGGTTTCCTCTACAACATAGGTGCAGAATTGAAAACTTTGACACTTTTCAAAATATAAAAAAGGTAAAACTTGAAAAGTGAAAGAAAAAGAGAGGGGGAGTAAGAAAGAAAAGAAAATGTGGGGTTTTTTTCTGAGTCATCTTCTAAGCCTTTGGTCTGCTGTTGGGAATTACAAATATCTGCTAGGATGACTATAGTAGAAAATATAATCTTTGATTTTTTTTATTTTTTTTTTCTTACCTATGATCATATTTTCAAGAGATGCAAACATCCAGGTGAATGGAGTCCTTCCCAGAGGTTTCACTGAGCAGCCTTATGAAAAAGGGGATTACAAACAAATAACTTGTTTCCTCCGTTTTCTGATTCTTTCACCATTAAGCTTAGGAAGTGTATGATGTCCAATTGAAATGACATCAGTCTGTCCCTTGAAACAGTATGTTGTGCATATTTATATAAAAACATGCAAATAATCTCCGTGGGGACCAAGTGTGCATCCATACATTCTGCTGCTTAGAAATAGATGTACTTACTGATATGTCTGCAGACACAATCTCATTTCATACAATAGCTGGATGTAAATATGTTGGTTAACTTGTTTGAACCCACAGGTTGGTATATGGCTTATCTGCCTTGCTGGATTACCAAGGAAATGAGGTTCAGAGTTCACTACATTTTCTGATTTCCCATTTAATATTTGAAATGGAAATGACTTCTTCTGGCAGGAGTATAAAATTGGAGGTAATAAAAAAGGCTCGAGGCTGAAAGGGTGGAACTAGCAGGCTTTTATTTGAGTTCTGCCACATAGTCTTTCGATGACCTTATGCAAATCACTTAACCTCTATGCATATTGGTTTTCCATATGTAAAATGTGTATCTCTGGATATCAGTAGGTTGTTATGGGGCCTAATGTGATAATTAGATTCAGATCTTGCAGAGTGTTGAGTAACCTCAACTGACTCTGACTTCAATTAGAATTGAGGGCACCAACCCCCCTTCAGCATTCAGATCTCATATAGTCAACACCCAATTATCCAAGTTAAGGAAAGAATGAAATAACCTGAATAGAACAAAAGCACAAAGCCAAAACATCGGTCGATTGGATTATAAAAGTATATGGTGGTAATACAATGTAAGATAGAAAGCCTGGTGATACTGGGACCAAAAATTCTGGTCCAGCACCAAGAGGCGGTGCCATGCTGAGGTGATGGGATGCCGTGAGAACACAGCTGGGCAGCTTCCAGCTGCAAGCTAATGCAGAGCCGAAGTGATTTTGTGATGGGCTGGATAATCACCTGGCACGGATAATCAAGAATTGCCTGCCTTTGTAAAGTGTTTCCAAGTCGTCTAAGCAAAAAGCCTTTGCTCAGGGGATTTGATGTTAAACTTAATATATTTACTACTTTTATACTGTAGAAGCGTATAAGCTGCTTGGATTACCAGTTTTTTTGAATGCTGCTGTATTTTTATTCTGAACTTTGTGCTTAGAATAATTATTTGCAATTTTCATTCAGAATAAGATGAGTTTAGCATATTGTGAGCAGAACTTTCCCTTCCCCTGCACTTTTCCTTCCGCTTGTAATGTGGCTTGAAGTTCGCGGCTTAACACTAAATTTGTCTTGGGAATGTGGCCAGTGCGCAGTAGTAATGGTTTGTGTGCCCTATTAAAATCTAGGGGTTTGTGACTCATCTAGAATAGCTTTGTTTCCAAGAGTTGAGGGGGGAGAAAGTGGGGGGGGGGAGAAAAAAAAAAAGTAAAGGAGGAGAATGCAGGCAGTACCTTTCCCAGTAGGGATGCTGCTGCAGGCTGCACACTAGCACATTCTTTGCCTTTCAAAAGGAGACAATCAGTCATTCTTTCTCCCCCAGCAGATTGCAAAGTATTACAATGGTGCGAAACTCTGACAATGGAGATCAAAAGGAAGAAGCTGAAACAAAGAAAACATAAAGAGCTTTGTTTGTAGGGAGAATAAAATACTTTAATATGATAAATTCCTGTTCTTCTAAACTCTAAACACATGGCCCCTAGGAAATTGTTCAGTCGCCTGGAATTAATGTTCTGCGTTCTGTTCTGGGGGCAGCGATGGTTTGTAACTGGCACACACACCAGCTCTGTATCGAACCTTCAATTAAGTCTTCTATTTAACATGACTCTCAAAGAAAATGTTTTAAAATAGACAGAATATAAATTAAAAAAAGAAAACCCTCTCCATTGAACTTTGAGTGGCAAAACTATTATGCCACTTCACTATCTCTCTAACAATTAAAGTTATTAGTGCATTTTGCTCAAAGGCATAATGAAATTAAAGTCATATGTTATGCTTGAATTTATTCTAATTGATTTAAATGAGGGTCAGAAAGAGTGCTAGAGAAGTTTCAAAATATTATTAATATACTCCGTTACTGTCATAAGAGTATTGTGCATTATTTTTTAATTTATTTTATTAAGAAGCTTTTCTATTTTCCCCCAAAATTTTGGTAATTAAGTACATGTATATTTTTTAATTTTAGCCAGATTTGTTCACCATAATTCAGTAATGCAACCATCTGAAACGTTCATGCTATGCAGTGGTATATGTATGTATATATGAGGATTTATTTTCTTGTCTTTATTGTTGCTTTTTTAATAGTCTTTGCCTTCTAGCTGGATCATCTGTCTTGTTTCTTCAGAAAGCCTCTTTGATTTTGGTTTTTATTGTTTTTTCGCTTTACAAATGGTCAGTGTATTGGAGCATTGCTGAGATTTTATCATTCAAAGATACATTGGTGTTCTTAAATGTATGGTTTGAAATGATCAAACATCTGAGTTAATAAGCACTGTGGTATTTACTGTTGCATGTGACTTCGTACCTTGAAAGCATGCAATTATGTCTTTTAATGTAAGTTTGTCTTAAATGTCTTGTTTCCACGTTTTACTGTTGCATTCACTTTTTATTCTGCTTTCTTTACGCATCTCTCAATCTGGTGTAAGCAGGTCTGTGAATCTTCTCAATGCATGCAAACTGAAAAAGCCTGCTCTAAGGTGAGGGGTCCTTAATAGCTTTGTAGTTTTGAAGCTCGGTTGCTTTTCTTTTCCGTTTTGGTTCAACACATAGAAAGCGGCCGTTTTAGTACAAGCATTAACATGGTGGAACTGTAATTATCATTCCTGTTTCTAACATTTTCAGAAGTACCTGTTTAAAACCTTCTCACCGTTGATAAATGCATTGCAAAACTTAAATAATAATAATTTCAGCTATGGTATCTCCATTATCCCATACTAACATAATTTTTATTATGGGGGGTGTATCGTTAGATCACATTGCTGTCTTAAACAAGTTAAAAATTGTGTTGCCAAACGTTATCTTTTTAAATAATTGAAAATGCCCTCCTTTCATATCACTAATGTGGAAGCCAAATTCTGGAATCCAGTTATACTCTTACAAACCTGTAAGTTAAATGAATATTTTCTGTCACTTTAAATTCCTCCTCAGGTGACAGTCTATCTACTGTAGCCATGGATATAATCACTGGTGTTTAACACTATAGCTACCAAAATGTGTATATGCCAAAATTGAGTTAATATAATGGAGTTATAATCCTCTTTCCCAACCACCTGCTAATACTTCTCACTGGGCTTTTGTTGTTGTTGTTGAAAGTTTGAAATAAAATTTGTCAGAAGATAGCATTGCTAATTAGGTTAAGCAGCAATGGACGTAAGCCAAAAGAGTTTAAATTAATTTTGTTCCTGTGGTAAAAGTAGTTTTTATACTGATATGAGACTTCATTATTTAGAAAGAAGATAGCATTACACTTTTAAGCTTTAGTCCCACCCATCCATTTTTATCCACCAGTTCATCTTTTGAATGTACATAGCTATAAAAATAAAACCCCAAGCAACACTAAAATTAGTTTAAAATTGCTTCTGTGACTTACGGTTTTTTTCCCTAACACCAGTATAATTTGGTAATTTCCTAAATTTAATTTCAGTGTAGGCTGATATTGCCGCCTCTTTTCCTTAACCAGGAAAAGATGCAAAAATAAAGGTTTGATCCTGCAAAATCACACAGAGAGGATGTTTTTGCAAGTACTGTATATAAAGTAGTGGAAGGACTCATGCTAATAAAGCTATTTAATGTGGAGTAAACTTTTTCGGTATCAAGGCTTTTTTTTTTAACTGGAGTACTTGGATGATGTTATGAGATGCAGGGAGAACAGTTAAATGTTAACAGTATATTATTGCATTTATTCAAGGAGGTTTTTTCATACGTTTGACATTGATATGACTTGGATAATATTAGGCTAGTGTAGGAGACACTTAATTCTGAAATGAAGACAGAGTTAAATTCTTTTTACTGCCTTTCCCTTCTCCTGTGAATGTATTTTGTTCTGTGCCTGTGTGTAACTTTACATTCTGCTTGCTCTGTTCCATTGCTTTCTCCACAGAAACGTTTTTTTTTAATTGCAGCTTAATCATTTGAATTATGCTTGTTTGTAATACAAAAACGCAGCACTGAACATCCCTCCTACCGTCGCGTGGGTTTTTTTGTCCAGCTACCTGAGATGCATCTTAACATGCACCTGCTCGGTGGAGCTCCCCCTGGATGGGAGCGGGAATATAGATATTTATTTTTTTAAAAGCGTTTCAGTGGTGGTGCACAGTTGATAAGGTGACTATTTTTTGACCAGACAGAAAACTCGGTCTCATTTCCTTTGGTTATGAAGAGCCGATGCCTCTCTTTCTTACACACACACAAAGTGGGACAGAGCCTGAGGAGCTGACTGGGATAACAGGGCAGGGATAGTTGTTAGGGATGGGGATGTTTGGAATGGTCCTCAAGGATGCTTGAGATGAGCCTTATGATGAGTAGAGCATCCCTGGGGGTGTACAGGGGTCAAGGGGGAGCTGGCTGGGGATGCTAAAAGGGGTAACTGGGATGAGACTGGGCCTTGAAGGAGCAAGAACAAAAAGAATTGAAGTTTTCACCGAGGGAGGGAACTTGTGGTTGGGATTTGTGTAGAGTGGTGTGAGCTCGAAAGCGATCATTGATGTCCGTGGCTTCTAGAGTGAAAGAGCCACTGGAGGTGGTCATTTAGTTGTGGGGATGTTATGGGTAAAGGGGGATGTTTCCGTTCTGCTCTTCAGAGGGGAGAAAACAGCACGGGACTTGGGTGGGGGGAAAATGAGACCCTGATACCGAGTCCTGTCATTCAGTTGCTGCTGTGGGGGCGATTCCTGCCTGGGTCCGGGTGATGCTGCCTGCACCTCTCTGCTGCACAGGGCGTGCAGCACAGTGAAAAGCATCCCCCAGCTCGGGGCCTCACCCTTAGCTGCTCCCCTTCCTGCTAGGAAGCACTCCTTAGGGAGAAGTGCTTTGGACTAACAAATAACCACAATACTTTATTTGTCTCCTGTTAGGTGTAAGGTCCGAGGCGGCTCCTCTTAACTTACTAAGTTACTACGTGTGTTTTGGCTCACGTTTTTCCATCAGACCGAGCTGCATGTCTAAGGGGTCCCATAAAGTCATACAAGAGCTCCCTGACAGCTGTCTTGGCAGGAAGGATGGTTGACGAATGAGAAAGTAAGGCAATATTTAAGCCTTTTGAGAAACCCCTTGTCAGGAGATATGGGGAATCTAATCTATTCATACATGTAAGTAGGAAGCATACATTTTTTGACAAGCTAACAAAAAATGCAGGCTAGCTCACCATTTATGGCTCTTTGGGGTATGATAAAGCTAGCTTTGAACTGCAGAATAATTGATACTGAATGAAGACACAAAGTTAGCTTGTTGGTGCTCAAATTTTGACCTACTTTTGGCATTCTCTGTAGTCTGGCTGGAGGTGTCGGGTAATACGCTTTCTCTTTACATCTTTCACTTCTCGTTAAGAGAATCCAGAATTTCAGAAGTGTGGAGCGGTAGTCAGAGGTTTGAAACGTGACCGAAAATTAGATATTGCAACTTAATCTATGATATTGGTTTATTGGTTTGTCTGTTGCACCAGGTACTCAGCAAAACTCTTATGTAGGCTCTTTAACAAATCAAGTTATGATTAAAAACAAAGTTGTGGTTACTTTTAGGGTCAGCATTCTACTTGATACGTTATTCAAAACTATTTGTCTTGGAGATGTGTGTTTTTGCAAGTGCCACTGTAAAACTTGCTGCTTCTTTTCTTAGCACCGTTAAGAGAACCAGTTCAGCTGAGCGTGTGTCCCCTGGTGGTCGGAGGGAAAGCTATGGAGATTCCAAAGGGAGTCGCAACCGCACTGGATCCACCAGCAGTTCATCCAGTGGTAAAAAGAACAGTGAAAGGTAATGTGATCTAAATAGCTATCTCCTCCTTTCTCTGCCTACTGCCCTAATGATGAAATTAGTTTCTTTAGTGAAATTAGTTTCTCTAGTTTAGCAAATATTGGGAGCTTTTTCTTTTTTATAAAAAGCTCCAACAGTTGGACAAAAACATATTTTAAAACATTTCAGATAAAACAGGATTTCAAATTTAGATCAAATTTGTTTGCTTCATTTCCAAACCATAAACAATGTGAGAACCTTGAGTTGCCTGGAAAAGTTCGTAACTATTAAACATGCCTTTTGCATTATTTTAGTGGTTTCCCTTGGTCTTCAAGTTCCTGACATGTACTTCTTCAAGATCCTGGTTGTGGTGCGTTGACCCCATCTGTCAGCTAAGCACCACACAGCCATTCGCTCTCTCTCCCCCAGCAGGATGGGGGAAGAGACTAGGAAGAGCAAAAGTGAGAAAACTCAGAGATCAAGATAAAGGCAGTTTAACGGTGAAGGAAAGAGGAATCAAAAACAAAACAAGTGATGGAAGGCAATCACTCATGACTTTACACATGTTGACTTGCGCCCAGCCAGTCTGTGAGCAATGACTGCCTTGGTTTGAGGGTCAGATTAAAGACAAATGGAGGGAGAGGCTTACCTGCCAGTGCTATCCAAAGAACTGGAATAAAGTGATGTCTGTCTCTGACAAAGCTTCTCTGTACCGCCAATAGTCCAAAGAAAAGAGAATGTCTTGTCCAAAGGTTTCAGACTTAGGATGGTCTTGAGCAAATAGCTGATTCATTGAGGTTTATCAGTATTGTTGGTATTGGTCAACTGGTTCTTTCCTGTATTTCCTAGACAGATTTTAGTCTTGGCCATTTCATTTGGCTGGTCCTATTCCAGTTTCCTGTGCAAAAAGTGGTGTTGATGGTACAGTTTTATAAGCTGACAGAATTCTGCAGAAGTTGATCTTCTGGTACTTATGGCAATTTGACTTTTTCCCAGAATAGGATTTTTTCTTTTTTTCTTAATTTTTTTTTGTAAAATAATTATAAACAACAGATAACTAAATAGGTGTGGTTTTGTTTTTCTTTATAAGACTTTGGTACTTTATATTTCCTAAAAGACTGAAATATAATTGCAAAAAAAAAATACTGTAGCAATTAACTCTGTAAGTAATCCATAAATAACTACTACTTTTGAGAGGAAAATCAATATTTTATTGGATTACTTAGGAGCCATGTCTCTTTCTGCATGTGCAGACTTGGACAAAGTCATTACTAAACATCTCAGATCCTTCTAGCACAAGGAATGTGCACCTTGATACATTTGATAGAATACAGCTGAAGGAGAACTCTAAATATCAACACTCTTAGGGGCGAGCGAGCCTGAAAGTTTTAAAAGGCAAAATTAAGCCATAAATATCCAATGAAAGGACTGCTGAGAAGATAAAAGTTTGCTTTTAGTTTAAGCTGGAAATTCTGTGAAGTGTCGGAATAGTGCATAACTTCATGCAGCTACATTGCCTCAGTGAAGTCATTAACAGGGAGCTGCTGTTTTCTGTATTGATCTCCTGAAGCTGACGGATTTTTTCTAAGGTTTTACTTTTTATTTTGCATGTATGTATAACTTCCTACTCTATTGCACTATCAAATTATAGTAACAGCCTTTTTTTGTTGTCACCTCATAGATTTAAAAAAAAATAATCCCATTTTATATAAACAAAACAAATTTCTTATGGAAACTTTTTGTTAAAAAAAAATTAAGCTTCTATAATTAGATGGGTAGACTTGTCTTGAATATGAACAGGAATATTTCACCTACCAATGGTGAAATGTCATTACTTTTCCTGTTTACTGTAGTAATTTACTGTAGTTTTTCAATAAATTTTAACAAACATATGATGATCCTGCAGTGTCCTTTCTCCATGTATTTTATCTTGTACAAAAAATTTCATTAGATGAAGTCCCCCAAAGGCCGATTCTGTGTGTATTGTGCAGAAGAAGATATACTTTTCAAAATATAAATACAGTGCTTTGCAAAATCTGTTTTTTTGAGGATATCCCTGAGTTCCTGCTACATGCATAAGGTGATAATTATCTGAAATTAGCTACTAAAGAATAAAGTTGAGAATATTAATTAATTAGTTCATTTAAATTAAGGAAAGATATGACCTCTAGCAGCTACATGGAGGTACTGTACACTTAAAAATTTATTCCAAAATAGCTGAGAAACAAAAACCTTACGACATAAGTAATGGTTACCTGTTTTGTTTCTGCTCTAAAGTTGATCACGGTACTTGAGATGCATTTTTAATTTTTTCATACTATTCTAACAGAAACCCAATAGTTATGTCATTCTGCAGTTGTTAGGCCACAAAGGGTTGAGCAACAGCATTGAGCAGAAATCACTTACTTTGGAGGCAGGTAGGAGGTCCAGCACACAAGTGATGCAATATTTAAATAACATGGAGGTATCCAAAGGAACTAATTGAGAGCGTGCGTTAGATTCCCTTAGCTGGTGATGCTGGTGCCACTCTGAGAACGGTCATTGTATGAGTAGAGAGTTTTCCCTGCTTTCTGTCTCATGCAGCCTGAGGGTGGTCAGTACCACAGCTCTCACCTCCTTGAAGAGGGTCCTTATCCTGTGAGAGAGGCTGGCTAAAGACTGGCCTCGTGCTTCCTGCTGAAGCTGGGCCACCAGCTGTGCCAAATATAAAGCAAGTCATGGGACTAGAAGAAAAATGAGCAGGATCCTGTACGTTGGGGGCTAATTCTGTCCTGCTAAAGCTAAATGTATGTGTGATAGAGTGAGGGAGAACATGTCACAACCATCTACTCATGGCCTTACTTGTATCATTGATCCTTATGGGCCCCTTCCAACTTGAGTCTATGATTCTATTCTATGATTCTATGTCTGGTCTGTAGATGAAGCTTAAAGCAGAATGCATGCCAGGAGGCTAAAAAGGCCATGGTGAAATTATCATTTTTCAAAGTATGTAGAATTGTAGGCAGTTACGCAAAACCATAATGCTATAGAAAGCTATTTTAAGAAGCTTTAAGCATAAGGAGTAAGGAGATGACCGTAATCTCCCATGCCACGATGGAGTGTCCCAACTCCCTGTGGCTGTGAGCCAGGGGTGAGCCTTCCCAAGGGTTCGATAAGTAGGAAGTGACTCAAGTTCATGAAAAAGAAAAAGGGTAGTCAGAGCTCTGAGCTGTGTGTGTGGTTAGGGTTTGTATAATTAGAAAGTACACATGATTTGGTTTATTACTGTCATGAATCAGCCTTTCACATTAGCCTGATTAGCTTGAATAAGTCAGCATGATCTGTTCAGAACTAGGGACTCTTTTGTCTCGAATATGGCAGCGTTTCTGGCTAGTGCTCCATCCCATAAAGTTTTTATTTTCTAAAAATATTTTCATTCATAAGAGAAAATGCTAGTCTTGGTGTTAAAAATGGCAACATGTCATGCTGTTTATCTGGATGAGATTAGCTGTGTATGCCAGCTTGAAGTATGTATTTTGATGCATGATTAATACTAAGGCTGATATTATGAAAAGTTGCTAAATTGGTGGGTAGGATCAGTAGAATTTTTTTTTTTTGTTTTGGTTTGGTTTTATCATTAAGTAAATGCATTACTCTCCATATAACTGTCAAATCAAGGCAAAAGGCAAAATACTGTGAAATTATTTGCTAAAACTTCTCTTGTAGAGAGAGAGAATCCTTTATGCTTAGAAAAAATTGTGTGCAGAAATCCAGTATGGTTTTGTTTCTTTTTTTGGTTTCTCTTTATCTGCCTGCTGCAGTCTAGGAGTGGATGTGGAGACGGCATCACAGCTCTGGGGGTGCTTCATGCTTCAGCATTTCCCCATCAGAATGACAGGGCTTTTAACCCTTTTGGGATCACACTAAGAAACATACACAGCAATCTGATATTTCAAAAGTTTTACTGGATAGAGAGAAAATGGAACTGGGAGGAAAAAGCACTGCGTAATATAGCTTTGTATCCCTTTCATGCCGCATCAGAAACAACGCCCTCAAGCCTAATTATACAGGGGCAAAGGACAAAGAAAACAAATGACTGGCATTTCTTGAAAAAAGATTGGTTCTTTCTGGTCAGAGAGCTCCTCAGCTTTTCTGCCTCTGCCTTCTCCACATGCTTCATGTGTTTTGCCAGATATTTTCTCAAGACAAAAAGACAACCCGATTTCAGGTTGTCTTCCAGGGAGCAGTGCAGTGAGAAAGAGAAGACGTTTTAATCCTGATGGATATGTGCTTTCTGGGTTTTACCAAGTACCGTCATTCACCAGGAAACAATTGGGCTATTCCATGTTTTATGTGAACTCTTTGGAAAAAGCAGAATTCCGACTTCGGTTTGCTTCTTAAATCCAGAGAGAACAAAGCCAAAAAGTAAGCGAACGCCCACACATGCACTGAGACAGTAGCCCCCCCAGCTCCACGCATGCAGAGATATTTTGTCATTAGGGATATGGGAATATAGTAATAATAATATAATAATAAAATATAATACTATATCCTAGGAATAGCTTTTCGTTACAGTTGTAAACTGCTTTGAAGTAACAAATCTCACTGACTGGAAACCAAAACTGATGCAGCTACTCATGACCAGTTTCTGTGCTCTCCTGTAACAGGACTGACTCTGCAAGGGAAGAGGATCTGGTAGTTGCTAGAGGAAAATCTATAGTTTTGAGAATGGAAGGAGAATTGAATGTAAAAGTTTTAACATCTGCCATCAAAGGAGCCACAACGTATACTGGTTTCAACTGTGTGCCTGGGAATTTACCTTGTAAATGATTGAATTGAAAAAGTATTTCTATTCATGTATACACACACAAAAATACCTTATATTTTTTATAGTGTATTTTTTATTTTATATTATAGTCATACCTTTATATGTGCAGAGTGTATATGTATGCCTTTTAAAATAGAAATTTCTTCATTATTTTCACAGCAAACCCAAGGAACCAATGTTCAGTGCAGGTAGGAACTTTTAAAATTTTTAAGCAGATAACATCTGTGACAACATAATAGATTTTTTTTTTTTTTCCCTTGTGGATGTCTAGAAACTGGTATTGGGACTCTAAACATGATATTACAGGCTGCTGATGACATATTTTTAAAAAGTTCATCAGTTTGCTCTAGTTTTTATTGGCCCAGTAGGTTTATTTTACAGTTAGGATTCTTTGTAAGAAGACAAGGAAGAAAAAGGCCATATCTTCTTACCCTATATACGTCTTCCCTATCAAAACAGTATTAAGGTTTTGTTAATTAAAGCATATGCCAAGTTCCAGCTATGATGCTATCATGTTAGTCATAAAAGAGAGCCCTCAACTACTGTTAAAGAATGCCATATCTGTCCCAATGCCTTTGCCCCAGTGTCAACTTACAAATAAAAATAGTGTTTTGGAAGTCTGTCTGTAATTTGAAAATCACTTTAATTTTTTCCTACCTATGTATCATCCCAGCAAAAAGATTTCAAAGGTGAAATAGTAGTTATAAATGAAAGCAGAGTTTGTCCTTGTCATTAGACAGTTACAAACTTCTGAACAATCTCGATAAAGATATGAAGCCGCATAGTATATACAACAGTTATTTTTGTTCTGAAAAAACAAAGACAATTAAACGAAAACCTGTCTTTTAACATAACAAGGAAGGAAAAAAATCCTATTGTTTTATCAGATGTATTATTTTTGTGTATAATTCTGTAACAGTAATTGTACATTAAGCTAAAATAGTAGAAAATCTTTTGTGTACTGCACTGATTGATCAGCATCCAACAAAGCTTTCGAGCCATGCTACAAGTTCAGTATAATTGATTTTGAACTCAGTAATATATAAAACTAAGTAAGCACTGAAGTCTCTTTTGACCATACAATCACGGTTCATGTCCCTTTCATGAAAAAGAAAACTTCTGATTTGCGCAGAATATCCTTCTCTTGCATAACATTTCTCCTTCCATTGCGCTGTGTAAGCAAAGGTATTTGGAATAATTTTTCTCCTGACACTTTCCCCATAGATAAAGATCAGTAATTAAACAGATATGACACTACTTTTACCCCTCTCACCTGGACAAAATTCCTACTGAAATTGATGATTTTTTTTCTAAGAAAATGCTGGGGTTTTTACTTACTTTGAGCATCTAGTTGCGTAATGGAGCATAAGCTAGTTAGTATTTTAATGACAGAAGAACTAAACAGAGCCCCTAGCTGGAGGAAAAAGGTTTTGACTGTAATTGTCCAATGTATAGCATGGAGTATGGCTCAGTATTTTGTCAAGTAGCAGGTTAGCCTCCAGCAGAACACAGCTGGGCAGGCAGTAGAGCAGGTATTTAGTGAGTTTATTGTATTCAAACACATCTTTATCTAGCCCTTCTGTCTCTGTCTCTGTAATCACAAGGGAAGCGCCGTGTGACACACTGCAAAGGTAGGCTTCACTTCCAAAACCTCATAGCTCTCGAAGCAAAACGGTACTGGTGAGATAAAAGCTCAATGGATAAACAGCTATTTTCTAACTTGTGTGCATTTTGCAATGTTAAAACTTTCCTAGTTCTTTTGAATGAAACAAAAATATTATACCATCTATTATACAGTCTACTGAATTATAACCCTCGGGTGCACTTTAATAATAACCACGGGTTATAATTTAGATCCCTGTGGACTTTTTCAGAAGAATTTGAATTAGAAAAAAAATATGTTGAGAGAGCTATATGGCAACATGTGGATGTTCACTGTGTTTGAAATGGTGTTCTGCACTTTTGCTGAAATTCATATAGAATTTGCCCCTTTGTTGGCTGTTTCGCTGTTAGCCTAACATGGTTATAGGAGCCTTGGTTTTCCCCTTGCTTTTTCTTACTGAGTAGACTGTAGATTCTTCTGAATGTCAAATAAGCAGACCTAGGCCCCCAACTAATTTCTCGGTGCTTTTTGCTCAATGTCATAAAGCAGAGTTATATTTGGTAAACATACCATATTGTTTTCTAAAGCTGTAGCTAAACTATAGTGTAAATATGCACATTTTTGACGCATGTTTATATCTGTGATAGAATCACAGATTTGTCTTGCTTTTTAGAGATAGATAAATCCTAACAGTTTTTCCCACTAATCAGCCTCTTTCAGCTTTGCAACAAATCTAAAATTTCACAATGCAAAGAAAGTCTTTTGGAGAGTTTCTGCCTCTGTGTATTCTTTGTACAATTTTATGCCTGTAATCAGTAGTGGTCTCCTTTGCAGATCCTACTGGCATTCACGTGCTTTCTTATTGCAGTTCAGTTGACTGTTCATTTTTGCAGTGATTTTCAATAACAATTTCAAATTTACAAAATTGCAGATGTAAAAGATACATTTGTCTTAAAGTTTCACCATTGGTCTGTCTTTGTAGTTTGATGATTGTCTGTCTTTACATCTATATCTTCACGTTTAGAACTTTGCTGTCTTTAAAAACTTAGCTAAGAAAAGTACAAAGAAAGGGATGTAGATTACTTAGATAAAATATTTCAATTAGTAACAAAAATGAGTACAGGTGGAATTAATATTACCAAAAGTTAGGAACAAATACCCAATATGTATTTCTGTACCTGACCTAGTCAGCCTAAGTTCTTCTTTACAGTGAGTAGAAAGAAAGAGGCATTCTGAAGGCATAACTTGTATACTTGCTATAATATACTTGCTATAATTTACTATCCTTGCTTTTGGACATTTGCTTTAAAATGTGATGAATTTGCCCAAAAGTACCTGTTTCTCCCTATTTACTCTAAAAAGGAGTTTTGAGTGACTAGATCAAATACTTCTACTGTAAATGGCTAAATGCAAGTTTTATGAGTCCCGTAAATTTCAGGTGAGAAAAACAGTTCAATTAATTAAACTTCTGTTCATTCCCAGCCTTTGATAGGCACAGTCAGTGGTTGTCACTGCTGAAAATCTATTGACTTCCAGTGCACCAGTATCAGTATTATTGGCATGTGTTTCAAGCTCATTAAATAGATGCTGCATGTGCATACAAATAGTGCTGGAATGCTCTGCTATTTAATGCTCTAGCCTCTATAGTTTATTTTCCAATACGGATCTATTGGAGTAAGTTTTTAAAAACAGTTCCAATATTCTAGCATTTTAACAGGCATCTTAAGCTCCACCCATCTGTCACTATTATTTTACCATTATTATTGCTTCTTTTTATCATTCAGTTTTCTTTTGTTTTCATTATGTGTATGACTTCTGTAAATGAAGCTGGAGAGCCCTAGCTGTAACTTTACTGTGACAGATCAGGTAGATCTCTTTCCCAAATGAATTAGTCTAAAGGCAAAACACACATATATTTAGGTAATACAGCATAGCTATGATGTTTATTTGTTCAACCAGTAATTTTTAGTCATTTAGTCAGGATTTGTAGCATATGCGTATTTCCAATTAAAATAAAGCCTTAGTTTTCAAATTAAAAAAATAATGGTATAGTTGTAATGATACTTAACAATTCATAGCATAATTTTAACAATCCTAAAGTGTATAATTTTTTTTTCATTTACATGATTTTGTTACTTCTGCCCTTCCGTTTCCTCTGTGCCCACGATTATTCTGTCTAGTAACTCTACAGATGTCACTGACTCCAAAACTGCTTGATTCGCATGAGAACAAGGCTGAACCCCTTGATCTGCCGATGGAGCAGCAAGAGCCAGCACGTTCTGAATGTGGACAAACTTCACCAGAAGTTCACAGGACACCCACTTTGGCCTTGCCAGTTCCCAAAAGTCCTAGTCAGACCTTCATGGCATTTCCCAGATCTCCTAGTTTTATAAGCCCCATGAAGTCCCCAAGTCAGTACTTCCAGATCTGTTATTAATCCCTGCTTCTCTTCCCCAAAAATATTTCTTACCAGTTCAACACAGTATTTTTAGTATTTTCTTCTAGAAATGTTTACTTCTGTCAGCCAGTTCAGTTTTTGTAGCTTCTCTCCTGTATGTCATTTTCCTTTCTTTTAATGTGCTGTCAATGCTGTCATTCCTTTTTCAATGTTTAGTAATTCTTAAAGCGCATATCTTTTTCTGCATGTACATCAGCATGATTCCTTATACTAATTGTTTGTGTTCCTTATTTCGAATGTATCTCTAACACTGTATCAAGTGTAAAGCGTATCTTTAGACTGAGATGCAAAGAATGCAACTGAGTGTTGGAAAATACTTTAGATGCTGATGGTCCACTGTAAATATTGATTAAAAAATAAAATTAATTTTAAGTGGCATTTCTGCATTAATTGTAATCTTTGATGTTTTCCCATTTATTTTTAATATTTTAAAACTGTAATATTGTAATGTTTTTCACCAAAAAAAGTTTCGCTTTCACTCCTTTCAGTTTTGTAGTTCTTCATGACATTGTTTAGTTCTAATTCTGCTGCTCAAAATATTTAGAGGAAAAAGGGACTTTGTATGTTTAAAACAAAAATCTGCTTAGTGATTATGACTTAAGAAAAAAACCAAAACCAAACCTGCTTGATTTCTAAGTTTGAGATTGCATGTCGTTCTGTAATTGTAACGCACCAAACTGTTTAGTGGGAAGGGATGGAGGAGCACTGGAGTTCTCCACTGATGGTGTTTTTGTGTAACGCTAAACGTTTCTGACCTTTTGTAGAGGAAGGATACGTAAAAATGTTTCTTCGTGGACGTCCTGTTACCATGTACATGCCCAAAGAGCAAGTGGAATCTTACAATTTGGAAGCAAAAGTAGAACTACCAGCCAAGAGACTTAAACTGGAATGGGTGTATCCTTTCTGTGCTAGAGGACTACTGGAAAGCAATCACTTCTTAGTGATTTGTTTTAAATCATTTTTTGAGCTGAAGTATAGCGAAATTAGAGATCTTTGTTCATAGGGTTTGTTTCATTAGTGAAGCGACGCTCCATTGATATAGATGTTAATTTCTTGAGGCTGCTGTTCTGCACCTTGTGAAGTACAGGGTGGCAGCTTAAGACAGATTTTGCTTAAATGTTGCCTGAAGGTTAAGTCCGAAGGATGCTAATTAGCTAGAGATTAAACTACGCATATTGTAAGAATGTAGTGAGCTGTGATTATTAATTATAGTATGCATAAAAGAAGCTCAGGGTTTTTTGCTGATTCTCAGAAGTTGTTTATCATTTTAAACTGTGTTTAATGTGCGCCATTGTCCTTTAGAGGATGCTATAATCAACTTCAGTATTTGAAAAAGACCTGAATTGAATAGCTCTTTGTAACTGACAGGTGCTTAGCAATAAAATTCATAAGATATTGTATATAAAATAATGTTTGAACTTAAACTGTGTTCAAGAACCATAAATAGTGAACAACCAGAATTTTCCACTGACTTCTGTGAGCGGGCATAATTAGAGAATTCTAACTTGAAAGAGATCAGTGTTCCATTACATACAGAAATTTTCATATTTCGCTTTTAAATATAATGAGAAAATATTCTTTATTGAAAAAAGAAATGACATTTCACTTTTGTATAACCTTAGTATATTTAATAGATGATTCAAGATAAAATATAAACACAACAAGATCTGAGTCTATTTGTAATATCCACTATCTTTAGAGAGATGAAGTCTTCATAAGGTTTTCTATTTTAAGAAGACAACTTTTTCTTTGGGTCCCAAACAGTGCAAGTAGGAAGTTGCTTTGTCTTCATAAAATAGAAGACAGGCTGCATATAGTCTTTTTCAAAGTTGTATAAATAGAACTGCATGTGGTTTCAGAATGCACACAGAGACTTTCCAAAAGTCCCATTGTATTCACAAGAGATTAATGACAGATTTAGTAACCATTCTTATTATTCCTATTGCAGCTGAGCCTGTGGGTTCTACCTCACTCTGCTGGAACTGCATAGATAATGCATACCAAAATAACTGAAAATGAGTTAAAAAACAAAAACAAAAAAATCCACAGAATTCATAAAACAGCTGAGATTAGAGTGATAAATGCTGCTTGCAGCATTTTACTGTTTAATTGTTGTACAGGCTCTCACCATATATCACAACAGAATTGAACGATGTCTTTTTACACTTGTAAGGGGCCTAAGGATGATACAGGAGAAAGTGTTTGGATGCTGAAACAACAAAACATGCAACCACAAAGCAAAATTGCTTGTCATTAGCAGTGTGTAGGTGGAAGCTGAAGTTAATATTTCAGACTATTATAAGAAATGATAATTAGAGTAGGTCATGATTTCAGTCTCGTTATTTCTCACTTATGCTTACTTAAATGGCTGAGTATTTGCCAGATGGAGTATTATTTTTAGTTTGAATATCCATATGTCCTTCCAGGTGTGTGTCTGTATACCAAGCAGAATCCTATATATAAAGGTTGTCTATGAATAGAAACGGTATGAATTAATAAAAACGGTCTAGCTAACTGAATGGTTACTGAGGAGGAAACATATTTTTCCAAAAATACCGTGCTAATTTATTTTTCAGATTTTAATTTTTTTGCTGTTAAACCCAATCATCGTATCCATACTGAAAAGTCACACCAATGACTGGGTATACACAAGGCTTAAAAAAACAAACCAACCAACCAACCAAACAAAAAAATCCACACCAACAAAAAATAAAATAAAAAAAAAAAAAACCCCAAACCAAAACCGACCCTGAGCCCAATTTGCCGACTTTAATGCTGGGGAGAAAAGCTGGGGACAGGAGCTTAAAATAATTTAAGGAGAAAGACAAAGATAGCAGAAACCCAAGAAATATTGCAGGGGTTCATTCCAGTGAAGCTGGAGGAGCTGAGCTGTTTGCTTGGAGTGTGGCAGGAGCGGAGTAGGAGAAGAAAACGTCTTTGTAGTGGACAAATCAGCCTGGCTGTGGGATTACAGCCAGAAATGCTTCATAATGCAAGGAGAGGGATAGAGAAACCAGATAGCAGAGGTGAAATGGACAAATGGAAAGGGCAAAGCAGACTATGAGGAGAAACAGAAAGAGGAAAAAAAAAAAACAAACCTGATGCGTGTAGATTTCAGGGTGTACCTGAACCATAAAGGGGTTTTATATTTATGTTAGCAGTTATCTGGGTAAGCTGAAAAAGGTTCAGACCATACCAGATTTATTCAGATGTGACGAAACAGAAAATGCTGAGTGATGAAGTGTGAGGGAGGGCTGGAGCAGAGGTGGTAAAGCCCCCCCACACACACACACACTGGGGACATCAGGGTGGGAGCTGTGGTCTGCACGGATCCGTTTGAGACCGGCTCCTTTGGCAAGTGGGAGGTTTGAAACAAAGGCCGCAGGCCAAATGAAAAGAAAAGGTCAAGATAACATTCCCTGAAGTGCCAACTCACCAAATCCAAGTTGAAGCCACCGAATCCGAGTGTGGGAAACCGTGAGGAGAAGGAGAGGTCAACCCCAGGAGTTTACATCTGAGAAAAAAGGCTGATAGAAAGAAACGGAGTGTTTGACAACAGCAATCATGCTGAGGGTTGAATGCGGCATTGTTCCTCACAGGAAGAATCGTAAAGAAAGGAGATTTTCCCTAAAGAATGCAATCTTTCCCATTTAATAGCTATTTTTATGCACAGAGATTTGTTCCTTATGAATGTCTGTGTAACGTTTTTACTTAACTTTTTTAAAAGGTTCAATTCCTTATGCTAAATTTAACTGCTAGTTCATGATAAACTATTATATATTGTTGAACTAGGGAAATTTTATGTTGGCCTCAGTTGGTAATGGTATCTGGCCTTACAGAGAAAAATAATTTTTAACAAATAAAGCATTGTCCTGCAATCTAGAGGAGGAACTCTAACCTTTACAGACAGATTCAAAATTCATAGTAAATGCTTTCGAATTTGATGATATTGGTTGTTTTCATGTCTTCAAATTTAAATATCTCAAACTTGAAGGAATTTTGGCTGAAATATTTCAGTTTGGGAGTCCAAAGTTGTATTTTTGAATGCACTTTTTGATGCTTGGCTACTTCTGTTGCATTTATGAGAAAAAAAAAATCAGCAAGCTGTTACTTAAATTCCTATTTTAGAAGTAAAAGGACTATAGTCCTTCTTGGATAATGTTAATATTGAGTATTTTAGTTTGACTGGGTTATCATTGACTCAGAGAATAGTGCACAAGTATCTTTTTAATATTGTATAATTGGGATTTCAGTACCTCTCCATATATTTATCACAGCCAGTTTCTCCATATTGACTGAATTAGAATGTACTTCTGTTTTGCCAAGATTCTGCTAATGCTGTTTCTCTCTGTTCCCATAAAAAAAGGAAAGCCAAAATAGTTGTAGTCCCTAATGACTCTTCAGAAGAATAAAACTACATAATTTGGTTGAATTAACATTCAGCGTAAATGAGATTATTTCTGGATTAATTCCAGTTATTTCATTGGATTAATTTTAGATTACTGTTGATATGACTAGCATCAGAATCTGGGCCTCTGCCTTTTAAATACTACAAAAATAAATTGGAACGGATGACGTAACCCTTTTACGGTCTCATATCCATCTGGCTGGTAATGCCCAGAATAATGAAATCAATCAACCTGCACACAGGGTAATGCAATCAATCCTAATGTAATGCAGGGAGATGTACTGGATGACTTATTAGCGTTTCCATCAAGTCTAAATTTTTATTTTAATTAGTCAAGCAGTGTAAATAGTAAATACACTTGGGAAAAAATTAATATTGCCTTTGTTTAGTCTGGCATTTAGCAAATTCCAGAGGATGCTAAAGGGGTAGTTTTTCTACAAATTCCAGTCATCTTTACCATGTATTTTCTGTAGGACATACAGATTTTCAATAACTCACAGTCTGTGAAGCACTTTAGCTCTCCACAGTAGTAAGGGAGGGAGTTCTGAAGGATGCCAAGTGACAAAGCTGTGCTCAAGCCAAGAGATGATGATTTCAGGAAATATAGGGGCAGAAAAGCTATTTTGTTTTTCCTCATTTGTAACACTCTTAATCGGTAGATAATGTTATTGCAGCTTGACCAACATGCTAGCTATGGATATAGGGGTCGGGACTGTCGCAGTAATCTCTATCTTCTTCCAACGGGCGAAACTGTATATTTCATCGCATCTGTAGTTGTGTTATTCAATGTTGAAGAGCAACTTCAGAGACATTACACCGGTCATAATGATGATGTGAAGTGGTAAGTCACCTAATCCTTCTTTTTTCTTCATAAAACAGTATATGGGAGGTGATGTTTTGTTCTTTTAATGTATTTTTGAAAATTCAAGTGATTTAACTTCTAGGTCCTGCATAAATTGGGTCCTTATGCCTGATGATGCATTTGCACAATCAAATAAAGGTCTGACTGTAGTCATGGTGAGGATGTCAAATGTCTGTTATAGCTCTATGTAGTCAGCACACGAAGCAACTGGTGTCAGGATGTGGTGGCACAGACCTAAGGATATCTAAATATGTCCCTAACAGGGCCTGAGTTTCCTTGTGAAACCTGCCTTGAAGTCTGTGCTGCCGTATGTGCTGTGCCACCTCGTTTGGATGTGTCTATATGCAATTGCTCTGTTGATGTTCTCCAAGTTCCTGCTCGATTCTCTAAGCTGCTAACAATTCCTCCTTGTATTTACTTGAGAAAATTTATTTTCCATAATTAATATACTTTTAACATTGAGAATACGGAAAAATAGAAATCTGACTTAATCTATAGATCTACTAATTTTTGTTGCTGTTTTTAGGATGATTTAAAATTAACAACTTCTTTAGACTCTTCTCCTTCCCCTTTTTAAGTAGGATGGAATTATTCATCTTCACCTGGGTCCGTAGGCTCAATCTAACCAACAAAACAGTTTTAATCTCATCTGCGGTCTTCCTGGTATCTTCAGGCATATCTACGTCATGGCAGATATCCTGTAGGCTAGTCCTGAGCAGCTTGGTTTGTCTGCTGCCGTGCAGGCACGCCAGCTCAGGCTTCAAAGTGATTTAGCTGTGTTCAAGCTTAGGGGATACTAGGTGTCACGAAATACCAGTATCATTAAATTTACATCTAAATAAACATATGGTTTATCTTGAGGGTATCTGTCTGCTTGCTGAGTGTAGCTGAAAAAGAGCACCCAGATTATCTGATGGGCCCTAATGTATGAAACGAGTCTGACGTCCCTTCTTTAGATTAAGTATTATGAAACACCTGTTGCCCTTGAAAGCCCAAAATAGGCCTGATAACCAAATCTGGTTGCATTTTGAGCATGTTTCATAAAATTGAGTTATTTGTATAATCTTGTTTTTTTACAAGGAGATTTTTAACTTGGACTTGTTCCATCTCATTCCTTTCTTTCAAATGTTCTGACTCTAGATATTTCAAAGCTTTCAGGTTTCTTAGAAAGAGGATACTTTTCTGCATTGTAAAGATGAATGAATTATTGCCATAGTTCGTTTTGCAGGGCAATTTGCCTCTACAAGTGTATGCAAAGCAGCTGCAGTGAAAAAAGAATTAAGAGAGGATTTAGGGCAGAAGTAGACTGTACTCCAGGATTTAATACAAAGTTTAGGTTGTTTCATTTCTTGGAGACATTAGTTAATGTTCATTAAGGTTTCAAAAATCTCAGTTTTAATTTTCGAAATCACACCATTCAATTCCAGTTTTCTGTATCATAATTCTTGCTTACTAAAGGACTTTGTTAACCTTTTGAAAAATATTAGGGAGAAGTTGGTATCTCTTATAGAGACTATAAGAGTCACTGAATATCTGGTCAGTGCAGTCTGAAGAGCGGTGTTGGAGTGGATGCACAAACATTTGCTCTGGAGGATTGTTGCTAGACAGCATTGACTGTACTGACCAGGTCTCTACAACCTCCCATTAGAGCTATCTGAAGTTAGATAACTAGTGCAAATTGTAAACTCCTTATAGACTGCAATCACTTTAAATCTAGGTGAGATGAATCCCGACAAGTTAGACAGAGGCTTGTTTGATACAGTATTAGGGCATATTAGGGCATAAGCAAATAACTACCTTGTTCACAAGGGAATATTTTTTCTAATAAAAGAGCGCGAGAATTATTTTTTCAGTTCTGGTTTTATATTTTTTAAATGTTTACGTGTATGCTGTGTGTTTCATATGACTAAAATAAGGCTATTTATTACAGGCTTAAGTAAAAGTTTAATGAAATAGGTAATAAATGGCTTCAAGTTTGGCCTCTCTTTCTTTTCTTTAGCCTGGCTGTCCATCCTGATAGGATCACTATAGCAACAGGTCAAGTTGCAGGGACATCCAAGGATGGAAAAGTGAGTGACCCTTTTGCTGACATACAATTGATTGTATTCCACAAGAATATGCTATCCAGAAGATACATGCTATATTCTTTCCATGTTGCAGTTAAATTGGCCTTAAATTGGCCTTACATTTCAGGACTGAAGAGAAGCAAACTTAATTTAGAGTTCCTATGGCATAATATCAAAGTTACCCAGTTCCATTATCAAGATTGGTCAGTGGTTTCCCATTACTTACCCAGACTGGTTGACCAGAAGGTAAATTTGGAGCTGGTCTCCAAAAGAGACGTGGAAGGATGAGGAGACCTGAGAGAGCAGAGGGATGTGGGGAAAGGGAGGAGAAGCAGCGGAGATTAACTTTTACACTATACCACTTCATTTCTGACCACAACTACCAAATAAGAATGGCTTTGGGTTATTTGCTGAAAAAAAAAAAAAATTACTCTTGCCATCATCTAGGCAAGAATATTTTTCTCTCTATTGTTACCTGTTTTATCGTAAAGCTTAGCTGTAGGCTAGGAATTTATTTGAACGGAGTAAGATGAACGTGGCTCCAAAGAGCTAAGACAAGTGAGAAAGAATGGGTACAAGCAGAGGCAAGAAAAGCATGAGGAGAAAGTTACTCAGCAGAGTGTGCAGCTGATGTCACAGCCAGACTTTTTGGTGGATGTCAAAGAAGAAATTTAGGATAAAAATAAATTATCCATATGATAACTACTTTAAGTAAATGAAATCCCAGTTATGCAATACAGGTTTATGTAAAGATGACCTAGTTGAGTAACATAAACTATTAATTTTTATTGTGTGTTGGAGAAATTTGTGGTATTTATTTTCATAAATCATAAATACAATTACTTGCCAATGTATTTGGGAAATAAAATCTAAAGGTTTGATGTTTGAGGGGAATGCAGTATATAAGTAAGCTTATATAAAGCCATTTATATAACTGAGGTGCTGGGGTAGCCTAGATTATTTTTTTTAATATATTGTTTATGCTAAAAGGCAATTTCACTATTTATGAGCAAGAAAGACTGATGTCTGCTGCTTTTTTCCCCCTGATATTGTAATAAAGCATGTTTGTTTCATTTAAAAGGGAAGGGGCGAGGGGGGGAAAGGAAGTAAAACACGGCATTTGTTGTTTTCCTGCAAAGGTTGATGATCCTGTGTTAAACTCCTGTTTTTCAAGTAAAACTTAATGAGCAAGTACTTCCTGGGGTTGCCCTCTAGTGGATTTGAGAAGCATTTCTGTCTCCCCGAGGTTCAGCCTGCCTGGGCCTGGCTGTGGTGCAGAAGTCAAAGGCAAGAGGGGAGGGAGCGGGAACCACTGAACTTTCGTAAGGAGTTGATCTTGAGCCATTATGTATACCTTGAATTTCACGTACAAGAAGAAATCTAGTTCTGATTACAGTCGTACAGTTCTTTTCTACGGCCATTTTTATGACACTGAAATTAATTAACTTTTTAGAAATTCTTAATCTTTGTGTTGCACTTGCTGTTTGAGATTGACCAGAATTATCTTGGTTGCTACAGTGTAACTGATGATTCTAGACCTACCAGTAAGGCCCATGTCTCAAGGTCATCAACAGTTTTCACTTAATGAAGAATGGCTCGGTGCCCGTTAACTTTAGTGAACTAACGGAGATCAGTGAAACTTGACGTGCTGTGCACTCTGGATAGTCAGTCCCAGATGTTGGTCCTAAGCACGTTAATCAGCAAATCATTTTTAGAGTATCTGTGCTTACATGGATGACTCTAGAGAAGTTCTGATAATTTTTGTACCTTAAATTGTGGTAAAATGTTAGTTTTTTGATGTATTCTCATTTTTTAAAATCCCAATGGGTTTTTTTCCACCATGGTTTCAGCTGGTTTTTTTGTGTCTATTTTACAGCAATTGCCACCACACGTGCGAGTCTGGGATTCTGTAACTCTGAATACACTGCATGTCATCGGAATGGGGTTTTTTGACCGAGCTGTTACTTGCATTGCTTTTTCTAAATCTGTAAGTAAAGTAAATGAATAGTTGTATTAAGAATGTTTGCTCAACAGGTCTTTGAAGTCTTTTGAAATTTAGCTTTCTTGAGCAAAACAAACTACTGAGCTGTCTTTTCTCTCAGCTTCCTCTTTAGAGGAGGAAAGTTTGCAGGCCAGTTGTTTACAACAGTTTATTTCTTTACGAAGATTAGCGGTATCTCAGCAGTCTCGGCGGTCTACCTTATGCATTCCATAAAATGCAATTGATTTCTTCAGCGACAAGCAGTGGCAGAAGTACTTGTGTTCTCAAAAATTTAGTATCCTTACTTCTTCTTTTTGGTCATCCCATTGTGCTTCTCCCTGGATAAAAACAGTTATTCTCGCAGCAGCTTTTAACCTCCTACACTGTGTCAAAGAATGACTAAAGAAAGACTTTACAATGGCCTGTACCTCTGGTTTGGATTTAAAAAATTAGAGTTCCCATAGGAGAAGCAAAATCTTTCGCTTGAAAGCAGCGAAGGATACAGATAAAGGATTGCAAAGAATTAGAATCCTGTTGTTAGCCTCTTGGCACCATCCTTCGAACTCATCTATCAGGGAGGTAAAAAAAAAGATGACACAGGTGGCATGCAAGTCCCATATAAAAATGTGAGTTTGTAACCTGACACACACAAATCTAGAAACCCTCTGTGTAGAACAGAATCCATAAGCAGTGTATGCGGTGCTGTCTGGTTGTCTCGGCAGCATTTTTAAAGAGGTGTATTCCATAGGCAAAGCGTTCTTCAGTGAAAGTTTCCAGGAGTACGTGAAATCTGTTGGTGACAGTATTTTATAGAAAGTAGAAAAGAGTGAATTGGTAGAGCTGGTTAAGAATACAAAGGTGAAAGACCACACAGGTCAAGATGACCTTTGAAAGATAAACAACAGCAAATAGCAAGCAAATACTCTGTACATATCTCACTGTAGTAAGAAATATGTACTCAATAACAGAGGATTGCTATTGGCAGATGCCATAAGAAAACGTTCAATATGTTTGCTTTGTGCTGTGATGTCACAGTCGTAGCTTGGCCTGTTTTGAGCATCACCTCCCATCCCATAGCAGTACTGCTTATCTCACTTTAGACAGCCCTCTCTTCAGGCTACTTAGTCCCATCTCTGTCCCACCTCTTGAGTTGTGTTGGCACAGTTGTGCTTGAGATGTGTATTAGGGGCCTGATTCATCAGGAAAACAACCAAGCAACCTTTTATATATGCAAAATGAAATGGAGTTTGCTTGGGCCTTTTTCTGCCCCCAAATTGGATCCATTCCCCAAACAGGCTCACTCTGTGATAGTCCAGACACTTGTGGTGGCTCCGATCACGAGGTAGGAACAAGCGGCTGAGCTCGGGGTGGCAGAGAAAGGATTGTTTTTGTCAGCATTGGTGCCAAAGGAGTGCTTGTGGAACAACAGGCTCAGGCTGTTCCAGCAAGCTCATCTGCAGTCAAAGCTAATACAGCTGATGCCAGGAGCAACAGGATACAAAAATTGTATTTGGATGGGTTGGGAAGCAATTAGACATTACTTGGTAGTTTATTCCACTAGAGACACGTGTCTAGGAATGAACACCAAAGATTGGAAAAAATGGTCCAAAACCTACCTTCCAGATGGCTGCTGTTTGGAAAAAGACCTGATGATTGTACAGCAGTGGCCATCACTAGTGAGACAGATGTCAGTCAGTTCCCCCCAGCTCAGGTGGAGTCTCACTTGGAGCTCCTCATCCAGGCTTTGGATTCACACATCAGAAAAATGGCTACTGACTGGAGATCTGGGAAATACGATACATGAAGAAAGACTAAAGAAATTAGGGTCGTTAAGATTAGGAAGACTGATAGAAGACATAACTATAAAAAAGACACCTGCCAGGAATAAGTTGTTTCCTAATTTCTTACTACGTTCTCTGATTTTGATCCATTATTCCTATATGAAGAGTAAAATTGTTCCGCGTGTCCATGGCAGGTCTGACAAGAATTAATTGGCTTAAATTGTAAAGAAAGAAACTCAGTATAATTATGAGGAAAAACTTTCTTAATAGCATAGATAGTGATGTGTAGTTTGCCTTGGGAATTTCAATCACTGTATAAGGAGAGATACCTGCCTCATTCCTGACAAAGTCTGCTTGTCTGCAGTTTGCAAGAGTTCCTCTTCTAGATCCCTTTTGAGCCCTATTTTTTAATGATACAATGAATTACCATATTTCATGGATAACTATGGGATAACTTAAAAGTACAACAGGTAAAGTGTAAATATTTCACTTTCTTCTACACAGAAATATTTAATTGTTTTGCACGTGTATTTGTATGTTTCTAATATTGGTTGGGGGATGCAGTACTATTTTCCATGTTTTGCTTCAGAATGGAGGAAGCAGCCTGTGCTCCGTGGATGACTCAAACGACCACGTACTTTCTGTGTGGGACTGGCAGAAAGAAGAAAAGCTGGCAGATGTCAAGGTGTGGTACTAAGATATCTTGCACTACTTGCTGGTCTGTAAATCTGGATTTCTTGTCATAAAATGTCTTTATTTAACTTTTTGTGCCTTTTAACACTTTCACTTTATAAAAGGCAGAGAACATGAAGAAAGAGAATGTTTTGTCTCTGTTGATATTATCCCAATGGCGCTTTTTTATTTTTAATTTTGCTATTGTTGTCATTCTAGAATTGATTGGAAAAGTCTAGGCAGCGATGATAGGAGTACGTGCAGAAATGAAACGTCTTAAACTAATCTTTTGTGTAGAACTTGTCATTATCTGACACAGTTTTGAAGGATAACTTTTGATACTAACTTACAAAAAACATAAAATCTTTTGACCTCAAAAGTATTCTGCCAAAGTATTCCGGACAATGTTAATAAATTAATAGCTCAGAATTTTGCTTATCTAAGGAGTTGATCAGTTTATCTAACTAGAGAACCATTTCATATTGTTTTGTTTTCTTTGAATTTTAAATTTTGATACAATGTTTTTCTTTTTTCCTTCCAAGTGCTCTAATGAGGCTATATTTGCTGCAGATTTTCACCCTACTGATACAAATATAATAGTTACTTGTGGAAAATCACACCTTTCTTTTTGGACACTGGAAGGGAATTCCCTTATTAAAAAGCAAGGATTATTTGAGGTAAAATAAAATATTTCCTTAATTTTGTAGTAGTTTATAGTAATGGTACTGTCGTACAGAAGTAAAGGTTAATAAGGTTCGAGTAAATCAAAACAACTGATCATTATTAAACTTGAAATTTTGCAGAAACTCAGGTAACATTCATGGTATGACACAGAATTTTTCCATGGGTAAAACTTCCACAATGGAGTCTAGTAATGCAGTTACCATTTTGTTCCTTGCATTCTTTTTCCTATATTCCTTATGCTACCCCTCCTCAAATAAAATTACCATAAAACTCTCTACGTGTACTCTGGGTGAAAAATAATGTAGAGAGTCATATATCCTAGGGTTTTTTATTTTGTCAGAGGAAAGACTTGCAAAATCCCATAAATGATGTGAATATGAACATTCTTCTCTTCTCCTCTGTTCTGCTCAGATAGACACGCATATGTAATTCAAAAACAGATTGAGCTGGCCACTATTTGGTAAATACTATTTTCATTTCAAGGTCTTGATTTGTTCTTAAATGTAGACTAAGCTCTACAGCAGTTGCATGCACAACGGAGGGTCTGCGGTGACTGCAGATAATTCTAGTAGGGCCCAGTTAACTGCTTGTGGAGCCATGGCTTGCAAGTATAGTCAAAACAACTCTTTTGCAATGTCAATTTATAGACTTTGTGTGAAATCAGGAGGTGATGCTGAAATAATGCATTTAAACTTTGTTACATTGTATTTTTCAGTCATTTTTAACTTCTAAACTACTTGGGCAGATTTCTGCCTCTATTATTCTCGCTGGTTGTTGCAAATGGGAAAGTGTGGTGGCCCTCATTGAGAACATTTGTAGTTTGAGGGAGAAAGAGGCCATACATACTGGTAGTCAACAAACATTGTAAATAATGTCCTTGGAAGATACTAGCTAGTGATTTTTTTTTTGTCCCCTTAAATATTTCACTTTTTTGTTGCTGTGAGTGTTTTAAATGTATAGGGTTTCAAAGCAACGTCTCCATTACTGAACCTTAGGATTCTTTCAAGAGATGATTCCTTAATTCTTACACTGCAGCGAAACTCTCGAGTAATACTTTTCTCTTAGAAACTTTGGAGTTAAAAATTGCAGTAATAAAGCTTGTTTGCATCTGCAGCCATTTCTAAATACTTAAAGCCTTTGGGATTATGGGGGAGTTGGAGGATTGGGTTTATCTCGGAGCATTCCTGGTCTTATGTTAAAAGTTGGCAGGCCTTCTCACTCGTTCTATCTGCAACTCGTAATTAAAGGGTGCAGGATTAGGCCGCCAACCTCAGCTGATGCATCTTTTGCCCTTGCACAGATTAACTGTTTAGACTGTAGGAACATGTTTATCTCCTGTGTAGACATTTAAACAATAATGGAACCCTATAAGACTAAACTAAATTACTCAAATGCGTACAGTTAAAATGAATGGGTTGTGTGTTGCTGTGAGTGTGTGTTTTTCGTAACCATGCAGAAACAAGAGAAGCCAAAGTTTGTCCTGTGTGTGACCTTTTCTGCAAATGGTGATACTATTACAGGAGACTCAAGTGGAAACATTTTGGTTTGGGGGAAAGGTAAGACAAGCTTGAAATTAATAGTGAAATTTTATTATAAAAGACTCTGAATTTTTTACATGACTGTATTCTCATTTTAAGAAGAATAAATTTTGTTTATCTTGAGTTCTTTGCCAAGACCAAGCCAGCAAATTATGTCTGGATTCTCCTGTATGAGCATCTAAAGAACATATACCTGACTGTTAGAGCACAAAGTTCTATAGAAGGTGTTCCCTGTGGTCATATGTTTAATCATAGAGCTATGCCAGCACGTATGGCTTCTACTGATGGAAGGAATGGCAGGAAGAGTTCTTTTCCTTAATCAACGTGACAGTAAGAAACACTGTTAATGTAATCGATCTCCAGTCTCCTATACTGTCGCTCTGTAGTGTTTGCAAAAGTTATGCCTATTGACATACACTTTTAAAAACACAACAAATCGCTTTATTTGTTTTTCTAGGAAGTCAAGCTAAAATGTATGCAGATCTAATTGAATTCCTCAGCTTTATTTCAAAAGAACAGATGGATAGGAGAAACTTCTTAAAAAGCGTTTTCTACTTAAGAAAAGACTTTTTTGGGGGGCGGGGCAGCAGAAGGCAATGCCTGCCAGAAGGCAGAGAGCAACAACATCCTAAGTATTTACTTAGTGTGTGAGATGCCGTGCATAGGAATAAGGAGAATCCCCTAAAGGAGACCTTATTAGTAAAGGAAGAAGGGATATGGATGACGGCTGCTTCTTATTTACTCAGTGCCTTCTCCCAAGATACTCAAAAGATATAAGACCCGTGAAACAACATGGTGAATCAGTTACACAGTTGAGCCTTACTGAGCTGGTTTTGTAGACTTCTTTTCATCCAAGGACTATCAGCCAGGTATCTCCTTGTGCTTTTGACCAATACACTACTGTTGAGGAAGGGGGTGGATATGGTGTTTGTAACTCAGCTCCTCTTATTTCCCCTTTTCTTTTTCCTATGGTAGTTTACAGCAAGGCTCTTGAACACTTTTCCTTCCAAATGGAGTTTAGAAATTGCATAGTCCTATCTCCTCCTTGTTCTTGGTTGTTATTTGGGACTACCAGCAGAGAAAGGTGATCTTGGCAGCTCCTGGTACAGCAGGGTCAGTGCGGTGCTTGGGGACCAGTTTGCCTTTGTGCTGGTAGACTAATTTCTGCCTTGACTGCAAGCAGCCTCTTCTGTCCTCTCTCCCAGGACTGAAAGGGAATTGTTTGTGTACCGCAAGATCTCCTCATCTCTGCCAGTTTTTTGGGACGGTCAAAAATGCTGTTCTTGTTTTTTCTATCTTAGTACAGCCTACTTTCTGTGTCTTTACTACTTTTGACTCAAAGCTGTGTGTTCAAGCAAGGGCTGCTTCCACCAGTTTGGAGCACCCTTAAAAAAACTTCTCTTAATAGAAATCACTTGTAACTGACACATTATATCCATAGATGTGGGTAGAAGCACATGGGATTTATAAAGGAAAAAGCAGTGGTTTCTTCCTAACTTGCATCAGATCCTCGCTTGTGCTAAAGTTAGCCAAGCTTTGATGCAAAATGCACATTTCAGTAATAGAATCCCTAGTAATCATAGAATCATAGAATTGCCTAGGTTGGAGGGGACCTTTCAGATCATCTAGTCCAACCATCAACCTAACACTGATAAAAACCATCACTAAACCATCACAGTCCTTGTCCCCATCTAGTGCCAACCCTGCAGAAAGCTCTCTGACCGCCCAAGCCGGTAGTAATGTCTCATCACATTAGAGATATTTAATCCAATGTAGTCGGTTAGAAGGTGTTTTGAGTCTGAGAAGGTACTCGAACAAGCCAAGTTCGTCAATAAAGAGGTACAGGCTCTTTTGGAGAGTGATTTGGCACCTTCTGCCAGATGTACAAAGAGCTCTAGCTTAGCCAGGTTTTGGTGCAAATCTGGTGTCTGGAGGCTGGAGAATATCCTTGGAGGATAACAAGTGACTGGATTATGGTTTCTTTGTTGATAAGGTGTGTAGTGCTACTGCAGGACAAATGTGATGTCAAACAGTTTGGCTTAAGCCCCCATGAAAGGTTTAAATGAACCTATTTTACTTTGTGTTTGAACTGGACAGTGTGAGCATGTATACTTTTAATTTTTGAGTTGGGGGGGGAATACGTTCTTAAGATGTACTAAATCAGTCTCCTCTGTGGGTCTGAGCATTTTTGTGCAACACTCCATGCCCGCCATTATCATTGTTTAAATACAATCCTTGGTAGGTAGAGAAATGGAGAAAAAAAAATGAGGGAAAAAGCTATTAAGCTTTTAAGCTCAGCTGTTAAGCTGAGTGTTTCAGTAGTAATATCTTTTCTCCGATCTATCTAGGTACCAACAGAATAAGCCACGCAGTTCAGGGGGCCCATGAGGGTGGAATATTTGCGCTGTGTATGCTGAGAGATGGCACGCTGGTGTCAGGAGGTGGAAAAGACCGAAAGCTGATCTCTTGGAATGGAAATTACCAAAAACTTCACAAAACTGAGGTGAGGTGTAAGATGAAAGGTGAAAACCTTACTTGAAATGACTCTGCTATCCAAAATGAAGTTTTTGCTGTCTTCTGAACGGAGCTTTTTAAATCATTTTTTTTCTTATGGATGTGTATTCTGTGGGAAAGCAAATCAATGGTAAAATGTAATAAAATTTGAATCATTAGGTCATTCCTGTGATAGCCTATTCATTAACATAATATTTCCTTTTTAAGATCTATTGTAATTGGAAAACAAATCATCTATTCGTACTTTTCCATTTTATTTCTTCCTTTCTTTGCAAATAATAATGTGAGGTCGTTTTCGTTTCAGAGTATTACAATATTAAAATGTTTTTCTACTTTCCTCTTTTCCAAAATGATGTGAGGGGTTTTGGGGGTTTTAGTACTTACAATTTTTCATTAATTTCTTGAGTACTGTCGGGTTTTGCATTTTTTTAAAAAAGAATTTCCAAAAATTAATTTAGTTGCTATGTAGAAACTTAAAAGCTTAAAGCAGAATTTGTTTGGACAAAACTACATGACTGTTTACAGACTGAATGTACAAGAACAATCAGCATAAAACTCTGAGGAAGGGTTTCAACTCTACTATATATTATTAAATGTTGCAAATGTATATGCAACTGGAATGGTATGTCTGTTTTGGTAATTTGGTTTTTACCACAGCACAAGTTACACGCTTGTTGTGCTGTTTCTAACTGTGGCGTCCTTCTTTTTCTTTTATTTGTTCATACAGTGGTATTCCTTCGTATTTTAAATTTTACATCTTCTCTTGAACTTTATATTGGAGACTTGCACTGACTCTTTCAGAACGTAGGCTGCAATTAAAGCAACATTCCTTGCAAGGAAGTACTAGCGATACAAAGCCTGACGCTATCTCAGAGTAGAAATGCTTAGTCTGACATCACAGCGGCAATTAAAATATGATCAAGTTAACACAGCATGAAGGAACCTTTTCTGTTTGTTGAAATACTTAGTTTATCTGTACAAACGGAGTGTGCTGTAGATAAGGATATCTTTTCTTCTAGTGTTATAAAAACAGTTACCAAACTGATGCAAGTTGATATAAACTTTTGAAAGTCAGGCATATATATTCATCCATTTAATTTCTTCTCTATGCAACACTTATTAAAATGCATTTGCTAGGCCATATGTCTTTAAAAATTGAAAAATTGTCTGACTTCTCTGTTTGTCTGTTGTGACCACAGATTCCAGAGCAGTTTGGTCCAATAAGAACAGTAGCAGAGGGAAAAGGGGACGTTGTATTAATAGGAACCACTAGAAACTTCGTCCTACAGGGCACACTATCAGGAGACTTTTTCCCAATTACCCAGGTAAGCTGTTGCTTTACAAGAACGTTCCTAAGTATATAATAGCAGTAAAGGTATTGCTTAAACTTAAGTTTCTTAAATATGCATTTATTTTATTTATTACTACAGTACTTTTGGCAATAAATAACATTATAAATATGCATCTGTCTAAGCCCATCTACTTTTGTAATGCTTTAATATATAGTTTGGTCATTTTAATCCTGTTTAAGCATGTTTAGTTTTGATGGTACTGTCCTTCTTGTCAAGAAACATTTCTGCTTGTGTAGGGTCACACTGATGAGCTTTGGGGACTTGCAGTCCATTCCTCTAAACCTCAGTTCTTCACTTGTGGACATGACAAACACATTACCCTCTGGGATGCTACCACTCATTGTCCGATCTGGAACAAGATAATAGAGGTATAAATTTATTAAACACAATTCTACTCCTTTTATAGAACTTGTCAAGTAATTTGGGTTTTTCATAAGATTATTGATTAAAAATACCTTAAAGTATTAGCTTGAGGAAAAAAAATGTCAGAGTTGTAAAATTTGTCTTTCGGAAAATGGATGTAAAACTCTTAAAAACAAGAATTTAAAACCCTAGGTGATATGTTGTAACATGCAGAAGTGTACAGTGCTGTTGACATTTATATTTTTTTACCAGGAATTTATCATTTAAAAGTAGTTCTGATCAGGATTACTACTACTACCACCACTATCCTAAGCACCACAGGCAGAATTCAGAAGGAAAATATTTTTTTTGGGTGACATTTTTTGGCCTTCTTCATTTATTTTCTATAATTTATTAGTATTTCTATACATCCTGTTGACAAACAAATGTGGTTTTTAGAATGTCACTTCCTGTCTCTGGTTTGGAAGTTGGTGTTTGGGGACTGAAGGAATACAGAGTGGAGGCTGGGTTTTATGCTGTGCTTAGACACTGAGTTGTGCGTCTGCAGACTCCTAATGGCTTTGTGGTGACGTGATCTTGTTGTCTACATGCATCACTAGGATCTGAGGGTTTTTTGACACTTGATCACTTTTCTAAATATTTACCCGTAAAAAGACATTGGCTTAACTCCTAGAGGCAGCGAAAATGCTTTTATCTCTCTATTTTGAAATGCCACTGTCACATTTTTTTCAAACAGTCTTCTCCCTCTTTACATTTTTTTAATACATATGAGAATATGCTTTTTTGGAGGTACATGTACTGGTCACAATAAAAAAGTTACTTCTCAGTCTTTCTTATCTTTCCTCTGTACAGTGGAAAAATTAAAAAATTAGTTCAGGAAAAAGAAACCAGCACCTAGAGTAGATATACATCCAATACACAGGTTTGCAGATAAAATTGTAGCCAGCAGCTTAGAGATGACTTGTGTCATCTTGCTTGCTTGGTGAATGTGGAAATTGGAATTTATTCTGTCTAACCAAGGACGTGTGTTCTAAGGTCTGTATTTTTGTTGACTTCTAAATTAATTGGAGAGGCCAAATTAAGAGTCCCGCTGCCCCAGAGGTGGAGCCGTATTTTCGCAGTTCAGTGCCTCGGTTAGAAAGGCGGATCGGCCTGTAGTATAAGAAATTAAAAGAAAGGCAAATAACAGCAGTTCTTTTAATCTAAAAGAACGGAAATCAATAATACTAGGGGTTTGGCCTGAGAAGCAGGCAGATAGTTGCATTTTCCTGCCTCCTGATCATTTTAGGGTTTAAAATACGTTAATACGATTGGGACTTAAAAATAAGCTCTGTCCCCTTCAGTCTGTAGGAGGGCTGTGCTTGGGCCTATGGGGAATGGTCAAACCTTGAGATGCACCAAAATCTTCGTGTGCTTGCAAATCTCTTGAACTGCTCCTGAGATACCAAAATGCAAGATCAAATAAATACCAGCATGTTTAGGCTATGAATTTCAACAATAAAGCATATTTTTAAAAATCAGTGAGCAGTTATAAACCAAATTTTCCTTGGTAGACTCTCTAAGAAAAGAGAAACCAGTGCTTTTTTTGTGTTTTGAAATAGAGCAGTAGCAGTGTGCTGTACTGTGAGGTATGGAACACGAACACACGAGGCTGCAGAAATCCTTCACGTGCAATTCAGAGTAACTCAGACAATGACACAACTGGAAACTTATGCATAGGCCTTTCTGGTCTTTATCGTAGTTTTTTGTGAAGACTTAATTTGGTTATTTAGAAATGGTGCACGACTGTCTTTGTGCAAGTCTTCTATAAATATCCTGATGTGGAAGTAAAATTATTTGTACCATTTTTTATGTTTTCGTAATAAATTTCTTTTTTTTTGTCAGGAAAATATCATCACGTAATTCAATTGCAGGTACTAATGTGATCCTTTACTCACTATACAGGTGTATGTTTTTATATACTCACATACACTTTCCAACACACTGGGAGAATAAGAAGTTAGTATTTCTGATTTATTTCTCCTTATAAGAGCAATACACTGAGGAGGGCCTATAGTCATGAAGAGCAGTGCAGAATTTGGCACTTTGCTGTCTTGCAGTCTAAAGAAGAGAGCATTTAGAAGTTTGGGTTGATAGTGAAACGTCATCAGTGGAGATAAGTACAATATGGGGAAGAAGAACAAATCTATTAATTAGATAAGCTGCTATCTCAGAAACAAAGTTACTTAAGTAATCATCAACTCAAAAAAGGACTAGTGTCCACTGTTTCATTCTTTGTGTCCTCTGAAAAACAGAACTGGAGTTTAGCTGATTATGACTTGAAGTGAATTTCAATTAATATTTAGCTGTGGTTTTGCAAATATAAGACACTCTCTAATGAAACTGTTACTATTGAAATGTTTAAGAAACTTCTTCCTTTACCTGGATTCTTTTGAAAACATTGAGGGCAACAGCAGTATTAAACGACTAAACTAGACTTAGATTTATTTTTTTCCCCTCCAAGTGCACACCGTTTCATTAAGACAAGATTTCTATTATCAATCCTGACAATAATCTTCTTATTAACCACTTGAAATGTCTGAGACTTTCATAAATGAGTGACTGATTATCTACAGTAAATAAATCATTCCATGTTATCCATTTTTTTGTCATAGAGATCTATGTAAAAGCTTTTTAATCTAGTTATGATTACAAGTTACTGCTCAGATTAAATTCTCTGTTTGAACCTACAATTTATTTAGGAGAATATTTTAGCATTTACTATGAAATTATACTTTAAAAGGTTAGTAAATTTTCCTTTCTGGACTACCATAGTGGTTTAGAACATGAGTATAGAAATCCTGCATCTTAACAATTCTCTGAAATTTCTTTAGAGTTAGTGACATCTTTTAAATTAGTCTTTGGTTTAAAATTAATGAGAATATCCCTTACAGGTAGCGGCTAAATTACAAATTGCTAAAAATATGAACAGGTTTACTAAAATGGCTACAGTGAGATACTATTTTAGAATATAGAAAATCAAGAACATAAGCATTTCTGTGAGATGTTACTAGATGGTTTTTTTGCTTACATTTTAAAATTATTTTTGGCAGCTACCAGAAAAAATAAGCCTAGTATTTTGTGACTTTCTGCTATAACCTGAAGAGCTCTGGAGCTCATTCTTTGTAACTGAACAAGTACTAGAAAGAAAATGCTTACTTAAATTGCAAGAAAAACACTGCAATTCTACCTGTCTCCTTAATAATACGCTATACACAGTAAAATGTTTTAAAATTGCATATCAAAATAAGAAACCCACTTCATGTCCTTAGTCTCCCTCTAAGCTGCGACTGGCAGGTGCTGGGGAAGGTGCTGGTGCATGTAGAAATTAGGCTTTACCCCTCCATGCAAAGTGATACACACCTTTATTGAATAAGGTACTTGCTTGTCCTTTAGACAGTAGGTAAACTGCAGCTTTGGTACTTAATTCTTAGGTCAGCCCTAATTTAATAAGTTATTTTTATCTCTTACTTATTTGTGATTTGCTGAGAAGCTGCTTTTGCTAATGTTATTGTTATGAAATCGCTTGCCAAGTTATTTTTAGATAGTGAAGAAAAGAAAACAGTGGCCTTGTATAGAGGGGAAAAAAAAAGTCTATCGGATATCTTTTTTTCCTCTCTAGTTTATAGTTAAAAAAACCCAAGCAAACAAAAAACCCCACAGAAGACCAACAAGAGAGACTTGCTATATTCCTGAGGCAGGTAATTGGACTGTGTTTTTGTTATAACCTGGACTGGTAAAAAAGCGTTTTTTCTTCTGATACATTTTAGGATCCAGCACAGTCTTCAGGCTTTCATCCCTCAGCATCTGTGGTTGCAGTGGGGACGCTGACCGGAAGGTAAGATGCGCAGAACTACGTCTTGGGCACCAACAGACACTACGTGATTTTTCCAGCTCACATCCAAGTTCATGTTCTTGTTTTACAGATGTATGTAAGCCGCCCGTTCATCCCCTATTGATATTTATTGAATTTCAGAGTGAAATTCATTTGTGTTGCCTTAGTGACTAGAAACAAGAGGGACATGGACCCTCAGCACGAGAAGGACATGGACCTCTTGGAGAGGGTCCAGAGGAGGGCTACGAAGATGATCAAAGGGCTGCAGCACCTCTCCTAGGAAGACAGGCTGAGGGAGTTGGGGTTGTTCAGCCTGGAGAACGGAAGGCTCTGGGGAAACATAATAGCCCCTTCCAGTACCTGAAGGGATCCTACAGGAAACCTGGGGAGGGGCTGTTTGCAAGGGCATGTAGTGATAGGACGAGGAGCAATGACTTTAAACTAGAGCAGGGTAGATTTAGATTAGACATTAGGAAGAAGTTCTTTACAATGAGGGTGGTGAGACACCGGAACAAGTTGCCCAGAGAGGTGGTGGAGGCCCCATCCCTGGTGACATTCAAGGCCAGGCTTGATGAGGCTCTGAGCAACTTGATCTAGTTGAAGATGTCCCTGCTTACTGCAGGGGCGTTGGGATGGATGGCCTTTAAAGGTCCCTTCCAACCCAATGCATTCTATGATTCTAAACCCTAGTCTTGGGCCAGTACCCCCTGTTTGCTGAGTGTTGCATGAACACAGAACCAAGAGCTAGTTTCAGCCCTGGGAGAGGAGCAATCTAAGATCAGTGGAAGGAGATGGGTTTGGACAGGGGAGGAAGTCTAGCTTAACAGTGAGACCGTGCGTGGGAGGTCCTGTCACCATACCAGTGACCTAAACGTTAAATCTTTGCGTCCATCTTGGCAAAGGAGAGACTAAGGGAGGAGTTTGAGATAATGAGTTAACTTTGCAGATGCGTGCAGAGATCTTCTCAGAGGCTTGTATGGCAGTGTAGAGGGAATCATATAGAAAAAAATTGCTCATTGGAAAATTTAGCAAGTGGTTTATTGTCTCTGATGCAGTGACAACGAGAGGCTTTAACAAAAAATTGGCAAATCTTCCATGGTGCTAGACATAGTGTAAAAATGCATATTCAGAGACTTGTTCTGCCTGATGAGTGTAAGGCACAAACAAGACAGACAAAAACGGGGTGAAAAGAAGTATCTCCATTTTACAGGACAGATTGAGCCCTTGGTCACATAGTGGGGTCAAGGGCAGAGCCTGCGTTTAACCTGTATTAAGAGGAAGGAGCGCCTTTGCCGTAACTTCATCCTCTCCTTTAATGTCACTTGAGGGCAGACTTTGCTCTTAGTATTGCAAACAGTTCCACTTAACTGGGAATATATAGAATGCTTATAGGTTTGGGGCCAGGATTATTTTGGATTGTGTATCAGTCCTACATAAAGGATTTACTCTAGCTACTAAATTTACTGTATTTAGTAAGTAAAGTAAATCAAAAGGAGAAGCTTTGAGAGGAATCTTTACTTTGTCTTTAATAATTTGATTGAAAGTCAAGTATTGAAATGCAAATTTTATCTTTGTCTTTTCTACACATTTCCACAAATTAATTTTTTTGTTATTAAAATTAATTAAATCAAATTTATTAAAATCTAAAAAATTAATTAAAAATAAATTAATAAATAAAGCTAATCCTATCAAAAGAGAATGGTCCTGATTCTTGCGTGTGTTTGCCTTTGCTCTATGATTTAATGTAGGCATAAATTAAACATCAGGATAGCATAGAAGGAGGGTCATTAAAGGCGAAGGGTCATTATATGTAATGCTTGCTTTATTCTAATGCCTGACATAATGAAACAGAGTAAAATCTGAAGATTGTTATCAGGGTCAACGTCTGATCATTTTTCTGGTTAAAAATCATGGGAAAGAAACTATCCTTGTGTTGAAGTAAAAATAAACCAAACCCAGTAGCAGTTGCTGTTTTTCTTTTCTGGGTGTAAAACTTATGCTATTTTGACAGAAGAAAAGTTGGTCAAGATTACAGTAGATTTAAATTCCTTATGGAATGATTTATTGGCCTCTTTCTGTATTTACAACAGGTGGTTTGTGTTTGACACAGAAACAAAAGACTTGGTCACTGTACACACAGATGGAAATGAACAGCTGTCTGTAATGCGTTACTCACCAGGTTTGAGAGCATTTATTTACTGGTTAAAAAAAAAAAAGCCTTGAATTTTTTTTTTTAATTAAATTTGGGGGTGGTTTCTTTTAAAATAATTCCCCAGTTGCCATACTGAAGTTGAAAATAAATACGCTGTGAAACATTGCCAACACCGAATGGGTGGTGTCTTGAACTCTAGTTTTCTTTTCCCTCCCCCACATGTTCAATACGGTTTCACTGGGAAGAAAAAAAACCCCAAGGATGACGTAACTGGGCAGGTTGTTGCAATCAGGTTAGCCCTAAATGGACTGTAGCTGCTTCCAGAAGTGGGGTGTGTTTTTAACAGCAATATTTGCTGTATAAACTTGCTGTTTTGTAATCTCGAAACAGGAATCAATATGCAACTGAAAAAGAAAAAACAGAGTTTTATTTTTCCACTTTATAGGATCAAGGCCTTTAAGAACAGTTCCTCTTGTCTGGGACACACTAAATTTTCAAAATTAGCCTAGGTTCTTTCTTACAGGGATAATTACTGTTCGCTTTTGTGTTTATAGATGGAAACTTCTTGGCAATAGGTTCCCATGACAACTGTATTTATATATATGGCGTAAGTGAAAATGGAAGAAAGTACACTAGAATTGGGAAATGTTCGGTAAGTAACCTGTTTTTTTTTCTCCAGGTTCAATATTAACAACTTTAAGTCTGTTTTGTAGCAGTGTGTGACTAGTGTCACACTGAGAGATGCTGTTAGTGCAGTTAATACAATATTTTTCTCCTTGTAGGGTCATTCCAGCTTCATTACTCATCTGGATTGGTCTGTTAATTCGCAGTATCTTGTGTCTAATTCAGGAGACTATGAAATCTTATACTGTGAGTAAGAATTGTATTTAGTCCTTTGTGCAAAGTTCAGGCAGTCTCATAGAGATTTAAAATTTAAATGAGACCATATAACTGACAAGATAGACCATATGCTTTAATTCATCTGGTGCAATCAAAAAAACTATACAATTTGAGAGATAAAAATGTTATCGTGGGGTTGTTTTATTTTTCTTTTGTAGGGATCCCGTCTGCTTGTAAACAAGTTGTGAGTGTTGAAACAACCAGAGATATAGAATGGGCCACTTACACCTGTACTTTAGGATTCCATGTTTTTGGTAGGTATCTTTCCTCTTAGAAGCTCTTACCGTTCTTGTTATTAACAAACACTTGGATTGCCAACTTTTTCTTATGAAACATGTCTATACATATTTCAGGGAAAAAAACGGAACTTCTGTTGTGCCTTTTTTATTACAATCTGTCCTCTTATTTCAATCCAGAAAGACCCTGATTTAATATTCTTTCTAGCTTCAAGTATAAATATTAAATTACAGCGTAAGTGGGAGACAAGGAAGAAATCACACACTGCCCTTTCTGTCACACTAGAGCTGCTTCTTGTCATTTTTAATTTAAAGTACCAGTTCTGTGGAATTATTGTTTATTTAGGCAGCTTCTGGGCCAAATCCATTTACTGTGCAAACACAAAATGGGTGACAGTCTCCGTCATTAAGTACTTATAATGTATTTTGATACAATGTGTAGCAATTAAATTAGCTGAAAGGAAGGCAAGAAGAAAACAAAATCAGGGTGGTTTGTTTCCATGGGACGTCTCTTGTGCCAGTTTAGAAGGAGCTGTTTTCCCCAGTGAACTCTGAAGCTTTGTAGTCATTCCACAACGCCTGCAGAACTAGACAGGACATTACAAAAGCTGAGTACAAGAAGCTTCAAATTCTTGAGTCCTCAAGATAAAACAGGAAGCCATGGTAGAAGTTCAGAGAAGAGTCTGGTTCTCTGTAAGCAGTAAACAAGGAAGATTTTTCACTCATGTTTCAAGTAGAATAGAAGTGATGTGTTTGAAGGCGGCCAGAAAGGACATGCTTTTGGAGCCTAAAGATGGGATGGCAGTAGCAATATGCTGGGAAGACACATTCAAAGTTTGTACAGTTTAACTGACAAGCAGTGCTTGGGTATCACTACAACGTGCAGATTTAGTAAAAGGAGGAAATCCTAGAAGACTGGCTGAGATAATGTGTTTCTCATATGAGGGATGGAGGCCCTCATAGAACTATTAAGATATTCCTGGGATTTGAGTATGCCCGGCACACAGTTACAGAGCTACAAAGTCTTTGCATTTAGCGTCACAGGGTCAGATATTCTGAGATGAGAAATACTTTAAGTGAATATTCTTTACTTTATAATTTGGATTCATGCAAAGTATAGTGCTATTAGAATATGGGGCTACCTTTGGTGCATAGAGAGTCATAGGAGAGGATTGTCAGACCTGAGAGGGTTTTTTTTTCCCCTCTTGCAGCAGATCAGCTTTTGGAGACAGACTGAGGAACCAAATGATCTACTGGCCCAATGGGGAACTTGTGGAAAATGCATATACATTTTTATACTTACAGTCCTCCATGCTGAACTGGTTTATTGTAAGCTAAAGCAACAAGAATGAGGAATAAATAAAAGTAGCTGCTCGTTGTAGTAATGTCGTAGAGGTTGTGAGGATGGTCGTCAAATGAATGGAATTTTAAAGTAAAAGAATATAACTTACTCGGAAAGGATATGCAATGCACAAGGAGAGAACATGGTGCCATATGTACCGAGGATTCATAGCTATACAGTTAGGTTCAGACTGGGAAGTTACAAAGATAATGCTTACTAATTATAGGTGAAAAAAAGAACATTAATGGTGCCAGGGTTATGCTGTTGCCCATCCTTCCAGAAAGATCAAATGAATGGAATTTTTTTAATAGTTACCAGAATCAGGCAAACCACGGGAATTGCTGAGGATGTGAGATTTTAACTATTCCAGTGCCTTTTGGGAAAGGAACTGCAATCCAGTGGCTAACCAGTAAGATCTCAGAACTCTTGATACAGGAAATAGATAAGCGCCTGGAGGGGAGTTTCTTCCAGATTTGATTCTGGGGAGTTGGAAAGAATTTACTGAGCATGTGAATGCATCTTGTGTAGGAATGACAGTGGGATTAGGGAGGTGTGCTCCTTAGTATAAGAAGGAAAAAGAGCAACGAAATGAAAATGATGGACTTCAGGGAGGCAAACTGCAAAAGTCCAAAGCCCTGTTAGGGAAGATCTGAAGTTAGAGAAAAAGTGAGATGTGGTAGTTCCTTAGATGGTGTGAAGGGCATAAACTCTGCCAGCCCACAGGAAAAATAGGACTGGCAGCAAGACACCGATTCGGTTAAACTGTTGTTGACCTGTCCTACAAGGAAGAGGAATGCAGAAAGTAGAAGCTGTTGGAGGACCAAGGAGACGCATAAACAAAGCCTAAACATAGATGCATACTTGTGACAAGTACAGAAGGGGTCAACGACAATATTGGTCTTCTACATGGAGAGGAGAGATGACACTTCTAAGGCTGAAGGGTTAAAAAAACTCAACACTTTTTTTCTCTTTTAATATGTCGTTATTAGAAGACTTACTACAGTCTGATGGCCAGTTATGAAAGGGTAAGACCTCTGCTTTCAGCAGCGAAGGAGTAGATTAGAAAGTAGTTAGAAGTCAGACATTTTCAAAGTATCTGAGCATGATGAACCTTGTTGTATCTGTAAAAACAACTGGTTAGCATCATCTCGAGTCCATTAGGAATTATTTTCAGGACCTCACAGAGAACAGGCAAAGTACTGGAAAAATGGAGAAGAATGAATGCAGTATCTGCAGAGTCATATATTTGCCTTCATATGGAGAGGATAAAGTGCAAAGTTAGTGGCTAGAATAATAAATTGAAGAAGCTCATAAATTATAAATTGGAAACCAGTCCGGTAATGTTGGCAGTCACTCTACTATTCAGTACTTTGGGGCCTCAGAGCAGCCAGTGTGAACAGTCTTCAAATGCTTGCCGGGATTGCCCCACTGGACATAGGAGAAGCAATCGCATCATCAAGGACGTGAGGCTTCTAGTATATTGATTTTTCAGTAGCTGTTGGCTGACTGAAACTAGGGATAGTTTTTTTCTCACTCTAGTAGAACTACCAAAAAAATCACAAATCATATGCATAGCACTCGCAGGTCAGCATAACCGGTGCAGGGGGGAAAATGAACCTTGATCTGTTGAACGCCTGTCTTCAAGCATGGGAACAGGTTAGTCAGCCTGAAAATGTTTACAGATAATTCAACTGAAAATCAACAGCGTATAAAGAAGTGTGTTCAAGGGAGGATGTTTCAGCAATACGAACACATGTAAATGTGAAGAACTAAAGACTTTAAAACACTCAGTGGTCTGTATGTTCTTGCAAGAGCTGTGTGCTGCTGGATGCACAACCAAGGCATCAGTTTATCACATGTCCCGTTTTGGAAAACTTAGTACTTGAGGTGTGGGACAGGAACAGAATAAATGCTGTCAAGCCTGACAGCATTGCACGCAAAGCAGAGCTCAGACTGGTCGGGTCCAACACTGACCAGAAGACTGTACACTGAATATTATGTTTGAATATATTTATTAATGGCACGGATGATAAAAGAGCTGCAGGGTTAGCAAGTTGTCTTGAGAAATACAGGAAAGGTATGAAAAAAGGAGGCAATTCGGTAGAGACAAATAGGAGATTACACTCCTGGACAGCAGAACCCAGTTATCCAAATACAGAACGGAGGACAGCAGGCAAGAGAGCAGATCTGCACGGATCAGATTTCTCTTGCATAAAAAGTGAACGTGAGTCAACACCATTGTGCTGTTGTAGGAAGGCAGAAGCATTAGTGGGATGTATAATGAAAAGGATGCCATCCAAAATGTGAAGTAATCATCCATTTATCAGTATCTGCTTCAGTCACAGCTGGAGTAGCTGCTTCTGGTTTTTGCGCGTTGGACCAACAGATAAAGTGCTGACGAGTAAGAATAATTATACATCTAAATATTGCTCTGGGAGATGTAATGAATGAATTTCAGAGAAGAGGAGGAGGAAAAAAGCATGGCATCAATCTTCAAATGAGAGAAAGGAAATGGTCTCTTTCCATGTCTGCAGAGGATGGGGAAAAAAAAAAAAAAAGGACTAATTGTTCAGCAAAGGGGATTCAGTTTACGCATTCTGAAAAACTGGCAGTGAGGCACTGCAATAAATTTTGAAAGAGCACAGAGTCTCCAGGAAAAAACCTGATATGATGCTTTCCCCATTTCAAAATGGCAGTCTTGTTCCTTAAACCATTTTCTTTAGGGGTTATCTCCAGCTTGTCATAGTGACCTTTTGAGAAGATTCCGGCCTCTTTTCAGCTAGCATTTGACGTTCACACAGCCTACTTTTTGTCAAAGCAGTTATTTAAGACAGTTTTTCTGTGTCTTTTCATTCTACATGTTCACAAACGCTTTGTTTTGCCAAACCATAATGGCAGAACACACATTATAACTGATTACATCCGTGGCCTTTGAAAGTTAGATATCATTTCTGTTGAGTAGGGATTAGATAAAATCTGAAATTCCTAAAAAAAACAAAAACAAAAACAAAAAACCAAGAAACACCACAGTACTGCATACAAAAAAAAAAAAGAAATTTCAATAACTGGTTGGGTTTTATTATAATTACAATTTATTACAGGCAAGTATTCAGAGGCCTTAAAGATGTGGTGCAGAGATTTGGTCCTTGCATCAATGGGCCTACGGTTTAATTTTAGAACACCACTTTGTGCAAGAACAGCAAGGAGTAGAGTATGTGAGGAAGGAGAAGAATTACTTACAGTAAAACAAAAATATTTTAAAAAATTATAGTAGGTTCAATTTTTTTGAGATATATTTAATAAATAACATTTTATATTATTTCTTGTTGCGTAAGTTTTAGACTTTAGTAATATGAAGAAAGTACGTTGACTCATACATAGGTAGTTTTTTAGACTACAGCAGCACGAGGAAAGTATGTTAGCTCATACATAAGCAGAAGGGAAAATAAAAGCAGTACCTGTCATTTTTCTACATAACCATATGAAAATTCTTTTAGGCTCTGACACATGACCATAATTCATCAAAATTCTTTTTTTCAAAGTAAAAAGCACTTTGCTGACTAGAGGAAATAAAGTATTTGTTTATGTGCTTGATTTCCTATGAGGATCTGGTCTTTTGCTGCTACTGAACTACACATACTGACTCAGCTGCAGTTAGTTTTATCGTTTTTCTTTTTTTTTTTAAAAACAAGTAATCCTTTATTAATATTTAAAAAAAAACCAACCCTTAAGCTGTCACACTTATTTCCATTATAAAAACCTTTAATTAGTCCCTCTGTGTTTCAGGTGTATGGCCTGAAGGTTCAGATGGAACAGATATCAACGCTGTCTGTCGATCACATGGGAGAAAACTGCTATCAACAGGGGATGATTTTGGCAAAGTACATCTCTTCTCATATCCATGTTCACAGTTTAGGGTAAGGTATTTCGAAAATGTTTTCTCTTGTACTTGCACAACTGCATTAAATGTTGTTTTCCTATGCACAAAAAAAAACCGCAACAAAAAAGGAAGAATGGGAATATACATGTGCCTAAGGGATTTACTTAAGGTTGATTGAGACTACAGTTAAATTTAAAATTTAATTTAGTATTAAATCACTTTAAGAGAATGATGTGATGCCTTGGTTTTGTTGTTGTATGATTAGGGGACTGGAACACCTCTCTTATGAAGAAAGGCTGAGGGATTTGGGTCTTTTCAGTCTGGAAAAAAGACGACTGAGGGGGGATCTTATTAACACTTAGAAATACTTAAAGGGTGGGTGTCAGGAGAATGGGGCCAGGCTCTTTTCAGTGGTGCCCCGTGACAGGACAAGAGGTAACGGGCACAAACTTGAGCACAGGAAGTTCCACTTCAACATGAGGAGGAACTTCTTTACTCTGAGGGTGGCAGAGCCCTGGCACAGGCTGCCCAGAGAGGTGGTGGAGTCTCCGTCTCCAGAGACATTCAAAACCCTCCTGGACGCGTTCCTGTGCAACCTGCTCTGGGTGACCCTGCTCTGGCAGGGGGTTGGACTGGATGATCTCCAGAGGGCCCTTCCAACCCTTGCCAGTCTGTGATTCTGAGAGTGTTATGTTATAACAATATGTTTTTATGACAGTTTATATTCTCACTAATATGGTGTTTTCTAGGCTCCAAGCCATGTCTACGGTGGACATAGTAGTCATGTAACTAACGTAGATTTTCTCTGTGAAGACACCCATCTCATCTCCACAGGCGGAAAAGATACAAGTATTATGCAATGGCGAGTCATTTAAAGGACACATGAGTGTGAACAAACACAGTTGAGTCGACCGTGCATAGAACTTACGAACAAACTGCATGTTTAAAACTTAACAGTATGTTTGCAGTTTAGCCTGGTCACTGTGATTTATTTTTTTTTTTTGTTTAAAAAATTCTTACAAACCTCAGGAAAATTAAGCCCTGTGCTGGTTACCTTACTCAGTCTAGTGTTGGTTTGTTTTTTTTTTTTTTTCATTGTGTCACACCTTAAGAATAATCGTTTTCTCTTCTGTTGTACAATATACAATGCAGTACAAGTTTAATATAAGAAACGTGGCTTGACAGTTTGCAATACAGTGGTATCAGCGGAATGTGACTATCTTAAATGTTTTCTATAAACACTGCTAAACTGGTCACAAAAATGCCTTTCAAAGACTGTATATATGTGCTTATTTGTTTCACTATCTACACTTTGTACTGTATATCTACTTGTTTAGAAAAATCTATGACAATGTCAAGGTACCGAATTGTTTCTGATGGAGGATGATGAATAGATGCAAAAAGTATAAACCGAGATGGAAGATGCAAAAATTAGCATTCTAGACCTGAAAATGTGAATGCTGGTAAATGCGCGTTCTCTTGGGAACAGCACACCTTGGGTATCACCCGTGGGGAAGTTGTGTTCCCTTTCAAGTGAATCAGCAGGTTACGCCCCGGTTTGGCCTGAATATCTCAGCAGGGTTTACAGATGTCTGTGTGGTTCATGTATTCCATGTGAGTTTAGGTTCAAAATCTTTTTACTTGTGTATGAACAATTTCTTTTTGAAAACAAAACAAAAAAAAGCTTGGCCACATCCCCATTATTGGTTGATATATTTAACTAATATGTATATTAATCAGCATGATGCTATATTGTACATGTATAAGATTTTAGCAGTTCATAACAAATGGTAAGGCAATCTAGCTTTACTTTTTTATGCTTATGGATATTGTATATTTGTATTTTAAGACCAAGTAGACCAAGTCTAAAGATATCTTTTTAAGTGTACCATAAACCTGCAGAGGGTAAAGGAAGTCTTGGAAGCCTACATGAGATATTAATGTGTAACTTCTGGCCCCTGTGTTTTGTGCATGGATGGATATTTATAGTATGAAATAAGATTGTGTTTTGCAATGAAGTAGTAGTGGAGGTGGTATAAAATGGTTAAGAAGGCCTTATCGATGTTGATTGTGACACAGATTGAAATGTATTGTTTACTTTGAGGAATGTATCTGAAGAATTTTAAAAGAGAGGAGTTCTAAGCAGACTCGAAAAAGGTAATATTAAAATTTTGCTTGTAATGGACAGTAAACATTAATTCTCTGAACTCTAAAGCACTGGTTGTTTAGAGTGATTTAAATGAAATGGAATCAATAAATTTTCAAACTTTTTTATTACATCTCCAACCTCCTACACTGAAAGTGCAGGACACCAATAAACACGTATTAAAGTGAATTTTCAATGCATTCTTCCTGTTTAGTAAAATATCTTTGTTTCAATGTGAAATACTTATAGAAGAGACAGGCTTTTACTTGATGACACACATTTGTGATTTCTCAATTAGAGCTGCATTTGAAAACATCTGGGAATAAAATCTAGTTTTTGGGGTACATAATTTCATGCATGAGCATGACCCTGGGAATGTGATCCCTAATGCACACCCAGGGAGTGAAACTCCAGCTTCCCGGCAGGGAAGAAGGACGCGCCACATGATTTCACCTACAGCGTCCCTTGGTTCTGAGCACTCAGCGGGTGGAGGAGTGTCATTCCGCTGCACAGGGTTATGCTCATGGCAAGAGCAATTTCTCTGTGTTAGGGACTTGGCCTCAAGGCAGGACTTTTGAAAACCAGGGTTTCAGAGTCACTTTAACCTGCTGTCATCCAGCACTGTCTCTGAAGGAGGAGGTTTTGCCCCCAGCTGCTTATTCCCATCCCCTGCAGCAGCACAAGAGCTATTGTGGCCATAGGGAGCACCCAGCTGGGAGATGGAACCAGGTTAAAATCAATTCGGGGGAAAAGGGGGGTGGTGGGGGGAAGGCCAAGCATGCAAACAACTGCAAACCAAAAACCCCTTTTCCTCGGTTTCTTTATCTGATGCACTGTGTTTGTACTGAGCTTGTACAAGGGAAGGAACAATGTGTGGAGAAGGAAATAAATGGAGAGAGGAGCACTGGAACAACTTCTTTTGATGGTGGTGTAAATCTCCCTCTGCTTGAAGTGTTTAGTTTAGTAAAACTAAAGCATAATATCCTTACTCTTTCCAGGGTTAATCCAGTGCCAAGAGGTTGTAATACACAAGTGACAGGTTCCCGTCTTGTCTGGATAGTTGGTAGATTATGCCATGATACCTTCTGTTTATTAATTTTTTTTTTTTTTTTTTTTTGCTTTTGCAGATGGGGTGCTTTCAGGTTTCTCCTTTCAGAATTGTAGGTGGTTTGTCATTACTTGCAAGAGAGAAAACAAGAGCTGCAAATTGAGTTGGCTCATTCCCTTTTCATCCTTTTCCCACGGTGCTACTCTTGGGGTGTAATAATGTATTTGTGATCCCTTTCTTCATTTTAAACTATTATCCCTTACTAGTAATAGAGGAGGAATCCTGCAAGTTTATCCCTAGGGTTACTGATCAAAGGGGATTTTCAACAATCCCATCCCATCTGTGCCTCTGCTGCTCCGCTGTTTCTAACTTTTGCTGTTAAATGTGTCTTTGTTCCTCTATGAAAACCCGATAAACGTATTAGCTGAATTGGCAAGTCCTGGGTAACGTCTTGAGCCAAATATCCGTTTGACGACTGTTAAAGTGATTCTTCTTTCTTTATCCAGGAAATTCTACACAATTTTGCCATTGTTATATATAACCTTCAGCTCTCCTCACTTCCACCCTTGTTCCTTGGTTCTTGTATATGTTTGTTTTCTCAGGACTCCTTTTTTTTTGCTTTAAGAGAGAAAAAGAAAAAAAAAAAGAAAGAATTATGCCTGAACTTTTCATATTTCATTCCCTCAGCAGCACCCAGGACTCTTACACCTGATTCCTTCACCTGGTACTCTGTCTGCAGCGGTTGTCATCTCCTGCCCTCCCATGTAGCATAAGGCTGGTTCTCAGGTCCACGGATGGAGCTACGGCTGGGCTTCTGCTCCTCCTTCCCTCCCCGGGGTGGCTGCAGTGGGTGTAACGTTGCTCAAAGAAGAGCCTCATCTCGCCATGTCTCTTGTGTATTGCTGTTCTCTACCAAGCATTCAGCCGCTCCCCTTCAACCTTTTTTTGGTTGGTTTCAGGTCCTGTTTCTTGCTTTTCTTCCCTCCATATTGCTCTTCTGTGTCTTTGGCTTCCAGGACCGCATCCACCTCAGCCCTTCCTGGGGCATGGTGCTGCCCTTAACTGCTTATAAAACCAGTGGCCCTGACTACCTCTCTCATCTTTTTGGGGCCGATTTTCTGCTTTCTAACTGGACCTGTAACCACGCTGCTTCTTTGCCTTGCACTTATGAATATCAGTGACAGCTTCCAGCCCCTTCCTCCCTGCCCTCGCGCCTTCCTTCTATGAGTGTACCGAGGCCATCGCCACCCTGTCGTTGTTCCTCGATTGTCCTCCCTTTGGCTGTGCGCAGCCCTGCAATGTATATCACGTACTTAGATTTTAGAATATTTTTCCGGTAGGGATTTTTTTTCTCTGTTTCTCTGTTGATGTATGGCATTTAGCAATGGGATTTGGGGATCCTACACTCGCTACAACAGTACGACCATCATATTTGTCCAGAATTATGAGCATGGACATTCGGGTAATGCTTCTGTGTCAGGATATTCAAAGTGATTAGCTACTGAAGTTGATAATATCTATTCTCTAAGTCTTCTATTATTCAGAAAATTCAGAAAACCATACATATGCTTTCAAAAGACTTTTTCCTCCCTCTTCTATATGCTTATAAAACAAGCGCAGACTCAATCCGGTTTTTAGGATCATTGCCCATTTTCAAGTAGAGGCTTTTTGTGACTTTTTTTAACCTCTCCTGCCTGTTTTCATATATTTATTTTACTCCTAACGGACACATATTCGTATTATATCAAAACTACAGCCTTTTCCAACTTAATTCTAAAGGTACTGTGTCTGTATATCAAAACTACAGCCTTTTTCAACTTAATTCTGTATGTACTACTTGAATTACTACCTGAAAGATCATTATTACGTAGATACTTTTGGTAGTGCGCGGTTTTAACAGCTTGTTGAAACCTGGCAGGTATTAACGATTTCCAACAGATGAGCTCTACAAAAATCAGTCGCTGTATTAAAAGAAAACAAACACCAAAGTTAAAAAAAAAACAACCAAAAAAAATAGTGGAGACAGGAGATAAATGTAAGAGAAATTCAAGAGTTTTTAAATGCTATTGAATTTAAAAAGCCCCACCATTTCAAATTATTAAAAAAATCTTCTCATGAAGCAAACAATTTTGTTAAAATGGATTTTTTTACTCTTCTAATTAATACAAGGTTAATTAATACAAGGTCATATTTCCTGTGTGAAATGTTCGGATGAAATGTATTCTTCAAAAGAATTAATATTAGAGGATATTACTTCCCTTTGGAATTATTCCTGTGACAAGGGCCTGCAGGGAAAAACAGACCCTTTTTTGCAAGGGTTGGCGTTTCTGGTTTCTCCAGGTTCTGCTCAGAGAGGCAGGTGGTCTTTTTGGTGTGTTTTCTCCTCCATCCCTGGAACTAGGGCTGTTGACAAATCACTCGATTGCAGCCTCCAAAATCCTACAGATGGCAGGGAAAATGTCACTTTAATTACTAGTGAAAAGAACAGACTTAACGAGAAACCTAAACAGAAATCTTTTCCTTCCATTGCTGGCCGGGATTTGTAGTGGCACTGGAGCGGTCGGGTCGCTGCTGCGCCGCTCTGACCCCAGCAGATGCCCTTCAGAAGAGATGTCCCAAGCCGCAGCATCTCCTAGACCAAAAGATGGGGGATGAGGAACCGAGTCCTGAGGGGAAGGACAGAGCGGCACCCTGGTGCGTCTCCTCCTGGATGAGCGAGTACATCAGCGGTTCACGCTCTTGCTGGGAGAGATTTATGTTTCTCCTTAGTCACGTGGTTCTACAGCAATTTAATTTTTCTTAATGGAACAACTTTGCCCCCTGAATTCATTAAATAATTGTAGAGGGCTAAGGGATAATTTACACGGCGGTATCGCTGGCAGCTCAACCAAAGCTGCCATCTAGCACTATTTTGGTAGACCTTGTTCGTGTCAGTGGTGATACCCACGGGCTCATCTGTGCAAGCCACTCAGGGCACCTTTGTCAATGGGGATGTTTCACAGCGTTGTGGGTTCTCCTTGGTCTCCTGCCAAATGGGGAAGTGTAAGAAGATGCCTCCTTTTGACAGAGCCGCAGCGCTGTTGGTGTCAGCAGACTCTGCGGGCACTTCTTCGGACCTTGTGTTTTGGCTGGTTTTATGAAGGCTTGAGGTCCTGGACCCCATGGAAAGTGGTTCCTCCCCACCAGCTCTGCAGCCCCAACTTAGCACACGTTTGGTTTTACCATCTTTTGGCTATCTACAAACTACATTAAATTAATTTAGACATTTCCATTCATTTGTAGTGGACATAACTGTCCCTTAAAGGCTGCCTCTTTGGGTCTAGTCGAGGTGCTGGGGTTATAACTATGAGACTGGCGACCTTTTTTCTGGGTCTCCATGCGAGCGAACAGGTTTTTAGCAGGAGCTTCTGAGAGATGAACATTTTTAAAATCCGACCTGTGGAATTACCTAGAATAGATGTGCCAGCGGGAAGAAAATTCAGCTGGTTCTGGCTATCAGCGCTACGCGAGCTACGTTTGCTCCAGATGCCGCGTTGTAGGCTAAAGAAATCCGCCTCAGGCTGTTCAGTCATTATGGTTAGAAAGCAAAACTTAAAAGAGGCTGGATGAGTTCTGCAGCCACGTTAGATTATCATGGTTTGTTGTTGCCTCGCGTTGCCCTTGCACGGCGGCGACGTGCTGAAGAGGGAACCGTCTGCTTGAGGCAGCCTGAAGAGAACGCCTCTCTCTACAAAACCATTTGCCTCGGCTGTTCATCCTGGATTCAGTTTCTCATTAAGATAAATGTCAACATTTTCGGGCTCCTTCCTTCCTGCCCAGCTTCTCCTTTTCAGCAGCTTTCATTGACATCATAATTCCGAATTTATGACATCAGCGTGTAACCGCAGGGGATGTCGTTATGCCAGAGGTTCGAGCGTTTTGGCTTCCTTACAGCACCTAAAAAGAGCAGAAGCGGAGCTCTGAGAGTCTCTGTCTAGGGCTTGAACAGCCGGAGAGCGAGCTGACAGGAGGCTCAGTTTAAGTGAAAAGCCCTCTGGCATTTCCCGTATGCACAAGCTCCTGTTCAGCAGAAAATCCGGCCACACGCAGTTCAGCAGCCTGGAGAGTCCCGGCTGTCTCGGGCTTCACGAGCGCAGCATCGCCTCTGGGCCCAGAGTTTTCCCACTAGTTTTGGGTGAGGACGCTGCTGCTTTTGGTACCCGGGCATGACAAGCCTGGCCTCTTTCTAAAAAGCTTGAGCCCAAACAATATTGAGCTCACACGGGGATTTTAATGATAAAATGAAGAAAATGAAGCAGCTCTTTGCCTGGCTCAGTACAGCCTTCTCTGCAAGAGACAGCAAAGATGCAGACTGTCCTCCAAGGCCACTGTGTTACCCCCCATGAGGGATATGCCGTATCAAACACAGGCTTTGGAAATGCTCGGATGGGGCTAAACCGTAAACTGAGGCTATATTTCCTCAAAGAAGCCAGAGTTATTTGTTAAAAGGAAAACTGGAATTGTTGGGTGTGTTTCTGTTTCCCATTCCTGCCCTTCTGCCCTCACCCTAGCATGGAAGTGCATCTCTGGGGATGCTCTGGGGACGCTGCTGGACCACTGTTACCCTGAGTAGTGCAGGCGGGTGCGTGGTCTTTGGAAGCACCCTCACTGGCTGGGGTTTTGCACGTCGGACGCCTAGGCGCCTGTGGCTTACTGGTGTCTTCTCCTTAAGTTGCCTGTAAAAGTTGTGAAGGAAAAAAGTCACCAGTGGCCTCGAACAGATAAGACCAAAACAGGTCCCCAGGGCCCTGCCTGCAAAGCGGAGCTCCTCCCCGCTGCGGCTTCCTGCTCTGGCTTTCCGAGGGACTGGAAACCCCGCTCTCCCCGGGGCTAACGGGAAAAATAAAAGTGCCGGTGGGCTCCTCCCTTTCCGAGAGAAGGTATTGAGTATCCCCCACCGCCGGCCTGAGAGCGCAACCGGGCCCTTTCTTTCCTTGGCTCCCATCTTCACTGGGGGAAGAATAATAAAGCAGAACTAAACTGTATCAACAGTGTGTTCTTTCCTACTTAATCTGTGCCTTTTCCTATACCACCCCCCCTTCAGCCTTCTTTCCCTTCTTCACTTTTCCCTCATTTCTGCTCTTTTCATCTAATTTCCTTTTCTCTCCTTTTCTAGTTCAAAAAAACCAAAAGAACCCAAACCTCTGTATTTCCCTCTTTTTTTCTCTGCTCTCCATTCCCTTATTCCCTTCAGCTCCTGACAGAGTCTTTTGCCACTTGATCCTTTGTTCCAGCCTCTTCTCGTTCTTTCCTCCTTCCCTCACCCTGAGACGGGGTGAAGCCTTGCTAAAGAAATGTGGGTTTTGGGGACTCTCCAGTTGCAGAGGCTGTCTTTTGGGCTGCCATAACAAACCAGAGATGGGACCTAGACCTTTGTCAAACGGTGGCGAAGACCACAGGGAATGTTTAAGTGGCCGAGTACCTGGGCATGCTGATGGGTGAAAACCAAACATCCAGGACTGAACCCCTCTGAGTTTCGGGAATTCTGGATCTCACTTTGTGCCTGAATTGGGTAATCATGTTCCCCCTGCCCCAGTGAGGGGTCCATGAAATCGTACAACTGGAACCCACCTCCAGCTTTGGCCAAGTTAGGAGTCACATTGCCATCTGAGGAACAATTTTCTAGAAATAAATGCATATGTGTATTACTGGACATTGTATAATATATTGGTATAATTCCTCTCAAGGGCAGCTTTCACAAGACTAAATCCTCCATGCTTAGAAAAAGCCTTCCAAAAAAAAAAAAGTGTGTAAAACAAACAATTGTGGACATTTGTTTTCTTTGAAAAGAGCGTATTTTTGTGGACAAGCCCACAGGAAAGCCTGGGAGTTTCAAGGGAAAGCTCAGAGCTGGACGATTTCAGTGGGAAAAAAATCACCACGGGACTCTTGCTGCGGCAGCGTGTAGCTCTGGACACGGCATTGACTCACCCAGAAAAACAACTGGATGACCTTGAACTCCTGATATGAGGATATTTACAGAGGATGTTGCCCCAGGCTGTGTGACTGTTTAAGACGGGCATCCTCCTCCTTCTCCTCCTCCTCCTACTTCTTTTCCTCCTCTTCCTAACATGAAATCTCTGAATCCAGGCAGTTGTTGCAGCAGGACCCGGAGGTGGCAGATCCATCAGGGCTTGCCTTGCAGGAGGTCTCAGCCAGCAAAGACGTGACCCAAGGAACAGCAGTTTTCTTGTGCAGCTCTTTGTTCGGCCACGCAGGAGGATTTGCAATTAGGAAGAGCTGTGAGGGGGAGCGGGCAGGCCAACGAGGCCACCGGGATGGAGAAATCCGTGGCAGGCCAAGATTTCCCCCTGGGGAATGAACATCTGAATTGACGAGACTACAGGCTGAGATTATGTATGTCTTCATACAAATGAACAGCTTTAAGTCTCTTAGAAGGTGTATCACTCTGATAGCAATATAATGTAAGATTTGTCCCAGCAAAACAATTATTACATGATTCTGTCATGTCTTTTAATCAAGACAGTGATCTGGTGGGCACCTGATCCCGTGAACGTTGATGAAGAAGCCTCGTGGATTCTGATACAACAAAGGTTTTTAACGCTGCTCTCCTATTCATGTGCCGTCCGTGGACAGCAAGACTGGCATCTGTAACAGCACATAAAACAACTTCTCCTTTTCTCTCTTGCTTCTTTATATAAGAATAAGCCAAACAGCCAGTATAATTGACCAATAACATCACATACTCTGCATTTCTGCATCAGTTGTCAAACCACCTCCCAGGCAATTAAACCTCCCAACCCTTTGCGAGGGTAGACATTGCACAAGTTTATAGCCAGTGAGGTGTTGCGACTTGCCCAAGGACGGCACCTCTTCTCGGCAGGCAGCGCGGGAGCAGAGCCCCACGTGGTGGAAACCACCCCCCGTCCCTGCAGCTGCCGGGGGCTGGATGGGTCAGTGCTGGGCCACACGGTGGTTGTAGCTTCAGCTCTTTGAGAAGACTCAACGGGATGGGTCTCTGTGCAACACCGGGTGCCCCTTTATGCCATACAGCGTACGTGCCCAGATAAAAGTCGTCGCAGAAGTCGTTTTTGCTTACTTTGGCTTTATATCTTAACCACGCCGTGATTTACGTACATTTCTTTACCTGTTGGATTTGTGCCTGTTATAAACCTAGCTTAAGGAAATTATGTTTAAAAAAAAATTATTACCAAGGAACTCAAGTACGGATTTGCTCTTTTAATCATGTTTTAAGTTCTAGTACAATTACCATGAAACTTTCTAGTTTAATAAGCGTCCTCCTTGCCTTATGCTGTCTCCCATATGTTGCACGAGCTGGTCAGTGACCCACGCTCTGAAGGATTAGTCAGATGATAGTAATAAGAAAATAGGTTTTATTTTTGCTTGTTATTTCTTCACGAGCTTGCTACCTTCAGCAACCCCATCGCAAATTACATGGATGAGTTTCTACAAGCCACTGTCACTCGGGGGAGACGGTGTATCAGATCTATGGTCTGACAGTTGTTTCTTTATGCAAACAACGTATATTGTGCCTTCTAGGAAATTTAGGATAATTGCTTATAAGAAGGGACTTTTAAGCTTTAGTTTCAAACAAATTAGGCCCATTAGTAATAGAGGGAGCTGCTTCTTTTGGAAAGACTTTCTCTGTCTGAAGTGAGCTTATATTAATTGGGGGGGTGACCCGGGAAGAGGGTGGCACGGTCCTGGTATGGGACAGGGACGGCAGGAGCTGGGCTCTGTGCTAATGAGGCACAGAAGGGGTGGGAACTCCCTCCCCCGGGCCCTTCAGTAACTCTCCCCCTAATTAGTTTTTTAACATCTTAATGATCATTAAATATAGCAATTATCAGATAAGTATGGGCTACCAAGAAGCAAGCGTGGCCCTGAATCAAAGGCATACACGTTTCTTCCACCACAGCTTTTGTTGCTATCATATTATTGTTGTTGTTCTCGCTGTAGTATGTTTTTTATTTTGTATTGAGCTGCAGTTGACAAGCCCATGGTGAAAGAGGTCTATAGGGCATCAAATCTACAGGCTTGGGTTTTTTGCAACATTTATTCTAGTGGCATAGGCTACTATCACAGCAAAAATAAGCATTGTTTTGCCTTGAATATATGGAAATATATGGAATATATGGAAACCTTAACTTTTCGGAGAAATGGAAATGCAAATGTAAGTATTTATATTAAAAATGGCCCCCACTGCTTCGCTCCGTGCCGCCTGCACAGGCTGTGCCGTGCCATGCCTGGTACCCTCCAGCACAGTGCCGCAGTCTGCTTGCTCTGCCCCACGGGCAGGTGCCCTGGAGACCAGCCACAGCTTTCCAGATGCAGGGGCCACCCAGCAGCCCACTGGAATTCCCCCTGGAATCTCTGCAGCTTCCCCAAACCGCCTCTGCATGCAGGGAGAGGGGCTGCAGCTCCTTCGCCCGTCACAGATGGAGGTGGGTCCCAGGAAGCGATGGGAGTGGTGTTAATCAGGACACGGACACATGGAGGGAGGGAGGGAGGGAGACACAATGTGCACACACATGGGAGCTGCCTGGAAATTCACTGCTTGCTGTGAGATCTCCTGGTTGTCGGGTTTCTTTTGTGTGTCCAAAATAGATGATGCAGAACTGGGAGTGATCCGTGGGAGATGGACCCTGTTTGAAGAGCCTTCACTCTTGAGAAGCGCCAATGAAGTTGTGGTGACCTATGTGTGAAAGACCTGGGAAACAACTGCAGTATTTGGTCCTGCATCGTGTCAGATCCTTGAGGATATCCAGGCGATACCACTTTCAGTATCATCTTTTATTAGTGGGTCATGTATGGGAGGAGGCAAAAAGATACGGAGAGGGGCAGGAGAAGCTCCAGGCTCTGGAATCGCAAAGAAGCTGTTCCCACTGGTGAAGGTCATCACCAGGGGGTTCGGGCTGGCAGGAGGTGGCTGGAAGGAGAGCAGAGGGCCAGGGCCAGGACTGGGATATGGAGCGGGGAGGAGAGGTGGATGGGGAGAAGCAGCAGGGCTGGGGGGCAGCCCAGGGCACCCCGGGGCAGGTGGGGAAGGTGGTTGTGGAGGATGAACGTGGCTGACAGCAGGATAAGAGAGCTCACAGGGACACCCATCTAGGGAAAGCGGAAAGGGATGAATCATAGAATTGCCTAGGCTGGAAGGGACCTTTCAGATCATTAAGACCAACCATCAACCTAACTCTGACAAAACCCACCAATAAATCATATTGCTAAGCACCATGTCTACCCCTCTTTTAAATACCTCCAGGGATGGTGATTCCCCCCCTCCTCTGGGCAGCCTGTTGCGATGCTTGAGAACCCTTTTGGCGCAGAATCTTTCCTAATATCCAGTCTAAACCTCCCCTGGCACAACTTGCGGCCGTTTCCTCTTGTCTTATCGCCTGTTACCTGAGATAAGAGACCGACCCCCACCTCTCTACACCCTCCGTTCAGGCAGAAAGCACAACTCCCCTCCAGCATTAACTGGAAACGGAATTTCTGCCCGCCCGCGCTCCAGCCGGCGACGGCTCGGGGACGGGGCACGACCGGTTCCCGAGGAGCCGGAGGGCGGGTTCCGCGCAGGATGCGCGGCCGCTCCGCCGCCCCCGCCTCACCTGCGGGCTCCCCCCTCCGCCCTCCTCCGCGGAGTCTGCGCGGGGCGGGGCGGCCCCGCCGCGCGTGGGAGCGGAGCGGGCGGCGGCAGCGCTTTGTCCTGCCCACACACACACACACACACACACACACAGAGACAGACACAGACACACGCAGCGCAGCCGGGCGGGAGCCGGCAACATGGCCGGGCCGGCGGAGGGGCTGCCCGCCGCCGCGCTGCCCGGATAGCACCGCGGGGACCGGCGGTGCCGCCACCGGAGACACCCACCCCCCCCACCGCCACCACCATCCCCAGCCGCCACCACCGCCCTCCCCGCTCCCGTCCCCGTCCCGGGCCGCCGCCGCCCCGCCGGGAAGATGAGGTGAGCGCGGGGGATGCGCAGCGCCGGGCACCGCGGAGAAGGCGCGGGGGTGGGGGTGGTGATGGGGGGGTGTCCGCGGTTCCCCCCGCGATGGTGTCACGCCGTGGGGGGGGGTTTCCTGTGCGGGTGGAAGGCGGAGGAGAGGTTAAGCAATGCGGCGCTTCCTAGTCCTTCTCCGGATGGATAATGCGAGTGGGTGGTGACATTTTTGGCACGTTTGACTGTCAGCGCCTAAATCCATGCGAGAGATTATCGCGGCGGTTACAAAGGGCTTGGAAATGGGTGCTGCCATGGGCGGCCCCGGGGATCCTGCTTGGAAGCTGCTGCTTCCTCGCAATCCCGCTGGGGACGGTCGGGGATGAGCCTCGGCCAGAGAGCGCCCGGCGGGCGGGACGGTGTGCGGGGCTGGCGGGGGGCAGGTCCCGGGAAGGGCGAGGGCGGCGGGGGGAGGATGGAGATGTGATTGCTCCCCAGCATCCAGCACAGGTCGTGCGGGATCTCCCGGAGTCTCTCTTGGGGGCTCCAACTGGTAGTTTTCCCGAGGTCAGTTTGTCTATTGTGAATAGGAAAAAAAACAAAAACAAACCCAAACCAACAAACTCACAGATTTCCTGCAGCCAGATAAGTGGAAGGAAGGAAGAAAAAATGTTATTTGTTTTGGTTTACGCTCTTCCAAATCTCCCTCTTTCCTCATTTACTCAAGAGTTCACTTGAGCTGTCAGTATCTCGGAGCAACCCAGCCTCTGATTCATCTTCTAATACTAGTGATTCTTTCCACTTAATTATTATCTTTAGCAAGGTAAAACTGCTCTGGGAAACCTTAAGAATAGAAATAACAGTTTGAAGCCAGATACCTCTCTGTGGTGCCTGATCCCCGGATTGCAAGGCTGGCATTGCTCCTAGGAAATACAGTGCAAGTCTAAAAACCTGCGCCTGCATTTACAGTTAACATTTACTCCTGACATTAGCATATGTGCCGAAGGCTTGGAGCTGCATGGATTTATGGATTTATTTAGTCATTTATCTTACCATTAGTTTTTTTCATTTGCTTAAAATAAAGTTCTTGGGGTGGGCTGAAAGCACACGAGCCTGCAGTGTCAGTGACTGGTGGCCTAGACCCCTCTGGTCTCCACACAAGTGGTGTGTCTCCATCAGTCTCACCTGGTCTGGTTACGATGCTGCTCAGAGAATTCCGGAGATCAAACACAACAGATGGGAGGGAAGTTTTCCTTTGCTCCCTCCCATTCAGTTTGTAGGCCGGTTGGCAGAGCTGTTGCCCCATGAAGGAGGAGAGCTGACTTTGACTCATGAGCTCATCTTTCACCCCCTGAGGAGGCACCACGGGCTAGGTGGAAGGCTGGAACAATTTTGAGTTTCTCCCACCTGGAGGTACCCTGCTTCACTTGGACTTCTGCAGTTGAGGGTTGTGCTTTTGGTTGGAAGAGGCAGTGGGAACGAGAGAGACCCACACAGAGTGTGAGTTGTGCACCTGAGGTGACCCCCACCGGGAGAGCCGGGGGTGCTTTCAGAGGAGGAGGGAGCTGCAGGGGCTTTTGGGAGGAAAAAGCAGTTTAACTCCAACAGGGGCTTCGGGAGTTGCCCGTCTCCTCACGTTCGAGGATGATGGACAGGGTCCTTCTCTGGGTTGGACGCCTGGCGCCAGGCCGTGCCTGGTCTAGGTGAGGGAGCAGCCCCCGACCTGGGGCTGCATGTGCTGCTGGGCGCTTCTTGCTCAGCTGCCCTTTTCCGTTGTCCTCGTGTGACACTTGGCGAGTGTATCACACTTAAAATAGTCTTTTCTTGTAATTAGCACTTTTATACTATAACAGACATGCTTGTTTTGGTTTTTTTGAATGAATTCCTGTTTTTCAAGCTTTCCATTACTGATTTTTTTTTCCTTGCTTATGCAGTCACTACTGAATAGGTTGTACCCGTCAGTAAATATATATCTGCAAATCACCTAAACCCTTTTTCAGTAACAATTCTTCTTTAATAAATATAGGCTATAGAATTCCAAAAGATCCTGTCAGGCTATATGCTCATTTAATAAAAACCTTCTTAAAACATTTGCTTAGCCATGCATGTTTTATTTATATTGCTTTTTGTGGTGAAAAGATTACAGTGCTGTTCCTTGCACAATTGCATTTATGCGATGGTTTCCATTTTTTGATAATTTCTTTATGCCTTCACTTGTAAGGTATAAAGTGCGTGGATGGCTGGGTGTACCACAGGTCTTAGTAATAAAGCATGATATATAATAAAAAAAAACATGATATATAATAAAAAAGATTATAATAGGTGTTCTATCTCAAAAGTGGATTAGGATTCCTGGGTGGGAAATGATAAAGTGCAGAGATGTTATTACTTCTTAGTGTATAAAAATATTGCTGGAGTATAACAAATGTTGGGGTTATTCTACAGCGGATACTCATTTATTTTTGGAAGTAACAGAATTAGCTCATATTTGGGGAAAAATGTCTGTGAATACTGCTGTAGATGAAAATAAGATTTGTACATTCTGTCAACAGAGGTGTAACCTCACATTTGTTAGGCACAGATGTAGCTTATAAGGCATCTGTGTTTCGGTGGTCTCGGTTCTTAAAAATAAAACCCAGCTCATAGCCTTTTGGGTGTATCCCTGAAAAAAAGGGTCCCTGCCTCTGTCTTTGCCACGACTGTGGGGAGGGTGAGGTGTCTCTCTCCGTGCTGCGGTCCGGAGGCAGCGGTGCAGGGGAAAGCCTCCCGCTTTAAGCACTTTGTTTATTCTAAACCAAACATAGAGTGAATTATCCGGAGGTGGAAACAACCTCTGAACAGGATTATTCAGCTTAAAACCATCCTTACTCTCTTGCGGTAACGCAGGCTTTAATCAAACGCAAGGTAGGGAGTTTAATGCTGAAGTTACTGGGGAAGACGGTGCCCCGTAGCACCTCAGCGTTTGTAGAGTTCTCTTGCTAAAGTCAACCTTTCTGTTCTGACCTGTGTAGCTGCCAACTGGAAATCCTAAAAAGCTGTTGTATTTAGCCCTGGTTTAAAGGGACGGAGCAACACCCTGAGAAAAAGACAGCCGAGTATTCCTAGTAGAAACCTGTTTTAATAACAAGAAGCGTATATATGGCAGTCTTCTTAAACGTTTTGTTTGCAGGCATAAGCAAAGTCTTTACATTTGTTCCAATAAACACAATGTATTGAGCATTTCATTGTCTTCCACGTTTTCCCTTCATTAAGCAGTTCACGAGATAACTCAAGAGTTTTGCCAGTGCTTTTAGTTTGCTTGGAGGGTAACTGGTGCTGCAGGTATGCAGTGGTTTTTTTTCTATGTTTTCTTTTTCTTAACTGTTTCTTTTTTGTTTGCATCTGTAACAAATCAGAGAGAACGTGTTGTTGGTGTTTTTAATGTCAGAATTGGGATTATTGACCTCATGGGACTAGTGGCCTGTGTAGCCCGGTGTACTGTCTCCCGCAGGACAGTAGCAGCATCCCCTGAGATGGGTAATAAAATCAAGTTGTCTGTAAAGCATCTTTTAACCTTGTCACATAGTGATTGATTTCTGAGCTGGAGCAATATGCCTGTAACTTACCTAATTTTTTGTTTAATTTGAAAGCTCCGTCCTGCCGTGTTTGGACTCCTTGCTCTGTGCCTGGGTGTTGCAGGGGAGGCGGGGGGACGGCTGGGAGTTGTCACACCACCTTCTACAACCCTGCCTTTTGGCGTGTTCGAGTTTGTGGCCCCTGGAGCCACATCTGTGCCAGGCAGTTCTGCCGGTGTCGCTCCATGAGAAAACACCCAGCCCTTTGACTCTCGTAGCGTCGTCAGCGATGTCTAAGCGCGGATACTCTGCCGCTGACAGAAAATGGCTTTTTGTTAAGCTCCGCTAAGACCTTTGGAGGGGTAGTTTAGGTCTAGCTGCAGGCAAACTCCTTTGGCAACAAATTTTGGACCTCCGTGGAATGTTGCAGCGGGGCAGCTGTGGCCGTGCAAAGGTGCTGGCTCATGGGGGACCGAGCGATGGTGGGTCAGGACCTGCGAACAGCCAGGCCGGGTTGTGCCTCTTTCACGCTAATTGTTATTCTCTATACTTAAAAAATAAACTTATTTTCCCCTCTCTAAAATAATGCATAAACTTCCGGATATCGTCTTGTGCATTCCCCCCTTTTCCGGAATATTTTGGATTGTATTCTTTGTGTAATGGTGTAATGGGGGCTGAAGGTGGTCTTTCAAGTGAGGGTGTGCAGGTGTGTTTAACTCAGTATTGCGGCTTTGTGTGGCGTCTCGCTTCTGTCCTTTCCTGGATCGCTCCGGCCGTGTTAAACAACAGATGTCCTAACGCGGAACGGCTCCGTTCGTTAGAAGTGTGTTGTGATTAAAGATGTCTGCGTAGTCTTTCCTTGTACTCGGTTAGATGCTTCCATTGGGCAGCACTGTCCTTCTCTCTTTGTAAGTATTTAAGTATTTTAAGTATTCTCTCTTCAATCATCAAAATCTTCCCAAAAGTGCAAACACAGTTCAGGCTCCAATAATTTCCTGTATCTTGCAGGTTAGCAGTTTTGTGACTTCTTTCCTTATTTTTCTTGCTGTCCGTCATAGTTTCTCTCAGTTCTGGGCGCTGTCTAAGATGAGCAGTATTGAACCTCTTTAGAAAAGATTTCTAAAGCTGCTGCCAAAATAAAATGAATCGTGACTAATGTTCAGTCCTAATAATTACAGAATTAAGATAAAATAAATTGAATGAGCTATTGATTTTCTGTATCTGAGAAGGTCACCGTAGATATTTCAGGTTTCTTTGCTGAATCTGAATCTTAGTATCATCTCATACGCTTTCTATTTGCATTTAAAAAAAAAAAATAACGTTAGCTGATGGTTTGGTATTGTCCTTCATTGCAGCAGATAAGCAGTGAAGGCTGTCCCAGCGTACATTAGTATTGCTCCTACAAGAGGATGGGGAGTTTTGGGATATATTTTCTGTTTTCTTCATAGCCACTGCAGAACAGTAGGGATCCCCCGTGCTTCCCCCCCTCTTTCTTTTTCTCAGCCCTGTGCCTAGGTTGGGTTTCCCAGGAGCAGGGAGGAAGGTGGAGTAGCTCTGCCACCCTTCCTTCGCCTCACCCTGTTGTTCACCCTGAGGCGGATTTCATCCGCAGTCACCTACCCGAGACTTCTGTTTCATCTGCTTTTTGATCTGATGTGCCATAATGAGGGGCAGCGACCGAAAGCCGCCCGGCTACAGCTCAGAGCTTCCACCAAGACGCGTGGGAGCCACGCACCAGGAAAGCCCCCCTCCCTGCAAGACTATGGCCGTAATGCAGCCCGGGGAGAAGACACCAGACCTCCAGACAGGCTGTCGTGAGGCCGCCTGGGCGTAAGGCAGCACACAGTCTTACTTGGGTTAATCCACCTTGCTCCTGGCTGATTAGCTGGCGGGGAGCTTTGCGGTGTAAGGATGGGGTGTTTCCCAGTCCCTGGGTGAACGGAGACATTCAGAGCCTGCACCGTCGGAAGCGGAGTGACAGGATGGTTCATCCGTCACGTTCTCCTGGTCATGGGTCTGTGTTCGTGGGTGTGCGCAGCACCCAGTAACGCTCCAAGTGTGTTTCAGTCTGGGTTGTGACTGAGTGAAATTGAAAACAGTTTAAATTTGGTCTTTTTTTTTTTTTTTTCTCTTTCATTTCTGGGGTATTTAGCGCTGCAGAATGTTTCTTCCCGTGAGACTTTGCATTTTTGCGTTGAGCAAACACTCAGCATGGTATTGACAGCCTTTCCAAAGCTATTCTTCACTTGAGAGTTATAAAAGCGTTAAGAATATCTATTCTTATTAATCAGAGGAGACAGACTGGGCAAGTCCTTACCAAAAATTCGTGACTGGAAACCTCCTTCACGTTTCTGACTATCCACAGTGCCATTCCGTAACATCACAACAACTAGTGAAGCGTTACATTTCACTGGATATTTCACAGTCCTGGAGCGGGAGAGATGTGTGGCAGCCAGAAACTTTTGATTTTCCTTCTTGATGTAGGCATTCAAGCCTTACATTTGTTTCAACTTCAGTGTTCATTGATATGTTTCTTCTGAGTTCTCATATCTGCTCCCCTCAGCTGTGCCAAGTTGGCCATTTGTGATTTGGTAGGGTGACCCGGATCATGAATTTTTATGTACGAAGACAGAAGAAAAGAAAATTTGCGTTTTCTATACACCAAGGGTGTATGTATATAGGGTAGGAGCAGGCAGGTGGTGGAAAAGTTCAGGCAGTGCTTCCTGGCACCGCCAGAAATGCTCATGAAACCGTTTCTCCAGAGAATGCTGTTACAGCAGATTACAATTTGGCTTTTGCTGAGATGCTGCTCCTGCTCTTCCTTTTATCCACTGCAGACCCTCCTACTCAGGCTCCCCAGTGCTTGTGTTACAAACCGTGTAGCCCAGCTGGTAGTATGGATGAGCATCGTCTAACTACTACCATGTTCCCAGTGCAAAAAGGGTATTCTCCTGGGTTCCTGATGGAGAGGTTTTTCCCCTTGAGTTATACGTGCTGTTGAACAGGAATTCAAAACCCTTCCTCACCTCACTAAACCTCCCCCATGCCTGAATTCCCTCCAGGCTTTCATGTGATCACCCTTATAGCCAGCAGTGACGCTGGGCCTGTTTGATATGAATCACAGAAAGGTTTGGGTCAGAAGGGGCCTTTTAAGGATCATCTGGTCCAGCCCTGCCCCCGCCATGGGCAGGGACACCTTCCAATAGACCAAGTTGCTCAAAGTCCCATCCAACCTGGCCTTGAACATCTACAGGAATGGGGCAGCCACAACTTCTTTGGGCAACCTGTTCCAGTGTCTCTCACCACCCTCATCATGAAAAATTTCTTCCTTATGTCTAATCTAAACCTACCCTCTTTCAGTATAAAACCATTGCCCCTTGTCCTGTCACTACAGGTCCCAGTAAAAAGTTGCTATCTTTCTTATAAGCCCCCTCTAAGTACTGAAAGGCTGCGTTAAGGTCTTCCTGGAGCCTTCCCTTCTCCAGGCAACTCCCTCAGCCTGTCCTCACAGCAGAGGTGCTCCAGCCCTCTGATCATCTTCATGGCCCTCCTCTAGACCCGTTCCAACAGGTCCATGTCCTTCTTATGTTGGGGACTCCACAGCGGGACGCAATACTCCAGGTGGGGTCCCACCAGAGTGGAGTAGAGGGGCAGAATCACTTCCCTCGACCTGCTGGCCATGCTGCTTTTGATGCAGCCCAGGATATGGTTGGTTTTCTGGGCTGCGAGCGCACATTGCTGGCTCATGTCCCTGTGCTGGCTTGTTCTCTGGAAGCCCCTCACCGTTGAGTGCAGATCTCATTTAGGTGAGCAATTCATTTCTCAGGCAGTAGGTGTCATTCCTGCAACTTGAGATCTTATAGTTTTCTTCTCTCTCTCTTCAGCCTCACATAGGTGCCAGGATGGTTAGACATGTTTTTCTGTGATTTACTGTGGGGAAAAAAAAAAAGGCAAAACCAAAAAGCTGTGTAGAGTAACTGGGCTTAGTATAGTACCATGAATTGTAGTGTGCCACGGGTACAGGCACGGGTAGATGCTCCAGAGAGGAGGACGTGGTTTGGGTCTGGCTTTGCAGCGATGCTGTTCAGGCCCCATCTCTGTCATTGTGGTGAGTTCCGCGGTGCAGATACACTGTGCTTCCCTGGCTGCTAAATCTTCCAACCATTTTGGCTTCATTTCTTTATCTGCTGGAGGATGACGATACTTACCTGAAGGGGAATTAAGACGATTAAGCAGCTAGGTCTCAGTCTAGCACAGGATTTAAGGATATGCTTAATTTGGTCCCGTTCAAGCTCTTGCTTTGCTAGAATGGAGTTCAAAAAGCATTTCTGAGGATGACAAGCGTATTTATGCTGAGCGCTAATCATTATGGTAAAGTTCCTTATATATTGCTGTCCATTCATTCCTTCCTCCTCTTTCTTCTTTTCCCTTTCCCATCATTCGCTGCTTCTTCTTAGTCAGCATGTGTGTTGCTTCCTTCCTTTATCCCTCGTCGGTAAGCCACTCCCTCAGTAACGAGGGGATCTAGAAAATAACACTGAAATGGCATTAGCAAGAAGCAGGGCCGTGGCCACCCTAATCCCTTTAATTGCATGCTGTATCCTTTTTTTTTTTTCCCCCGTAGCGGTACGCAGATCAGGGGGTTGGCTGCAGGGACGTTCCGTGGGTGTGTGTTTGCTCGCGGCAGGAACAGCTAAACACAGCCAGGACTGTTGAATGCTCATGATAAAAGGTTAGCTTAAATAAGTAAATTCAAGTGAAAAAGCTGTAATTGGAAATAAGTCGGTTACATCTGTGCTGGATGAGTAGGAATACGTCTTCAGCACTGAGTGGACCAGCGCTACTTCACTTGTGGTTTGTGGAGCACAGGACATCAAAAGAGAGTTTGAAAACCAGAAACGAGGAAATTAAAATCATCCACGTATGCACATATTTTCAGGCAGTTTGTATGTATGTACCCATGCCCATTAGCTTCTTACTGCTGTTATTACGCAGTTTTTGGTACTAAAATCATCATCATTTTATTAAATGACTCTGTTTTGTCTGTCACTCTCGTTCCCACCTGCCAAACAGTGCTGGGATTTGAGATAATCTGTGAATTCCGAAAAGGATTTGTGATTTAAAATGAGAGAAACACTGGACTAGCATATTTTGACAGAATGAGGTAACTTTAATATTCTGACTTTGTCATGAATTAGTGTTGAGTGCTGCAATACATTTCCATGCTAATCTTTCTATTAAATAACTAAATAGATCATCCAGGTGAATCTAAGTCAATTTTTGATCCTACCGCTGTTACATTGAGAAGCAGGGATTTGAGTCATCCAAAAAAATCAGCCTTGCTATTCTCAGGCAATTAATTTCTTTGACTAGTCAGAGACAACATGGTCTTATATTCATTTTACCTGTACGCGTGATAAAATGTCCTATATCTGTCCCCGTCTGTTGTTTTGCTTGTCTGGTAGTAAGAACATCCTCCAACGAGGAGTTTCGTCCCTTAATTTTGCTTTGACACTGCGGTGTTTTCCATTAGAGGACTTCACTGAAGTGCTGCTTTGTCAGCTGCTACCAGAGCAATCCGTAACTCACAACACCATTTTATGACTCCACCGGTAGTCCGGCATTGTGGTGGATCCTCCTGATGCCTCCACTGGTAGCCCGGCGTTGTGGTGGATCCTCCCTGAGCCTGACCTACTGACTCTTGGCTTTGTATTTATTCATTTTAATTGGTGTTGAGCGGTCAAATACTAGCTTGCAGCATATGAATCACGTACAACTGCCCCCAAGATTGCCATGGTGAGTGGTGATCCCTGGGGCCATCTAGCTCATCACATGCCCAGGAGCAGCCCCGAGTAGCGCCTTGCTCTACCTGCAAGTCAGCCCGGAAATGGTCATCCCCCTCCATCCTTAGGGATTTCAGCTGCCCACATGTAATGCTGGAGGCAGGAGGAAAGCCGGCCGATGCTACGGCATTAAGGTCCTAATCTTGAAAAGACTTGTACACATTCTTGACCTTATTACTGGGAACAGCATCCTTGATGTTTGTGAACCTAATGACCGTTGTGATAAGGCCACTGACCGTAACAAATTTAAGTGTCTGTGCAAGTATTGATGGGATTGGGGTCTGATGGAGCGGTGAGGGCTCGCTTCTTCATTTGAGGGCAGAGCTCAGCGGGGGAGATGTCGTAGCTTTTAGGAAGGGAGCCAAAAGCTGCCCTATTCCTGTCCTCTGCATGGAAGTCCCCACTTTTAACATATACAAAGAGGAACATGAGCATCTCTTGTGTGAAATGCTCCCCTCCCAAACGAACAACTATTAACCAAGAACCTGGCAGTAAGTCAATGCCAAGCCCTGCCCTGGGGGGAGAGGAGGTGGCAGGTGGGTGGTACAAGGAGTGGGTTTGCTGGGAAGTGGTGGGGAGGGCAGGGAATGGTGGAGCTGCCCTGGTGGGGCTAGTCCTCCCCTTTCTGGGCTTTGTGAGCCAAAATGGAAATAATGAATGAGTGGAAAGATGGGCAGAGCGTTTAGCCTGACTGAGGAATGTGTGTGTGTGTGTGTGGGGGGGTCCCACTGGGCCTGTTGTGTTGACCCCAGGGGACACCCCCTCATCTTGTGCTCCTCACCAGCTGCCTGAGGATGAGCTGCAAGGGCCTGCTCGTCTCTTCTGTCCTGTCTTGCTAAACAAAAATAGTGCCAGAACCGTGTGACTGCAACCCTTTGCGGGATCTCAAAAAACCTGAGCCAGCATACTATATTAAAATTTCATGGTATTAAATATGAGAGCGTTACAGAAATAGCAGAGGGGAGACTGAGCCAGGCAGCAAACCAGGGAGGGTGGAAATGAGTTTTCAAGAGCAATAAACACCCACAAGGACATGTCTGAAGCTACGAAGCTTGTTCAAAGGTGTGCGGGGTGAATGCCTCGCATCGTGCATTTCTCTGTCACCACCGTCCCAAGCGTGGCAGGGGTTCTGGTGTCGGTACTGCTGTGGGTCCGGTTTAGTCAGTGCTCCCAGTCTGAAAGCAAAGCGCTGGTGTTCTCAGCTGGCTCCATCCCCTGCACCGCTTCACCGTGGAGCTGTGTAAATGGGTGTCAGCATCACGCCAGCGGTGCCCAGATGGAAATGATGCTCCATGTCCAACCCTCCTCTCGGGGGGGACGTCATGCTTCCAGGAGCTCAAATTGAAATCACTGCACGGCCTGATTAGCCCAGTGGTTTGCTAAGGATTTCCATGCTAAGTTGCTAAAACAATGGTCCTTCTTCCTTACTCAGGAATGCTTTCTATGGCCTCATATTCTTGACGCTGGTCTCCAGTCTTTGATCTCTTTGTCACTTTGGTCAAAGTCGGTCCCTGCAGACTTAGTCACACCCTGATACCAGCTGTCATCTGTTAGAGCCATCAGGGTCCGTTCATCTTTTTGCTTCGGAGGTTTGGACGCCGTTTGTGACCCTTAAAAGATGGTAATCCTGAGTGGACACTGCAAAACAAACAGCACAGTGAAAGGTTCCCCAAACAAACATTTTGGAGGTATTCTTGGGTATTAGAGGCTGTGGTTGAGCCTGGCCTTGCTAGGGTCCTCCTCTGCTATTTGAATGTAGTGGGATTATAATCTAATATCAATTTCCATCTCTGATTCCCCCACACCCATGTCAATATGATAGGCCTAAACTGCAGTTCAGCTTCACAGATGGTACCTGCGTCGCAGAAAATATTAGATGACTGGTGCCCTAAATATGACAGAGTGCATTTGTCTATGCAGCTGCGTGTACAGAAAAATCTCTTTAATGGTAAAAAGCATAGTCACGCAAGAGGAATGTGAAGGGAGTTTGCTAGTCACGCTGTGGTGACTTTTCAAGTGTTGGAGCAGGGTAAGCAAAACTAGAATAAGACCTTAAAACTGTGAATAAACATGACAAGTGACTTTAACACATCTGCCTAAAGAAGCAGGCATTTTTATTTTATTAAAAGCAACAACTTTGATAACTGCCGTGTTTTCCTAATAGTACAAAACACGTGAAATATTTCAGTGACCTGCTATTTAAGGTACAACCACATCAAATGCCTCAGCTTCCTTGAGTTTCCTCCAGGACGTGCATTTCTGATGGCCCATCAACATCTTGTCAGGTATTGCAAATGCAGGAGGATGGAGAAGTGAAGACCTGCAGGGTCTGAGTCTCTCTCTCCAGCCTCTGGGCTCCGGCGGAACTTTAGTAAAGATGGAGAGACAAGGGAGAGCCTTCATGGAGAGTGAGCATACAGAGGCCCTGCCAGCAGGATACAGAGCTTCTAGTACCCCTTTCCTGGGGAATGAATTCATTGACAGCTCAAAACTGTTGATTTTGGGGGGAGTTTTCCAGCATCTCTTCTGTTCTTTGCTGTCTCCCTCTATTCTAAAGCTGTCTGCACAAGGACGTGAAGGAAAATTAATCCAAATCACCTAAAATGTGAATGTAAATTAGGTAAACTAAATTAAACCATTGTATATATTCTGTGATTCAGCATTCAAGTGACCTTAATTTGATTAAGCTTAATTCACATCAAAGTAAATTATACTAAATATGAAATAGGGTTGATTTAATTAATAATGAGTGTGTCTGCAGGGATCTAATGTGGTTTGATTCATTACAGAAATGTTAATTCAGATTACCTTTCTAGAGTTTTCTCATGTAGATAAACCCTACAGGACAGTTTGTTAGTTCTGCCTAAACGGGTGTAATTATGTGTTGATTCCCTCTGGCTCCAGAAGGACCTTCCCACCACTCTCCTTGCGTGGCACTTCATGATCATTTCATTGTGGAATGTTTTGTTAATTTGTTAATCCAGCCAAAGAAAATCCATCAGTTTTCTGTTGGATTAGGCAGCTTTTGGCCTGGTTTGTGTCTGCATGGTGCTCCACAGGGTAGAGGCAGGAGTGTGAATGTGTGATCAAGGTGGAGAAGGTGGGGACTTGTTTCTCCTCAGGTGAACCCTTTGTGCAAGAGACAGCCTGCTTCCAGCACTGTTCATACGCCGGAACTTCGGTCTCCGTTGGGTTATGTAGCACGTGGACCAGAAGTCGTCACGAGTCTTGATGGAGTGGCTTGAAGTCAGATACCACCAAGTTTGATTTGCTCAATGTTTAGCTACAACTGTCATGCATTATTTGGCTCCGGCTTGTACTGATTTCCTTTGGCTTTTTCTCTCCTTTGTGCCTATGCAGTACTACAGCATGTACCTTCTGAATAGCCGTCACCTAAGTAGTTTGTGCTTTCAATATACACAAGCTCTACTGACCCGCTTTCTTGCCGTTTTTCTTCTTTTTCCATCCATGACTTTAAAGTTCTATGAGTGTATTTTTTGCCCTTTGATTATTACAGGAATGGACACATGATAATTGCAAAGATGAGATAACTGGAACGGCTGACACCTGCTAGTTTTTCCTGTAGGGTGTTTTTTAAGGGCTTGCTTTGTTTTCAAAGGATTGTGCAGAAACAATCTGATTTTATAGTGCTGTGCTTCAAGTGTAAAATAAGTAGCAGAATGGAAGCACCTGATTATTTTCAACAATTTGCCAAACTGAAGCTATTCAGGAAGATAACGGATAATAAATATGAACTAGATATAGCAAAGCTGATCTAATCCCATAGCTTTTTTTTTTTTTTTCCTTTCTCTGAAGATGAGTAAACCGGTATTTGAAAAGTAAAGAAATGACCTGAAACTTGGCCTGCACTTTGATGCAAAAGTCTCTGGACTTTGGGAGGTTGAAAGGAATATAATATTGTGCTTCAAAATTTGCTTGAAATCTATCAATCATCTGCAGAGTACTAGGAAATGCTGGCTGTCCCTGTTAGCATCTTCACACCTTCTACTTTCAGCTTGCACAAGGAATCACTCCAAAGCAGTGGCCAAAGGGTGCTGTCAGCCTCTAGAAGCTTCCCGTGATTATTCGGTTCAATCTGTCTGGAAACCAGGCTTTGGAACCACCGAGCTGTGCCCATCTCATCCTGTTTTAGTATCAGCACACCCAGACACATAAACAATGTGCTTCTTCATGAGGCGATGAAAATCAATGAGGCTTTGAAAAGACATGCTCTTTAAAGTCATGGCCTTATTTGGGAAGTTGCAAGAAGCTTGGCTGTCACAAGAGAATATTTTGGCTCCGTGACAGTTTCCTTTATATGGTTCTTCAGCAAGGAATCTCCTGTGTTTGTACAGTGATAACTTCAAGGGTTGGTTGCATGCCTTTTTTTCCCCTCCCCAAGAATATTTGCTGGAAGAAAACCCAATATGCTGGTCAAAAGAGGCCAAAGACCCCTTTGGACCTCTGGTCCAAAGTATGTAGAGAAAGCAGGTTTTCAAATGTAAAATGAAAAAATCCTGGTATTTCAGGGTTCCTGAGCAGATTCACATATATTTTTGTTATAATTACTTTTCTATACCCCCCCTTTTTTTTTTTCCACTACTCATTTGTTGCGTGCTACCTTCTGTTTATATAAGTGTGGGATTGTTTAGGAATAATCACATCTGCCATCACCCTTTTGTTCCTTACACTCCTTCGGAATGTTTCCTTTATGTTCCTGATGCCTTGGGAACTATGGTGGGATAAAAGAGCCTGCACGACAAAGATAAATAATAAACTTATGGGAAGGTGTCAGAGACAGAAGCATTTTAGACTTGGAGTTGCGAGGGGAGAACGAGAGAGGAGAGAGAAGATTATCTTAGCGGCATTTTGAAATGGTTTCAGAAGAGGTGGTTGAAAGAGGAAGAGGGATTAGAGAAGAAAGTTGTGATTATAAGCTAAAAATCACTGTGGCTGTTGCTGAATCCCCTGTCCATATGATAAGCCAGTGGAATATAAACATATTGCAGAGACTTAAACCACACAATTTAGTGAAGACCTGAGGGAGGAGGACCTCCAAGCCATGCTGGTGTTGGAGCCCTGGGACAATGCCATATGGAGCTGTTGTGGTACCGGAAAGGACACCCTCAAGCATCAATGGCACTGTTAAATAATAGTAGTTTTTGGAGAGGTTGAGTAGTCAAGGAACAGAAGGTGAGGTCGACACAGTCTGGCTGTGGAACTAGTACCTATCCTTCAGATTTTACATCCCCAAAGGGTCCAAACTATCCTTCTCCCCAGGATATCGCATCCTCTCCTCCACTGTCCTTAGTGGGTTTCCTTTGACCTGTCCTTGCCCTTCCTGTGCTCTTACTGCCCCTACATACATCGCAGCTCTTTTCCACTCCACCTTTCTGCCTCTGAGGAGGTGGGGAGGCAGCTGTGCAGGCTCATCTCTGTCCTCGGCCCTCCACCACTACAGTGCCAAAGGTAATAGTCATCTGGAGCTGGCATGTCTTTGGAGAAAGGGCAGGTGGAGGGGGTGGTGAGCCTGGAGCAGGGGCAGCCCCAGGGGCCAGCATTGCTTGTATTTCCCAGGCACCAACACTGCCTGATAATGCTGATGTCACTTAACGTTGTGCTCGTCTAATAGCAGCCTGAGGCAGCAGAGAAAAGAGTGGTAGTGCCCGTGGCAGTGGATGGGAAAGCAAGATACTTGCAGCTTAAGAGAGCTTGAGCTATTTGCAGCAGATAGGGGGAATGCGACTGGGAATGTGGGGCTGGAAAGAGCAAGCGTCAGTTAGATGGATCTGCAGTGCTCTGAGATACAAATGTGAGTTCAAAATGTGGAAGAGCAGTGATGCCTGTCTGGGGCTGGAAGCTTAGTAGGAATTTTGTGAGCAAGGGGAATAAGTTTTGGGTAGTATTTGAGGTTTTGTGTTGTTCTCTCATTTTGTGAGTCTCGGGAATTCATTTGCAGAGCCTTGCTACTTCTGTCTTCCCTTTCAAGGTCGCTGGGCTGCACTGACTGCTCTGTGGCTTCATTCATTAGAAATTAGCTAAGCCAGGATTTGACTGGGATGTTTATCTGTGATGACCTGACCATTTCCTTCTGGAAGTCATTCATACATTGGAAAGACGAATGTATCTCGTGCTAGAGGACAGGTCATGCTCACCTCTCTTTGCCTCCAAAGATGAGGGAAGTAGGATTTGCTCATGAATAAATATTTAATACTCGAAGATATGAGTCAGTTGTCTAAAGTGAATTGGTGCCCAGTTCCATTTCAAATGATCTGGAGTACCCAAGTGATGGATGTGTGGCTGATGCACATGCCTTGTGGGAGACCAGAGCCCAGCTGGATGCCGGGTGCTGTGCATGTGCTTGGACGCCTGGGTTTAGGCCACTGCTTTGAACCCCCAGCAATGCCAGGCAGGACGGCAGCAAGACTATGCAATGTTTCAGCAGTGAGCACTGTTGGGAGGAAAAAGCTTCTGTTTCCTGCAGTTCACTCTGGGGTTTGGTGTAAAAAAAAAAAAAAAAACCAGTCAGTGGGTCTGGAGCCAAGACCCCTCTGGCGCAAAACCTACTCCTGATTTCCCCTGCTGTCCTTTCCTCGTCCTGTACACCTTCTTTGTGCAGTTTTGGGGTGGACAAAAGTGCATCTCATTGCTTTTCCCAAGGTTGTGACCCGGTTGTGAGACAGACTGGATGTGTTCTGCATGGCTTGCCTGCTGGTCTAGCCTGAGTGATGAAAGGGACCATGTCAGTACAGGTAGGGAGGCAATAGGTGTAGTACTAAGCTTGATTCATGGTAATGTAGGGCGGTTTGTACTACTGCTCCTTACTTGGCTGTAAAAATGCTACTAGCTCTACTACAGGTAGTTAATCATGGTTGTATAGCCTAAGTAGGTAGTTTTTTAAAGAGAGAGGGAGAAAATGGGATCATTCAGTTGAGAAATGATAAGCCACGCAATTATAGCTGGACAAGTAGCTTGTATGTGTGACCTCCTGCTCTGCTCTCCCTCCTGAGCGCTCCTGGTTTCTTCTGGCTGCAAGAAATATCGCTGGGTCTCGAACTGTAGCGGTGGCTGGATGGGGGTTGGGGGCTGCTGGGGCAGGTTGCTGTAATGGTTTGATTTGTCAAAGACCTCCCTAGTTCGGTCTGTGCATTGAGCAGAGGTCTGGGGGTTGGCAGAGCCCAAATGAGAATTCAGACTTCATCAGTGACTTTGCTGCACAGTCCCCAAGCGAGCGGCGTGGCTTCCCTCACTCTTCCGTTCCCCACCTCAGAAGTCCGGCCCGTGTTAGATAACTCGCAGGAAGATTAGGAGAGAGATGGAGAACTCTGGATGTGGAAAACAAAGCAAGGTGCCCCAAACACATGGTGTTTGTGTTACTGTTTTGCTTCTTTATGAGTGTCGGTGCTGGTCCTTTCGTTGGGAAACGGAATTTCATCCCCAATAGTGTTGGAAACTGGAGAACTGATGATGTTCAGGTGATGTGGGGTCCTGAAAGCTGACCCGTTTCATGGATTGTGTAAAGGCTTTTGCTGCGATCCTGTTTTTTGTAATTTGCATGCATTTGGCTCTAAAGTATAACATGCAGCTTCTGTAAAAAAAGGTATTTTTGTCTTCATTTTGACACCACCTTTAATTAAAGTGTCAGACCTAATAATGTTTCACTGAAGAAATCAGTGAACCCTCTCCAAGGAGTCTTGGAGGAGCAGCAGAGAGCAGGAGTTGTGATATTTCTTGGGTTCTCAAAAAAAATTAAAAAAAAAAATCAGTTTTTCAGTCTTCAAGTGAAGAACAAATAAAAGATACAGATATGATATTTAAAACAGTACTTTGCAACTTAAACTGCATGCTGTGGTTTTGATTTCCCATGGAATGTCATACAACATATCTCCTTGCTGTATCTGGCTAAAAAACATTAGGTCTTTCTGCTGCTCTGCAAAGAAATTGGTAAAGCTGCCAGAGACCCATGCCTTCACTGCACCGACCCTTTGCAGAGCACAGTGTTGCCAAGCCACGTGCATTTCAGAGATGGACATCCCTGAGCTGTCTCCTTTGTTATTGAATATGCTCGTGGCCACCCATAACTCTCTTCCAGCCTTATAGGAAGAAGGCAGCTTGAAGTCTCAAAGTTGTAGTCTAATGCATCGATGTTTTTTGTTAAAGATTATGTATGATCTTAGAATCATAGAATAGTTTAGGTTGGAAGGGACCTTAAAGACCATCTAGTTCCAAACCCCTGCCATGGGCAGAGGCACGCCCCACTAGACCAGGCTGCTCAAAGCTCCATCCAGCCTGGCCTTGAACACTTCCAGGGATGGGGCAGCCACGGCTTCTCTGGGCAACCTGTGCCAGTGTCTCACCACCCTCACAGTAAAGGATTTCTTCCTAATATCTCATCTAAATCTACCTTCCTTCAGTTTAATACTGTTACCCCTCATCCTATTGCTACAATCCCTGATAAAGAGTCCCTCCCCATCTTTCCTGTCGGCCCCCTTTAGGTACTGGAAGGCTGCTATAAGGTCTCCCTGTAGCCTTCTCCAGGCTGAACAACCCCAACTTTCTCAGCCTGTCTTCACGGGAGTGGTGCTCTAGCCCTCGGATCATCTTTATGGCCCTCCTCTGGACCTGTTCCAACAGGTCCATGTCCTTCCTGTGCTGAGGACTCCAGAGCTGGACACAGTACTCCAGGTGGGGTGTCTCGTGAGAGCAGACTAGAGGGGTAGAATCAGCTCCCTCGACCTGCAGGCCACACTTCTTTTGATGCAGATCTTTGGATCTTCCTCCACTATGTGTGTTTTACTCAGGGAGCATATGTTATCAGTAAATAAATTCCATGTGAGATGAGTTATCACGAAGGGGAGAGGTTGTGGGAATGACCTGATGTTTCTTGTGCAGCAGCTGCTGTAGCAGCCAGGCACACTTTAGGAGCAAGCTGTGCTATGCCCAAGGGATGGGAAGGTCCTGCTCACAGAGTCACAGAGAGTTGTGGAACTTGACAGGGACATCTGGAGATCATCTAGTCCAACCCGCTGCTCAGGACCTTGTCCAGTTGAGTTTTGAGTACCTCCAAGGACGGTGAAGGCCCTCTTTGGGCAACCTGTACCAGTGTTTGGCCACCCTCATGGTAGAAAAGTTTCTTCTTATGTTTGAATTGGATTTCCTGTATTTCAGCATTTGTGCCCCTTGCCCTTTGTCCTGTTGCCTGTCACCTCAGAGAAGAGGCTGTCTTCTTTACTCCCCCATTATGTATTTACACACAGTGATGAGCGTGTCTACGAGGGTATGATGAGGGACGCTGTCAAAAGCCTTACTGGAGTCAAGACTTGTCAGTACATAGTAGGCCAGAACCTGACCAGTGTGATGTTGGTGTCACCTTTCCCTGGGTAGAAGCATAGCTCCAGTGGCATCACACCACTTGCATCTCCCTCCTGCCAGCCAGGTCATATGGGTTAGTGTGTAGAACCTAGATGGGTGCTAGGCTGTCCTGAAGCCTTGGAGGAATCAAAACCTGTGTATGTTCTCGTGGGGGTGAGCAAATGACGTTCTGAAATTGCCATGGTTTATGTCTGATGCTGCTGTCAGAAGCTGTTTCTGAACAAAGAATTCCACAGTATTTAATAAAAAAAATCCTTCAAATGTTTATTCTGACATCTTTTGCACTGGTTGAAAGGGAAAGAAAAATTTTTTCCTTTTTAGTGGAAGCAGGGGCAGGGTACATCTTAATGTGACAGCAATGCAGCCAGCTTTTAGCAAATTCTCTACCATCAGTGCCTCACACTGAATAATCCTTCCATGTCCTGGGTGAAATTCTGGGCCATGATGCGATCCAAGCTTTGACATTATGTCTATGTAAAATCCCCGTAAACTAATAGTTCCTAAGGCCTTGGCGCTGTGATCCTGTGCTGCAGAGAGCTTGCTCAACAGATACATGGTACCCACGGAGTTGTATCTGTTGCAGTGAGGTTACTTTTGGCAGACAGAAGCAGAAGGATAAAACTTAGCCTTGGTTTTTACCTTGTCTACATCCTACCATTTAACTAGGGAGTGCCAAAGCGTAAGGCTCAGTTGTTACCAGGAGTACTCTTCTAATGTTTACCAGAGGAGGTGTCAAGTAAATCTGGTATTTCCCATGCAGAATAACTTCTGTCCTGCCAATATATTTGATAATGAATCCCCAATTCAGTAGGCATTAGCGTACTCAGCTGTGTGTGGGAAGTTGCTTGGTTCATGTTGGCTGCTGCCTTTGACTGCAAACATGCCGCTGTATAATTTAAATGCTTGTAAGATGTAGGCCATTGGTTTTGTTGAAAATAGCAAGAAGTCAGGGTATTTATGGTGGTATGTGAATACCTTTATTCGTATTCGTGTCCGAAGTACACAGGTTTGTAGCTGTTGATACATGATGTATACACCCCACAGAAACATCCAGATGTTTTATTGTCAGCGTGTGCTTTAGTGGGTGACCGTGGTCTGTTCAGATACTGTTTTAATAGCCGTTGACATTTCAGTTGATAGTGGTGATAATGCAAGTCTAGTTTTAGCCTCCCACTTCTCTTCTTTTTTTTCCCCACTTCAACCCTCACAACTTGGAAAAGGACAAATTGACTAATTATCGCTAGCTTGAAGGAAGTTTCCAAATGGAAGGCTACACTTCCTTATATTTTCTCTGAAAGAGTCCTCTGTGTCTTCTGCTCTGTGCTTGCACAGATTAAGATACTAATCAGCAAACATGTAGCAGGTATAAGATGCTGTGGCTGTCAGGTGAATATTGAGGCAGCGTAATTCGTAATTGCTAAAGGGGACTTCTGTGTGCAACGTGATTCAAATTAGTCTGTGCTGGATTGAAAAAGCTGTAGTTGATAATTGTTTATCTAAGAATAAATAATACATTACTGCCTTCCACTTCAAATTTGTGCAACCGTGTACTTTTCTTTGGAAGAGTTTTTGTATGGTTTTAAATCATTTTTCGTAAGCAGAAAAACTCAGGCAGGAATACCCAAGTCTTGGTCAGTCAAATCAACTAACATTTGCAACCTATACAGGCTGAATCTTAGTTTTTTGGATGTTCAGTGGTATGACCATATTTCTTCTTCTACTAATTTGACATTTATCTCAAATCATAGAATAGTTTTGGTTGGAAGGGACCTTTAAAGGTCATCTAGTCCAACCTCCCCTGCAATGAGAATCTTCAACATCTTCATCTAGATCAGGTTGCTCAGAGCCCAGTCCAACCTGACCTGGAATGTTTCCAGGGATGGGGCATCTCCCACCTATCTGGGCAACCTGGGCCCGTGTTTCACCTCCCTATTGTAAAAAACATGTCTTTCTTACACCTAGTCTAAATTTTCCTTCTTTTGGTTTAAAGGGGTTACCCCTTGTCCTATCGCCAACAGGCCCTGCTAAAAAGTCTGCCCCCATCTTTCTTACAAGCCCCCTTGAGGTATTGAAAGGCCACAAATATCCTTATCTGTTGCTGATTGTTATGTCTGGCCTATTAAAACTGCGAGGGACCTTTTCCATTTTCAGCATTATATGGCAATCAACAGCGTACAGTCCTGAACTTGACTGGGTATTCCAGGCACTAGGGCCGTGATCGATAACTTAATAATCCGTATGAAGCTTTTAGTTTTCCTCCCAACAGTCTCAGTTCTGTTGGGTTGCGAGTTGTGGCTTGGTGCTGGCCCCAGGGACTGATTAGAAAAGCAGTAAGAATCCCGTTCTCTCTAGTTCACTCCAGTGGGCCTTCCCTTAAACACTAAAACAAGGCAGATGGGGCTGTATTTGTAAAAATGTTCCATTTCAGCCCTGTGCCATGCTGTATGCTCGCCTGCACCTGGCACAGAGTCTCTGTTAATGAAACTGGTATGTGCTAGTCCCAGTATGATAAGAGTAAAGCCGTGGGAGAAAATCATGGGGAAGACCTCATGTCAGCCGTCCTGTGGTCCGGCCAAGCCTCAAGGTTTGCAAAGCGTGAAGTGCATTTGGGCCAAATCTGGGAGTGAAAAGCGATTTTTTTGCTACGCGGATATTCATGTGCTGTGGTAATTTAAAGCTGTATAAATGAGGAGGGAACACAGGTAGGATTTTTTTTTTTTTTTGGTGAAGGTTAATGTCACAAACTCAAACTTCAATGGTCAAACTGAAGACCAGAGAGTGAAAAGAGCAGTCTGAAACGTGGATCAGGCTATTCTTGTGCATCAAAATTCACAGTGTTCTAAGGCAACATATAATAGAAATCCCACTGATGAAAAGAAGGGGGAAAAAGTTAATTTCCTTCCCACCCACCTTCCCCTTTAACAGCTGAAGGTTTGAGTCAAAACTCCAATATTGAATATACCATTGTTCGGTAAACTTTAGGGCACTGTAATTATTTCCACAATTTTCCCAGTACCTGAACAAACTAAGGTAGCCATTCCTTCTTCTATTTCAATAATCCTTCTAAATCTTATTTTCTTAAGCCCAAGAAAGACTTTTGAACTCAGAGAAAATCCTACTGAAAGGAGATCTTTCTGGGGTGCTGTCTGTGATTGCCACATCCTCCGTTGAGCAGAAACGTTAGAGCTGTGGTGGATGTACACTCATTATATATGCTCGTGTTGGCTCATTTCCCTTCTCCTCTCTGTTTTCGTCCTCATGAATTGAAGTGAATGCTGGATTTTTCAGTGCAGTTGGGTTTTTTAGTGGTCTGAATTTCAATTCATCATAATGATAATACAGGCTTAATGACAGAAGTCTGCTGTGTTAGTGGCTTTTCCCTTGCTTCAGCAAGGGAATAAATAGTTACCTCATTAAAATATCGCAGTCCGCTTGTGATCGGATAATGTCACCTAGCATCTGGCCAAGGCTTTGGTGGAATCTCAGGTCAAGAGGACCAATACTGATGCACAGATGTACTGAATACCAATAATGCAAGATGTTATTCTTGGGGAAACTAGGTTCTGCAGAGTATCGAAACAAGGCCCTTTTATGCCACTTAAATACTAGCTAAAGCCACAAATATCACCATTGTCCTCTGCCTTACCCTGGTTTGTTGTATTTCCAGGCTTTTTTTTTTTTTTTTTTTTTTTTTGCATTCTAAAGGGGGCTTACAGGAAGGATGGTGAGGGACTCTTTATCAGGAAGTGTAGTGATAGGACAAGGGGTAACGGTTTCAAACTGAAAGAGGGTAGATTTAGATTGGATATCAGGAAGAAATTCTTTACTGTGAGGGTGGTGAGGCACTGGAACAGGTTGCCCAGGGAAATTGTGGATGCCCCATCCCTGGAAGTGTTCAAGGCCAGGCTGGATGGGGCTTTGAGCAGCCTGGTCTGGTGGGAGGTGTCCCTGCCCAGGGCACGGGGGTTGGAACTAGATGATCCCTTTAAGGTCCCTTCCAACCTGAACCATTCTATGATTCTGTCTTTGCTTTTTTGTCAGACTTTCATCAAGGATAACCACTTCTGTCATGGTCTCACTTGTTTGTTAGAGCCTGGAATTAAAACTGCAATTTTTTTTCCAAAAGCTACTGATTTTCAGTGGGAAAGACCCCTCAACTGCCACGTTTATCTGGCCCTGGATCAGAAGGTGGGATGTGGGTCCCTCAGTTCCCGTTACATTAGTTGCCCCACCTCAACTATGTTTAGTGTCATTTTTCTTTTCCGTGATGTAATTTCATTTTGTGGTAAAGCGCGGGACATTTTTCTTCCAAGGTCTGGCCTGATTATAGAGCCAGGCGGGAAATAAACAACTCCTCCTCGTAAAAAATTTCGTTGCTGGTTGTGGTTTCTGACGTACCTTCTGTCTGCTTCTCGAGACCTTCAGTCTGGCTCAGGGCATGAGAAGTTACGGTCATCTTTGCTAAAAAGTCATAAGGAGGTATTATAATCCTGCATTTATTTATGTATTTGGCCATTGTATGTGTTCATGTGACTTTCTGAAGGCCCTGCGAGTTCTGTTAGGTAATGGCATGCTGAGCCTCATTCGTGTCGACAATATGACATGATGGTCTCACATCTGACCGTCTAATATGGGAATCCTGGCAATTAATTAACCAGAAATGACACTGTTGGTTATCTCACAGGGTAGGAGCCCTGGTCTCGCTGTCTGTTGTGCTGTGAGCTGTTGTGAAAGTGCCGGCTAAAAAAAAATTAAGTTAAAAAAAGTTATCATACTGAAACCTTTCAGCAGCGACTGACCTGCTGCTGAATCTGAAAGCTTTCTGGAGAGCATTTGCCTTTCAAGTCTTTCACAGCGAACTCACTGGTGAGGGAATCCTTGACTTGAGCAGTTGACTATTTATTTACACAGTGGCACTTAAGAAGTTGCAGAAACAGGAAGACCAGGCAGTGATTTTGTCAACACTGTTTCAAGGAGAATGAATACTTCAGGGAAACAGTACACTGCGTTTGCTGTTACTTCTGTAGAAGGGTTGTGGTTTTTTTTTTAGCTAGCACGAAAAATAAACACATTTCAAGTGAAAAACAGCCCTCTTCCGCTTGAATTCAAGTTAGAGGAAGATTGGGATGAGCAAAAAACCAGAAGTTGAGACTTTTCCTCATTTTGCCATGAGGGATCATGGCTGGCTCTGACTTTGAAGGTAAAAACCTGTTTCCTACTAAGTCAGCAGCAGAACACTTGTCTGCAAGGGGCCGCCTCACCCGTGCCCGGCTGCTTGGTACTGTATATAGTAAGCATTCTTCTAGTGAAGTTCAGCCTAAATATGGAAGAGGACTAATTTTTTTTTTTTTTATGGTTGTATTGTTCTCCTCTCTGTTACTTTTAATCTTCTATTAGGCTATAGCTAGAAGCACCTGCCTCGCAGTCCCTCTCTTTTGGATGCACATGGAATAATTAATTTCTGTCAGATGGTGTGACTGCATGTGTTTTGGTGTTCCTACAGTGTGCCTTTATTGTCACTTAACACTATCACATTTGTTTAAAAGGAAATAAAACCAAACTCAAGGTCACTACTGCAAATAAACGTGGAAAATGTCCCAAATAAACGTAGAAAATTTTTTGTTTCCAGTGCTGGGGTTTTTTTGCCATGAGCGCCTTTCCCTTTCACCCCAGCCCTTTCTGCCTATACTCTTTCAGAGCTGTGGGATGCCACAGTTACCACAGCTTGTCACAGGTTGCTGTGTCCAGGAGATGTGGCTGGTTGCACTTGGGATGCTTTTCCAGTCTCTGAACCCTGTAGATCAGTGGGGCAGAAACTATCCCAGAGCGGGGTGAACCTCAGGAACTGTAGTTGGGTCTGGATGTTCCAGGCTCCAGCCAAACTACTCCGTGTGAGAAACTGTTCCCTTGTACTGGAGACCAGCCCTAGCAGGAAAAGAAATAGGAAAGCCGAGGTGGGGAGCGGCCCCAGAGGTGACTTTGAATTTTCTGCCTCCTCCTGACTTTCCCAGGCAGCGCGTTCTCCCACTGCCCCATCATCTCTCCTGCCCAGGTGGGGCGTTGATTTCCCAGGATTTGAATCTCCGTCCTTTCCAGCAATCCTCTCCCATAATCCGCTCTGCAGCCTGCGGCTGAGTGGCCAAGCCCGTTCCCCTTCTGCCTGGCCTATGCTGGCATCCTTAGGTGGCTGCATGCTCTTGTGGCGGAGATGATGAGTCTAATCTAGTGCGCGCACAACTGAGCGCATAAACGTCCTCCCATCCCTCCCGAGCACGCTGCCGAGTTCACCTGGGGCTGGTGGAGGCCTTGGCAAAGTCTTTCCATGAATAAAACCTGTGCGATCCCTGAGTGAATGGATAATAGCGGTCACCCAGCCTGTGTTTGTTAGACATCCACAATTTCCAAGGGGCTTGCTGTGGGAATGATGAGCTCTGGCTCCTGGTGTTTTGGGGTCTGCTCCGCTGCCCCGTGAGCTGTGTTTATTCGGCAAGGGCGTGCAACGCTGCCGGGACACATTATTTTGAAGGAGCAGATGCATTGCCCATCGCTGAGCTATTCCAGGAGTGTGCCCATGTGCCTCCATCCCCTGCTTCAGTGGGACCACCCTACATAGGTTCCAAACTTCACCCATGCGCCCAGGGTGCCTCGTGGCTCCCGGTTCTCCCCGCTGGCCACTGGCACTGGGGCAGGTCCCGCTGGTGCAGGGTGGCTGGCGCAGGGATGCTATGGCTGGGCCGTGGGTGGGTGTCTCCGGCTTGTCACCCCCATGTGCGGCAGGGATGCTCTGACCCCAGCACTCGCTGCGCTGTTGCCGTGGAGATTGCGTGCGCTGTTGCTAGGCAGCTGAAGCATCTTCACTCGCACACTGCAATGCCACGAAATTCTCAACTTTCCTCCTTCCCATCTCCTGTCTTTGATTTCGCAGATATGACTCCTTTGGCTCTTATCCCGCTTCGTTCAGTGGCACTGCCGCGATTTCGTGGTGTTAACCCTATAAGCCCTAAAAAGCCCGCGTGGTGTTGCAAATAGGATTTATGGCAACGAATTCAGGGCTGAAGGAGTTAAAGTGGTTGAGGATAGACTACAGAGGAAATGATTTCTAGCAGATAAACTACTTAAAATGTTCTGGCATTCATGGAAAGGGAGGTTTGTGGCTGCAGTCTTTTGTTCCATCACTGGTGGTTTAGATGAATAAAAACACAGACTAAAATATCACTACAAGGTAAGAAAATCAGCTTGAATGGGCCTAATTAATCTCTTCGGTTGCGATATATACTTAGCTCTTTAGTGTCCTCCGCTTTAATTTACTGATGTCGATGCGGCGTGTGAATGATAATTTAAGCCGTGGAGCCTGTCGTGTGCAGTATTTGACTTATTTGGCTTGAATAATAAAGATATCAGCCTGTATTCTTGGAGTATACTGCATTAATCAGACTTGCAGGAATGATCACATGGTACTCTATCGCCTTTCCCTGTTAGCTGCTGCTTGTCAGCAGCTGGCTGAGCTGTAGGCTGCAGGCCAGTATCTGCATACCCTTTCTCTTCCGAATATTTCAAATATACTGTCTCGTCATTATGCATTTTGCTGCGGTTTGACAAACTAAATGGTCCTCCTGCACGTTAAGAAGATTATTTTAAATTGCAGAGCATTTGGGTAGTTACTAGGCCATGTATGCATTTGAAGAATTCAGGTAGGCTCTCTGTTTTATACATCAGCGTGCTCGGGTTTTGTTCTCACAGGGTTTTTGCTGTGTAATGTCAGTCAGCTCTGTAGTTAGTTCTTCGATGTGCAAATATTTCTGGCGTTTTTAAAATCTCGACCCTCTGCATGGGGAGAAGTGCTTGCAGGGTAGGATGCAGGTAACGGTAGCTAACCGCATGATGAAGTGCAAAGCTGGGTAATTGATTATATCTTGCACAAATTTCATCGCCGTGCAGCCAGAAGCGGCGAGTACAGTGTAGTTATAAATATAAACCAGAAACTGTTCTGTTTAAAAGGGTCTTTGCTATTTTTGGTTCCGGAGAATCTGACAGATGCTCCTGCGAGATAGAATACTGATTGTGATAGAGAAGAGAAAATTGATGCTTGGATTGTATACAGGATTATATTTTATGCTGCTGCAGAGTATACATGTCTGGTTTTCATAATCCTGTAGCTGCAGTATTCCGTAAGAATTACATTTACAATAACAATATGGTTAAGTTTGTTGGGGTTGGTTTGTTGTTTGCAAACATTTGAGCAACTGTGATTGTTAGAGTATAAAATTAGCACCTTTTATTTGATATTGGTTCTGCTCAGTATTGCCTCTGCCCCCTCTCCTCCTCCATCCCCACCCCCGATATAACTCCATCCTTATGCAAGCACTGAGGTCTCTTAAAACCGTGACAGATTTTTGAAGACATGAAACAGAATTTCTGCCCTGACTAACAGTTGATTATTTTACCTGCAATAAAACAATATTGGACTTGAAAAAATTCTGGTCAGTAGTTGTGGGGCGGGGATGCCTCACTTTTTTTTTTTTCTTTTTAATTTGTTTTGCTTCGTGTGTTCAGTTCTTACAACTTCTGTTGTAAAATTGTCCAGATAAAGGGGTGACGATGTTGTAACAGCAGATGGGGATCACCTCATGATGTGTTTGTCTGAATATCATTATTATAATGTATCATTAAAATGCCCTTTACTTTTTTGATCCAAAAAAGAGATTGTTTGACCAAGTATGCAACTAGAGGGGAGGATGGATTCTCTATCTCTAGACAATGAGCAATCTGTATCAAATATTGTCAAATTAAACTTCCTAACCTCAGATGAAATATTGCTATAATATTTCTGCCTTTTGTTAAAGCATTTCATATATTGGCAATTTCCCCTGTTTTGTGTCTTGCTGATTGGTTCTATGTGGAAGGGAGCAGTGCCAAATGCAACCACAGGACACCCCATCACCCCCAAAATGTCCTGATTCAGCCATAAAAGCTGAGGGGAAGCAGGCTGACGGTCTATACTTCTGTTGTGAGATGCGGTGTGATGCTGTTTGAGGGAAAAGATTTTACTGGAAGACCAGATAATGCTGTGTAACTGCAGTTGTCACAGGGCTGTCAGGAGATGCTTGAAATCTTGACATCGCTGATTGTTGGCAGTAAATTAAGCTGCGAATGGGCCCCAAACTTACTGTGCCGCTTACTATGCCGGCAGAGTTATTTGTATTTCACCCAGTTGGTTGGCTCCTATTCTTAATAGAGTGAAACTCTCAATAAATCTACACCAGGAGAAAAAAAAGTGTTTTTAAAAAAAACTGTTCTGAAAGCCTTAGCTGTCTTTCAGTGGCTTTCATAGACATCTTGGGCCAGGAGGACTCCTACTTTTATGGCAAAAATGGTCAAATGCTGATTACACACCCATTAGGCTTATTAAATTACTTGCCGCCCTCTCTTAGGCTTGCTTTGAAAATAGTATTAACCTTTGATGTGCAGACTGATAGACCTTTTCTTTCACATCTTCTGCACTGATAGGGCTGTAGTTTCTGCATAGCAGTGTTTAAATGGCATTTATTTTATTAGGCTTTTCAGTGGTGTTTTGTTAAGGTTGTATCTGCATGTTGATTTTTTTTTTTTTTTTTTTTTTTTATGGTATGATTGTTCTCATGCCTGTGGCTATGTTACATTTTGATGGGATCAAAATGTATCTTGCAAGATAAAGAAAAAAAGAAGAGGGTCTACTTGAGCAGTGGGGTGGAAGTCTCACTCCCATGGGCTCCTGGAAGCAAAGTTGATGAAGAAGTAGATGGCCCTTTTCTCTGGACCAATGGCCCCTGGTCCTCGGTGGGCCTGCAGTTTACAGGTGCCATTTTCCGTGTGTGTAAAACATAAGCTTGCACTCATCTGTCATCTTGACTTTGACCTGCAGTCAGGTGCTTTCTTGTGTGTTGCGGAAGCACAGCTGACTTCATCTTTCAGTGCACCTACTTGGGTACCCAAGTATCTAGAGAAGTGGTGACCCCAACTGGTACCTGCTCGGGCAAACCCATGCACGTCATTTCTGTATGTGCTATTCTACATTATTCTCCCTGCCTCCAGCCTGGGCCTCAAAGACCCGCAGGACGCCCCGGGTGGGCAGTGGGGGTTGTGGCACCCCAGCCCAATGCCAAGAGGTGTCACAGGGGTCCGGCTGCTCGAGTTCCCCCGGCAGTTTCAGTTTGATGCAGCCTTCTTCACTTCCCTGGCGAAATGGTGGCGGGGTGTTTTTGTGAGGTGTTAAGCATACGCAGGACCTCTCTGCAGGAGGGTCTCGCTTCAGGGCTGTAAGTGACCCTGGTGTGCTGTTTGTGAAACACTTATTTGTGAAGCCCTTTGGGCTGAAGTGTTACCCCCATGGTTACTGGGATGAGCAGAGACTTAAGCCTCAGGAAAAAATAGGGGGTAAATCCATCAAATAATAATCTCATAGTTCCTTGCATCAGCCAAGCTTGGTTTATCTTCCTCTTGGGAAGAATCTAATATCCCCTGAAAAACTTCGATTGCTTTTAAAGCAAGGGTTAAAGGAGCTAAGCCCCTTCTCAGTTTATATAGGCTGCTGGTTTCTGTGCGATACCATTTTCTTACTGATTTTCTGCACCGTCTTCATAAAACCCCAAACTCGTGTACAGTTTCTTTATATTTGGAGGCAACATTGCTCGTCAGCCACATTTTTATGATCTCCTGCTGACTTCACTGTCGTAAGATGACTTTGCATGTGGAAGCCAACAGGCGGATGGATGGTGCACTTGGCCACAAGCAATACTCCTCATTTGGTATGTTCAGTCCAGATTTAGCTCTCCAGCCGCAGCACACAAATGCGTTTTCCTTTCTTTTGTTGCCTTTATCTTTCTGGGATATTACTTGGTATTCTTCGCAGGGAGCTAGTGTCTGTCTATTTCTGACACACCGCCCACCATGGCATCGCAGTATTTTTAACTGCATCTTCTATTCCCCCATCCACCGCGCAAAACTGAGAACGCTACAGGAGGGAAAATGAGTCTCTCAAGGAGCTGGCTATGAACAGAGGAAACAAAACCCACTGATGAATAGAAAGCAAAGTTCAAAATGCAGGCAAAGCATTTGGGTGCCGTGGTGCGGGTGGAACCTCTCACCTGCTGGTCCCCAAGGCAGCGTCAGGCGGTGGCTCCTGCGAGTAGGGAATCCCTCTGTCTTTGAGCAGGCGTTGAGCTGACCCTGCCTACGAGCATTTCGTGATGGAGTTGAGCTGCAGAACTGGTACTAAACTCAGGGATTCTGATGCCTAAGCCTCTTTTTTTACTACTGCCGAAGGAAGAACTGAATCCCCCAAATTAGTGAAGAATTCTGGTTTTAATACGATTCTGCAAAACCGAATTCCGGCAGCAGGTGCCCATCGAACACCAGCTCTAACTCTGGCTGCAGTATTCACCACACTACGGCCATCAGTGCAGATACCTCCAGGGTAGGTTCCGCCTTTAATAAAGAACAGTATAAAGGGCAAGCACAATCATTTTGTAAAGGTGGACACGAGATTAAAACTTGAAGGCAGGTGGCTTTTCCTTCCCCCTCCCTCAAAGACATAGCAAGGTGATTTATGGAAGGGACAAAAGGCTGGTGTTCTGAAGGGATGCGGGCCTGTCTCCTGTGGTTTTTCCTGCTGAAAATTCCTAAGAAGGAGGCCTTTTAAATAATCCTTGTTTCCAGAGGTGCAGCTGCAGTCTGAATAGTTGACCGACTTCAGAAAGCGGTAGGTGAGGCACTTGAAGGGATTTGCTTGTGTCACAAATTGCTCTTTAAAAACAACAAAAAAAGATCTGCTGCTCTTTTCTACAGGCACTATGATTATATTGATGAGCAAGAAGCATCAGGAGAGTTGCCAAAAGGCTATTTTCGTTGCTACAAGAGTGTAGTTTTTGTGGAGAGGGGTAATGGGGTTGCAGCACTACGGAGAAGTGGAACAAATTGTTGTTCCACGTCAGTGACTCTGACCTCCCTAACCATCTAACCCATGGAGCAGCTAGTGAAAAACACACCAAATAGAGCAGTTAGTCTTTTTTGACAAGGGGGGAAAAAGAATCCGGGAGTAATTGTTGCAGAAGTCAAAAAGTGTTAAAACGGAAGGGAGCAAAGAAGTTTAAAATGGAGAAAACCCAAGGATGGTACTCTGTCGGACCATAGTTGGTTGCAGTGTGTCAGCCCCTTCGAACCTGCGTTGCTGAACTCGCCGATTGCATTGCCGTGCTCAAAATATCCTGTAGGTGCTCAATAAATGACCACAAATGTGTGGAGCTAAAAGCTGAGAGTGGCCAGCTCGGCTTCAGCAGGGGAGCGATGCTGTCAAGCCTCCACCGGCCCCTCCATGGGCTACGGCCACCGGCCACCCAGCTGGCTCTGCTCCGCTCTTCTGTCCTTGTGTGGATACAGGGGAAAGTAATGCAAAACTGGATTAAAATACATTGTTGAGACAGGAATTGGCAAGTGCAGTCATTCACGTTGCAAATGTGAATATTCCGTATGATGCGTCTCATCAGAGAAAATACATGTGTCCGGGGGGCCAAGTGAGAGTTCCTCTAAGGTCTGTAATACCTTTCACATCGTTCTCCACTCACGAGTTCACCCTTCAGTTTGTGACCAAGAGGCTAGATTTTATGTCTTTGCTCTGAAACAGGCTTGCACTAAATTAAAAAAGGAGAAAAAGGAACTAGTTTGGGGTTTAATTTTTTTTTTTTTTTTTTTTTTTTGCCGAAGGTAGTTGCCTGAAATCTGCCCTTTGATATTTGAAATTGATTTTTAGATACTTGATTTTTGGACAGTTGTTATTTATCCACACAAGGCGTACACCCCAAGGAAATGTTGCTTCCTTAAACAGCAGATTGAATCAAATGTTTTTGCCGACATATTTTTTCCCCGTGACGACTGACACTGCAGTTGCCACATATTTCAGTGGTTTAGTGCAGAGAGGTTCGGAGAGTCGGAGAGGAATACTTCTAAGGCAGTAATATGAGAATACCGTTGCTGGGAATGAAGATAAGCACGTACTATTCTCATAGTGGCTATGTTGTAATATTTCTACTGAAGAGGAAAATAACTGGAGACTCTTTGCTGGAGAATGGGGCGTTACGTTTGGCCAGATTTTAAGAGGAAAATATTCTGGTGCCTGGGAGTATAGTCTTGTCCTGGATGTAATTGTGAAAGGAGATATATCCCAGGATATTCATTGGATTAGAGGAGCTTCAGTCTGTATGTTAGGAGGTAAATTCCAGTCACATCAAAATCAATGTAAATTGTCTGTGGGGTGCGTATTTAGTGCTAAAACGTGGGGCTGTCCGTGGAGGTATGCAGTGCTCGCATCTTTTCCGTGGTCCAGCCGTACACCCTACAGAGCGAGCATCTCACTGGTGCCAAAGGCTTGGTTCAGCTACCTGTCACCTCCTGCAGGATAATTCGTTTGCAAAACCAAGAAATTTTCTCCGTTCCCTTTGCCTTGTAGGCGTGGTAACCTGCTTTTGAGTTCTTCTCTTGTGTCTCTCGTCTCCGACACATGTTTATTCTCCCCCCCCCTTTTATTTTTAACCGTCCTTGTAGTAATATTCACAAACGAGAAGTGGCTGCTGCTGTTTAATGAGGATCCAGACACACTTTTCAGAACTGAAGCTAGTTATCAAGACACATGGAAATTGATGTCAGTCTTTAAAATGAAAACAAACACACGAGTACAGATGGCCTCTTTAAAGAACAGAATTTATGATAATTTTTGAATCCACCTATGGGCACCCATTAGAGCAAGTCGTTTGCAGTCCTGCCTGCCTCTGTCGAGCCTTGAGTGTAAAGTCTATAAAGATTTGAAGCACTTTAGTTTAACTTGCGTGGAAAACAGCTGCTGCCCACTGCTTCTTACCTCCAATGCCAGCTTCGTAGGGGCAGATGCTTGATTTTACTATTCTGGTGTCTTCCAGAGATGATTATTCTGATTGTCCCTGACCTAAACTTAAGCCACGGGACAATGTGGATGTCCAACTTCCCTCTCGCCTTTTCTCGCACAGCAAGGCCAAACAGATCAAATTCCTGCTCTCTCTATTTCTGCTATTCATAAGGTTAGGAGGATATGAGGGCTTCTTCCTATGATATGTTTTACTCCTTTAAGGTCATCATGGCCTTTGAAGGGGAAGACTTTTCCCTACTCATCCCAGCATGAGTTGGGCTGGACTCCTGACCTTGTTCTCCTGGGAAGTGGTTTGAATCCTGCAGGAATCGGAGGACAGGGCTGGACGGGGTCACCCCTGCCTCTCTCTTTTCGCACGGGAGGGAGGGTGGGACCTCACAACATCATCTGCCTGGGAAAGGCTGACTACACGTAGTATCAGCTCAAGCCCCATCCTCGTAAGCTTTGTGTTCATCAACAAGAAGTGGAAAAGGTATGGTGCTTATGGGGAAAAAAACACTGGCAAGAGAGAGGTGATGCTTCACTACTAGAAGCACCTTTCTTCCAAGAACCTCAGTGTGCTTTTAAGGAATGAGCCTTTCACTCTCCCATTAAGATTTTGTGTGAGAACAGGCAGAAACTCAGGAAAGTTGCTCCCTGCCATTCCTACACAAGAGCCTGTGCCCTACACAAGACCTTCCGTCAGCTGCAAGATTTTTGCAAGTCTGATGCCTTGTGTCCTTGGAGACTTTCTGGGTAAGGTGTGTCCATTCACTTATCCCAGCTTGGGATCATACAACCTTGTATGTTTTAGATCAGCTGCTTGTAAAGTGAGGTTAAAAAGCCATGATTTGAGTGGCTTGTGTGTCATAAAAGTTTGCTAAAACACACACAGAGAAAGAAAAAAAAAAAAAAAGGAGCTGACAGAACAGTTGAAAAGTCAAAGTTCAAAACAAATGTTGAAGTTTCTTCATATTAATATTCTGCTGTGTTGTCTAACAAGATTACACAGAATTAAAATCAAATGTTTAGAGTTTCTTCCCTTTAAGTTGATATCTATACTTGTAGATTATTATCTGACCCACAGCTGGAGTGCTTCTTCATGCCACCCAGGGGGCACATGGGTTGAGTTTCATGCTTTGGACTGCACAGCACAGCTGGGTCTGTCTCCTTTGGAAACCATTGCTGCCTCCTGCTAGAGACTAAGGTGGCTCGGGTAAGGTTATGAGAAGAGAAATTTGTCCATTGGGTGTTTGCAATGTTACCTTTCAAAAGCAGTTAGAGAAAGCTGGACACTTGGTGTCTCTTCTTTGTAGCTAGTGTAGAGCAGGGGAAGGTGAGGAAAGTGAAAAGTCTGTGAAATAGCCCGTTTCTTTCTATCTAGGCGCCATGAAAGCGAAGCTGAGCTCTGAAGAAGAAAGGCAATGACCAGGGTGAGAGGAACATAGAGGAAAACTTTCCCAGGCAAAAGATGCGTGTAGCAGATGGTGGTGATGGTGCAAAAGGCCATGAAGTTCAGGGGATAACAGTCCAGCAAAGATGGTTGCTAGGCTGGGCTTGAGGATGGCGGCTCTGTTTCACAGGTGTAGCATTGAGGCTTTGAATCTGAAACTGAATGAGAAGAAAATTTTTCCAGCTCTTCTTTGGTGAAAATACACACTTCGATACTCTCCATTGTAGTACGGTTGTGTTGGGGTGGATCGGTCAGGCAGCGTGGTGTCCCCATGTTGGTTCAGGATGTGAGGACTTAAACTAAAATTTTGCTTTGCCCGATTCTGGATGACTTGGGATGAAAAACCATTCTTAAAATCACATAGAGTTGGTTTCAAATCTGGATTGTCCACATCCTAGGCAAGTGTCTTAGGCATTTAGCTACAGCGCATGAGGGATTGTGCTGTCTCTGTGGAAAATTATGTATTTCCATAAAACATGGTGTTGTAGTGCTGTTGTAGTAGTCACAGTCTAGGGATATAAATGAGGCAGTGTTGGAAGGGAGAGGGAATATCTTTTATTAAACCAACTTCTATAATTGGTGAAAACAGGCAAGCTTATGATTACGCAAGCCCTTTGCAGATCTGAAACAGAAGTTTCAAACAAAGAAATTAAGAAAATATCAAAGCCACCCAGAAGAAGGATAATTCTCTGAAGTAAGACTTCTGCTTTTCTTCTTATTAAAATATCAATTGTTAGCCATGTTGTAAAGCCTCAGACTAACTTCCCGTTAAATTTGTCTGTGGGAGAGAAGGAAAGAAAGGGAAAAAACGAGCTTGAAAAATAAAAGGCGAAAAAGAAAGATCAACATTTAGGGAAAAGAGGTGATTGAAACTTTTCTTTCAGACTGAAGGAGGGGTTTGTATCAAAAAAGCCTGTCCTTTCTTCTGACCGTAAGAATTGGTCTAATGAAAGAACTATTCCTGCAAACCTTGCCTCCACAGAGCGTCTTTGCTTGATGAGACAGCACTTTTTGATGCCATTTCATGCTAACTGCATTTCATGCAGTTAACACTGCTCTGCCCGGCTGGCACAGCTTGGCTGCTGTTTCTTATCAAGTTGGGTTAAAATGGAAGCAACAGATAAGACTCCTTTTGACATCCATTACAAATTATTTGAGATCAAAGTCACATTCTTCTTTTAATTGGGGAATGGAAATCTAAGAACCATATTTCAAAAATCCAGCAAAATTCATTTTACATGGATCAGATTTTCACAAGAGCGTGTATCTGCTCTGATTATTCCAGGGAGGGGGACCAGCTGGATGCTATTTACGAGGAAAATTGGCCTTTGTCTTTAAAGTCTCACATAGATGTGGAATATTTGAATTATTTGAAAATTTATGTTTGTTTCCCAGTGTAAACAATGTGGAAAATGTGATTCTAAACTTGCCTGCGTGTATTGGAGAATGGAGGGAGCAGGCATTATGACCCTAACATTGTAGAAGCTGCTATTTTCTTAAATCTATGATTTTTCAGTGCATCATGTTGCAGGATAAGAAGACTGGTAGATGAAGACTTCTTCCACAGGAGCACACTAAAACTGGGAAGCTACAATATCCCCTGTGGGATTTTTACGTCATCAGTAAGGTGTATCAGTAAATGTTTGCAATTGACGGAGCAGTATAGGTAGGCAATGGTGGTTAAAGCCTTTTCAGAGGCATGTACAAGAGGGACAAAGTCAAGAAAAAAATCAGTTGTAACCCAGCAGGGTGCTATTAGAGAAAATAAAATGCATTTTGCTTGGGACCGTGTCACCAGAGAAAGAGGTTCTTGCCTGGAGCCTGTGCCTTAGGTCATACGCAGTTGCCACTTGGGCATGAATAAATGCATGTCCCAGTTAAGCCAGATAATTGCACCGTCGCTATATGTCCTTTGAAAATAGAGAATACAGCCCAAGCTTCACCATGCATTACAGCAAGTAAAGCGGTCCATTGAGTCAAACGTAGGTGCGCAACTGGACTCATCCCATTATGGTATCGGGACATTTCTGTTGCAAGAGAAACAGCAAATGCTTTGGGAATCCTAAGTACTTAGCACTGCAAAGGCTGGGCAAAAACCCAGCACCACCTTCCGAAAAGGATCACTCTCAAAGCTTGAGGATGACACTTCAAAGACTGGCTCGTTAGACAAGATTATTGGCGCTAATAATAGGTAATGCATTCATATCAATAGTTCCCCTGTCATCATTTTTAGCTACTCCCAATAACGAATGGTAATTTCCAAGCTCACCCAGACAGCACAGGCTCATTAAACAAAGTTAGGCATTTATTTAAACTATTTATAAAGTGCAGCGTGAAAAGGAGGAGGAAGAAAACGTCCAATTACAGAAGAAGGTGAAAATGAAGTATGCGCAGGGTACGGCACATGTAAGGTAGCCAGATAATTTTACATGAAGATGTCTGATTTGTGGTGGAAAACCCTGACATTGCTGACAAAGATGTAACAATATCCTACTTTCGAAGGTTGAAGTAAGAGAAAATCAATCCTGAAATACGATGTGATTTCCTAGTGCCGAGACATAGGAAAGGGAGGGGTTGTTCGGAGGGGGACATGGCGCGTTTGTCATCCCCTTGGCTCCCGCTGCAGTCGTGCTCCTTTCGGGTCCAGTTTTCTCCCTGCAGAAAGGATCACATCTCCGCCTGTGAGCGCA